>NC_032013.1:20730539-20730791 GCF_001865875.1 Lupinus angustifolius | reverse complement strand
CTCAAACACATCACTCTTGGCCTTGATGAGATAGACCCACATTTTCCTGCTATAGTCATCAATGAAAGATACAAAGTATCTATTCCCACCTAGTGAATTCACTTCAAAAGGTCCACACACATCAGAGTAAACAATATGCAGTAAACCATTGGCTTTGGTTTGAGTATTCTTGTTGAAAGGATTTCTTGTTTGTTTACTGATCATACAGCTATCACATATTGGCAAGTGTGATCTTATTTCAGGTAAACCAGT
>NC_032013.1:20717294-20730439 GCF_001865875.1 Lupinus angustifolius | reverse complement strand
ATTGAGTCTCTGCTCATGTGCTTCAAGAGACCCTTGTAGTTCTTCAATTCTCATTCTCCCTGATTCTTCAATTGCCACCACAACATGATCAAACTTGGGAGTCACGGTTCTCAAGACTTTCTCAACAATTGCAGCATCCTCCATTCTTTCACCACACGACTTCATTCCATTCACATGAGTTATGATTCTTGTGAAGAAATCTGCAATTCTTTCTCCCTCATCCATTTGCATAAGCTCATACTGCCTCCTCATTGTTTGTAACCGAATTTTCTTCAACTGAGCAGCCCCTGCATAATGCTTTTCCAACACATCCCAAGCCTCCTTTGCTGTTGCAGACCCTGCAATCTTCTCAAAGTGGGCATTGTCCACTGCTTGGTGAAGGAGACAGATTGCTTTGCAATCTCTCCTTTTGTTCTGTTTGTGAGCATTTCTTTGTGCTTCTGTTGCTCCTTCTTCTAATACTGGCAATCCTTCCTCTACAAGATCTGCAACTTCTTGATAGCCAAGGATTGCTTTCATCTGAATACTCCATCTTGACCAGTTCTTTCCATCAAGCACGGGGAGATTAGTGACAAAATTTCCTATTGCTTGAGCCATATTTGCAGCAGAAGATGGCTTGATCTTTTTGTAGCTCTAGATACCAAATGTTAACGAAAATAGAAGGAGAAGAAGAGTAAAGTGAGGAGTTGAGAGTTTCTCAATGAATGGTTACTTCATTAACAAGGCAACAATCATACTTATAGAAGTTTCTATATATGGCTAACTAACAATAACTACCAAACTAAAAATAGAAGCTTCTTAACCAAACTAACTAACTATTGATTACATTCCAATAATATCTTCATCTTCTTCTCTTCCTCTTTCATTTCATATTTCTCTCTTCTTCTTTCCCATGTCTACAATCTAATGTTTCGTTCGCCGATCTTCATTTCGTTTAAACCTAATATGACAGCTTCTGTATCCTGCTACTCAATCTTTACCACTGTAGATTTGTTCTTATTTTGTAAATATGTTGTTTAAAGTGCATTTTTATTGATTTTTTCATTCATTTGTTTATTTTTAGATATGTTCTTATTTTCTAGATCTTTTAATTGATTTTTTGTTTATTATGTATGTATATTCTTATTTTTCATTTGTTTATTTTTAGATATGTTCTTATTTTCTAGATCTTTTAATTGATTTTTTGTTTATTATGTATATATATTCTTATTTTTTCTTTGATTTTATTATTTAGTATTTCATTGATTTGTTTATTTTGTATATGTGGTATGATTGATTTCATTATTTTGTAGATTTCTTCTTCCAATAATCATCTTCTTTAATGCCTGATTTACAAGGATTTCATCCTTAACAATGATGAAACACTCAAAAACTATGTTATGTACTCGATCTCTATTTATATATATACGCACACATTTAGTTAAAGTTACAATATTGTATTTGTTTGTTTGTTGTTATGAATTTATTTATCTTCTCATCTTATCTCGCATTTATCATCTTATCTCTTTATTTATAGTTTGATTCTCCCTTAAAGCATCTTTATAGGTTAGTTTTATGTTTTTGTGTCATTATCTTACTAAAATCTTCAATTTTATTCTCATTTGCATAACAAATGATTTTGTTTATTTTTTCCTCACATGATATTTGTTAAAATATTGTTTCCTATGTGGTTATTTTTCTAAAGCAGGAAATATGAATTGACCATATTCTTCGTTTCAATATTTGTAGAAGAGAAACCTCACATCCTAGAACACAACGATTAGATGTTACATTCATTATGTGAGTGTAGAAGAATAATTCTTTAATTTTATTATGTGTTTGTCCTTTTTCATTCGAAATTATTTTTTTCATTATCTGGATGTGTTAACCTTATATTAGTAAGAATAATCTTTAATTTTTTTATTCCTATCATAAATAATTTGACATGTTTAATTGTTAAACATGTATATTTTACCTAATTAATCATAGTAAATGTGATCATCATATCAATCATAACCAGTGTAGGCAATTTAATTTCATTTATATTCTATTCTATAACTAATAAATTTGTGGAATATTAATTTTTAATTCCATTTATATTCTATTTTGTTTGAATTTATGGATCAGATACAAAAATATAATATAAATTTACATAGTTATAACTAATAAATTTGCGGAATATTAATTGTGTAATATTTACTCATTAATATTTTACAGTATTCCTCATAATTTATTTATATTTAGAACTATTAACCTATAATATATCTTGATTCATTGAATTCCATAACGTCATGTGTGATTAATTGAGCATATTACACGGTTACTTTAACAATGAAAACTTAATGCATAGTTATAATTATATTGATAAAAAAAATTAATAATTTAATTTTTATGTAAAAAACAAATAGAAAAGTAAAAATGTTTTTGATCAGTTAAAAATGGCATTATACATAATTAATCAATTAGTAGTTACATTTTAGAAACTGAAATTATTAGGCATGATTGTCTTTGAATGCATTTTGTTTCGTTATCTAAATACTAAAATAATTGTCCTCCATAATTGATTTTGTTATTTGATTTTTTATTGTGTTTTTGCATTGAATTTCTCTTTAATAAGATGTAATAATCAAAATATTAAAGCAATTTTATTTTATTATGATAATTAATTGATTTGATTTATATTTTAATTAAATTATTTATGATTCACTAATTTTAAGCAATGCTCATTATGGATATAAATTTGCATAATTGTAAATAATAAATTTGCGAAATATATTTATAGTTGATTTCATTTATATACTATTATGTTTGAATTTATGGATCAATTATAAAATTGAAATTGGAACATAAATTTGTAAAATTATAACTAATAAATTTGTGGAATATTTAGTAATATTCGCTCATAAATGTTTTATATTATTCCTGATAATTTGTTTAAATTTGGAACCGTTAACATGTAATTTGTCTTGATTCATTGAATTCTATAGCTTGCATGATTAATTGAGCATATTATATGGTAACTTTAACATTGGAAATTTAATGCATATTTATAATTATATTGATAAATAATTAATTAAACAATGATGTTATAAAGAAACATAAAAGTTCAAAAAATTTCAATCAGTTACAAAAATGATAGTATACACAATTAATTATTTATTAGTTACACTTTAGAAGCTAAAATTATTAGGCATGATTGCCTTTGAATATCTTTTATTCTGTTATCTAAAAATTAAATAATTGTTCTCACAATTAGTTTTGTGATTTGATTTTTTATGACGTTTTTTTATTTTTAATAGGATGTGACAATTAAAATATTACAAATTTTTTATTTGATTGTGATAATCAATTGATTTTATTTATATTTTGATCAAATTATTTATAATTCCCTAATTTTAAGCAATGACCATTATGGATATAAATTAACATAATCATAAATAATAAATTTTCAGAATATTAATATTTAATTCAATTTATATTCTATTTTTTGTTTGAATTTACGGATCAATTACAAAAATGGAATATAAATTTGTGGAATATTAATTGACTAATATCTACTCCTTAATGTTTTACATTATTTCCAATAATTTGTTTATATTTTGATCCATTAAGCTATAATTTGTTCTAATTCATTGAATTCCATAACGTGTGTGATTAATTAAGCATATTACACGATTACTTTAACATTAGAAACATAATGCACAATTATAATTATATTGATAAAGAAATAATTAAATAATTATATTTAATATCTTAAAGAAATAGAATAGCTCAAATTTTCTGGATCAGTTAAAAAATATTATTATAGACAGTTAATTAATTAAATTAAATGGTCAAATATATTAATTAATTTCATATTCATCAATTAAATAAATGTATATTATAATTCATATATTGTAGATAAATCACAATATATCATTGACCATTATAGGACAATAATAGTACAAAATTATAAATTTGTTTTTTCGTGAATCAATATATTTATCTTTATTTCATACATTGTTGGATTTTTCAATTTTTCATCTTATTTTTTAGTTGAATTGATTTTGACAATTTTATTTTTACAAACTGTTGAAAAATCTAATCACACGGGTTTACTTTAATGCATAAGGATGAAATTATAAAATTACGAATGAGGATAACTATTTAAAAATAAAAGGAATATGGTTACTTATGCAATATTAAAATATGGTGTTACTATAGCAATATTAAAGTATGATGTTACTATAGCAATATTAAAATAGTAATAATATGAATCATAACATATTGTTTGTAGTTATTTTAGAGTCAAATAATAATAATATGTATTTTTATACTAATCTTATTTTAGAATCAAATAATAATGAAATTATAAATTTATTGATGCTTTTTTTTAATTAATAGGATACTACTAACTATATCATCTTATGTGTGCATAAAAAGCAATATTGGGAAAGTCGAGCCAGATGTTAAACTCGAAGAGGTCATTTATTAAGTTTAACCGGTTTAAACAGTTAAATTGTATGGTCTGACCAAATGATTTTATACATAAATAATAATTTTTATCTAGAAAAATATAATTATGTGTAAATGTAAAGTCTTATATAATTAATAATTATGTATAATTATATTGAATTAACATATCTTCATCTTTTTAATTGAACCTTCTGGTTTACTTCCCAGGTTAATGCGGTTGAACCAGGTTTAGCACAATCTGACCGGAATTTCCCTGGTTCAAAGCGGTTCAAACCTCATTTGGTTAAAACTGCAAATCAAAGTTGTTTTTAAGTTCGGTCAGCGGTCAGACCGGTCGAACTGTCAAGTCCAGTCAAGTTCTCACAACACTGATAAAAAGAGAAGCAAACTGACCCTCTTTAAATTTACTTTCAACCATCAATGTCTAAAAACTCATCAATCTCTTTGATGTTGGACTATTGTAGCCATCGGGAATGGCTAAATTAAATCATTATCATATTAAGGAGAATAAGCTATTTTCCAAGCTTCCACTAATTAGGTAACAACAAAGTCATTTTATCTTAGTCTATTAAATCACTACATAAATTTATTCAATAATATTTGCAAATAAAATGGAATTCGTAAAGAAAGAAAACAAGTAGAAGACGTAGGCTCAAGACATTGGTTTTTGAAAGAACTACTGTAATAGTTTTAAGATCATATAATTTTTTAGGTATAATAACTTCTTTTTAATTATTGTAAAAAAGATCTTAATGCTTAATGATAGATTACAAAATAAGTTTGTTCACACAAAATAACTTCCTTCAAGTACTTTCTCAAATTCTCAGCACTTCCCCCGACAAAGTTAATTGGTCCATATAAACCTACCAACCCATATAAAAAATCACATATAAGTACATCTTAAAATGTAATGATGGTGTACTTTAATAATGGAGTTTGAAATCAAAATACAACAACTAATTTGCTATCATGGTTTACAAATCCATGGTAGATTTTGTTGTTATGTATATTGTAAACTTTGTTTGTGTATTCATTTATGTTCATTAAATTTTGTTGTTTTTCACATTGTTAGTTGTTGAGAACTTTCTTATTAATCTCTTTATTATCCAAAGTCCTCATATGTAATAAATTACAAACAATTATGTAGAAACAAAGATTTTGAAATGGAGTTTAATTTATTGAGATTCAACATAAAAAATGTTAGTTATGTCGTTAAAATTTATTACTTTAAATTGTTCATTCACATTTAATTTTTGCTTTTATATTATAATTATTTTGACTTACATGACTATTTGTTATTTCAACTCATACAAGTACTACAACTTTAATATTTATATTGTATTACTAAACTACTACATGTTTAAGTTTAACTAACAATTTGGGTTTTTTACTTAATTATAATTTTAAATATATTTTTTAAAACCAACACAAAATGACTGTGCAAATGCGCGGGTATACCGCTAGTTGTTTACCATAGAGAACTTCATACAACCAAATTCAACATAATAATTCACAATGATAGTATTGATAAAAAACATACAAATTATCTTCATACATAAAGTAAAAGATAAAGATTATATATTACAATTGTGGTTATACTTTGACATATAAAATCCATTCTGAACTTGAGTATATACTATCATTACTATAAACCAACATGATATTATTTTTGATGGTGTCCTAATAGAAATATGAGATTTAATAAATGAGTTATGTTAAAAGTTATATAAGTGAATTTGACATTACATCTTAACTCAAACACAAGTCATTAGATATGTAAGTTTGGTTGCATTTGGCATAACAAATGTGTTAAAATATTATATATTAATATCAAATGATATATATTTTTAAGTAGATTAAATATAAAATTTAAATAAATATTTTTTAGTACTATGCGAGCTGGCTCGCCACAACTCGCAACATGCTTAGGGTGGGGTTGAGATATAATTTGATATGCATAAATTATATTGGGCTTTTTAGCCTGACCTAGATTAACTTGAACCCAATGTGGGCTAGCCTGAACCTGTCTGAGTAGCCCGTTTTGACACCTCTAGGTTTATAGTACTTTAATTCAATGCTTAATTGTTATGAATTGATTTTTATGAGTTGCTTATTTTTGCTAAGGCTTCTTTGGAGATTGAAGACTTCATTTGTATGATTTTTGGATGAATGAACTCATGAATGAATGCTGGTTCTAAGAGCCTAAGTTAGGAACTCATCTTATTGGTATAATTCTAGATATTGATTTGGAATAAATTATACTCACACCCCCAGAGTTTTAATGAAATTACATAAATCACCCTCTCTTTCTCCAATAATGCAAGTGAGCCTCCCGTTTTTCACGTTTGAAGTGTTCGTAGGCGAATATAATATGTTGGGCAAATATTGTAGGACTGATGAACTCATTTTTCATGTCTTGCCCAGGTAGAGATGTGTTTTGTGGATATGGTTGTGGATGGTCCAGGTAGTGCATTATTGGGACCTGCCCCATTGTTTCATTTTTTGCTTCAAACCCATGCCGATATCCGCTAGGTATATTATTGGCGAATCCTTGGGTACCTAGCAGATCTGTAGGTATCTATAAATTCAAAAATATTAAAAATAATTGCAAGTAATTTATGCATTTGTGTGTTTATTTCTTACAATCTTATATGTTATTTAGAAAATTAACAAGAAAAAAAAATTATAAAACATAATTTAAAATTTTAAACACAACTTAAATTGATTATTAAACACTACTTATTTTACTCAAACAAACATAAAAAAACTACTTCAAGGTTAGGATGAAAAAAACATTTAGTAAGAATTCTTCAATCAACATACTATGATATCATATATATGAATTAACAACATAACATCATTGTCTAAACCTTAAAACATAACATTAGAGTTTAACAACATAACAATCACATTTATGAACTAATATTATATTATACTTATGAATTAACAATATAACATTACAATTATGATTAACATGATATTTACAATTTTGTTGCTATATATATTTAGATTTAGGAAGGAATAACACGTTCAGGTATCCACAAGTCTGGGTACCTCATTACTCAGACCCACACTCATCCAAGAACATGTCTCGAAATCTCGGGTCTCAATTACCCACAGATTCAAAAACATAGATCCAGACCTGACTCGTTCCATGTGTTATTTGTTGGTACGCGTGGGTCTGGTACCCATTGTCATTCCTATTTGTGGATCATAAATCTTCATCTCATGTGTAAAGTTACTAGACATATGACTTCATTTTATAAATTATTAAATTGACTAAGACATTTACTTTTAGTAATATTGATGTTCCTTGGTGTGTAAGAATCATTACTTAATGAATTTGTGTTATCGAATCTAGTGTGCATGATATAGATTAGTAAAATTCGATCCCAACATCTTAATTTGATCATTTTTATCTAATAGTTAGATCGTATTTAATTAGTTAACCAAATCAATAATAATATTTTGTTGAAAGACTAGTATTTAGTAAGTCCTTATGGATTTGGTAATCTTTTTATATTTGTTTGCAACACCCGATTTGGTAATTTCTTAGACTAGTTTTCTAGTTAGTAGTGGTTGTCTTTGTCACTCTCACAAATCGAACCTTCAACCTTTAACCTAATATGTTACATGGAGATCTAGTAGAGTCTTACATTACTCGATCAACTTCTCGTTCGTGTGATAGATATATTTTTCTCATCCCCTATTTTCTTCTTTTTGTGTGTGCTTTTTTCTTAGTGGCAAGAAAGAAAAGAACATTTGATTTTGGGGAAGGGCAAACCATGAAAGACTAGCTAGTAAGAGGATTGGAATATGAGAAAATATTTCAAAGTTGCAATGATCTCAAACATATTCAAATAGAAATTTCTTATAACTAATATAATTTTAATCAATTAATACAAACCATTAATTCAGGACCATGTAATAATTTATAGTTCGCCTCAATAATTGTTCCACAACTGAGGCATACCAACTTCAGATAAGTAACTCCCTGAACTCCCTTCTCCTAAACTTGATGACCCTTTTACAATTTGGTTAGATGTGTTTCTTTCCATCTTTGTAAGCTGACTCAAAACAGCTGTTAACACTTGCTTGTCACATGAAAAAGTGTCTAAACAAGAACCCAAATTGCTTGCTCCTCCATATGTAGGTGCATTATTGTGGGCATAAACTTTTGAGTCCATAGTGGTTATGTGGTGGTTGAAATTAATGGGGTTGGTTTGGTTTTGGGAAAAAATGGAGAAGCAGGGCACTTGCTCATATTCATATGCATGGGTTTGGGCTTGGTTATTGAAAGTGATGTAAGAGTCCACTAATTGAGGAAGTGATGAAGAGCCTGTGTTATTATAGGAGCTTCCAATGCTTGGTTTTGTAGCAATTTCTCTGCTTTTATAGAACACCCTGCACAAAACCCAATCTTCCTGTGTGTATACAAGAAAAAAGGGTGCAAAAATATGTTAATTAGATTAAACCATGTTGTTTAATGAATGAAGAAACAAGTTAAGAAAGTTACAGGAAGGAAGGAAAATTGAGTAAAACATCATTTTTGTCTCTAATAACATCAATTTTGTCTCTAATAACATCAATTAATACACAAGTTTATCAATAACTAACAAAATTATTACTTGTGTAAAGAGACTGCAACTTTCTCATGTAACTTCATGTGTTGTAATTGATAATAATATTTTAGACTTAAATAAATTTTCTGAATTAATCACAATAATTAGTGCATGAAGTAATGTATTTTTTAGGACAATAGATGTGTCCTCATATTAAGTAAAAAATTAATCTTTTATAATCTAATTTAATTGATAGATGATATCAATTTGAGAGAATAAAATAATACTTAAAATAAAATAACTCAATTCAGATCCTCTCCCATTAAAGGGTCCATTATTAGATGAGGATGATGATATGTGTTCTTCAAAAAAAAATTGATGGTGCAGATTTTAAATTATTTTTAAATAAAATTTTATAAATCATCAAACCCAAAGTGTCAAAAAAACATTTGTCAAAAAATAAAATTGACATATTTCATACTTACACAAAAGTGTCAAAAACATCTATAAATAAAATTGTATAACTACATTTACATTAAATTGACATATTTCATACTTACACAAAGTGTCAAAAAATATTTTGATATCCCTCCGTGATATTTACAGATAGGAGAATTTGGGTGCTTAAATTTCATAGGCTTACATAAGGTGTTTGGTAAAATATTCAAGATATATTCTTAGGTAAGCTAACCCCATATCTTTTTGAAGTCACATTCTAGTCCATAGCCATATGAGACAAATTTTGGTTTCTTAGAAAAATCAGAATCGGAAAAGTCAAGGGTCTTGAGAATTTTATTTGTAATCACAAGTTGCCTCCATGATTCATGCAAATAAATATAATACAAGGCTATTACCATACATATAGTAACTAATAAGTATATGATTGCATTAAGCAAATGTATCAAGAGTATTGTTTAAATCTTAACGGGGAAAATAATCTTAAAAAAATTAAGTGTAACACTTTTTCAAATATGAGGATGTCATCTTTCTATTTCAATGCAAACTTTTCATTTTTTCATCATTAAATAAAGTTATAGACCACTTGCCCCGTAACTATATTCTATAATTAATAGTGCAGTGTTATTGTCTCCCTAGATAATTATTGTGAATATTCAAATAAATGTAAACATGCCATCTATCATTTTAAGTATTAATCACAATTAAAGTAAAAATCATACACATAAATGATAAGTGAGAACCTAAAGGTCCGATATTCATAAAAGAGAAAAAAATCATACAGATAAGATATGAGTTTTATATATTGTCACTGTATCATCTACCATTCATATCTAATTAAATTATTGACTCTTCAAAAAAATATAACTCAAATGAATGGTGAATAATGAAGTGACTGTGTATAAATTTTTAGTACATAGATATTACAGTATTCATAAAAGATATCTTTATGTTTTCAAAGAGAAGCTATTATGGAAAATTGACCACCCCACCATCACTCATTTTTGCCAATTACAAATTCAAAAAATGCAACATAAAATACTTTGGATAAATTCATATAATTAAAATAGTTATAGCTAACAAATAATAATCCATTATATATTACCTTAGAGGACGAAAATTTAGGAGGACCATGAGGACCTTCAATACGAAATTCATGCATGACCCATTCAGTCTTTTTTCCTTTGGGTGCCCTTCCATGATAGAACACCAACGTCTTTCTCATTCCAATAAGGGTACCTTTGAGGTGGATTGTTCTGTCTTTTCCTGTGGCTTTCCAATAACCTGAGGCTGTGGCACGATTTGTGCGTAGCCCTGTTGCATATTTGCGGTCTCTTTGTGTGTAGAAATACCACTCTTTCCCTCCTACACATGCTGTTTCTAAAGATAACCAATATTCACCAATCATTGATAATGCAATGCAATAAAAGTAATGCTTGTAAACAATATCAATTGCCTAGAATTATAAAAAAAAGTAGTGCATGAGATTTCCACCTAGCAAGACATAGAAAATAAATATATGTAGTTTTACTAACAAACAAACAAAATGTTTCTAAGATTTAACATTTGTCCTCATGATCTCTAAACATCAAACTTAGTACTGAGTCGAAACTCACATTCTTATCAAAATGATATATACATCATACATTATTTTGTACAATTAAATAGTGTATTCTCATGTTCTTAGATGAGTTTATAGGAGTTAGGTATTAATGTTTGATCTCAAAACTATATGATAATAAAAAAAGTAGCACATCAAATATTTAAAGCCATGTCTATGAGAATGAGGCTAACAATGTGAGAGTAACTTCTCAACATGTCATATTCACAAAAGTCGGTCAAACTAGGTAAATGATTAACTTTAACTCATAATTAAAGGTCATCTTTTGAGCTATGCCAATGAGAGAGAAACTTGGATATGATTCTGATGTCATGTTAAGTTTACATCTCAAAACCAATTGATAATGAGAAAAATAGTTCAAAAGTTATTCAAAACATAACTAATAAAATGAGACATACGATGTGAGACATACTTTTTAACATTAGGTATACCCAAAGATATAGGAAAAAATATGTGAATGTTTTTCATCTTAATTTTGCTTCTCTTATGTCCACGCTTTACCCTCGGCCTTATTAGGGGACCATATGCCCCTCCACCAGGCCCACAAGGTGAGTTTAGTCTTTTTCCCTATAAAAAATGTGTTGATCTAATCCTTTGATTTCAATAAGATGAGGAACATGTGAGTTAAGTCAATAAGGTGTGAATGAGTTTTGTGTTAGATTTGTTGATATTAGCTGTGGCAAAATAGGGAAAGAAAAATTAGGAAGTTATATTCAGACAATCATGTAAGATTTTTTCAAAAAAATTAAATGCATATAGTTTGCGTAGAAAGAACCATAATTCTTTTCTGAATTTTTTTTGGTGTGAAAAGTTTTTGTTTAGAAATAATAATTATAACTCTTTTGAAAAAATTAATTATCACAACAACAATAATATATAGGACACATAGATAACTATGGTTTCTCCATTTATTGTGGTTTGCATTTTCCTATCAACTTCTTTTCATACGTGTATAAAATACAAAATTAATTATGGTTATTTCATAATCAAACAGTTGATATGTACCAAAAAAATAATCAAACAGTCGATATTATTTTCAAAATAATGTAAACTACGAGGACAATGGCCTAGCACATCAAAGCTTTAATGTTGACCCATCATAAATGGCCTATAAATCTTCTTTGCCCTTTCACTACAAATATATTTTGAATTCTTATATAAGTGCCCAATAAAACTAACCAAGCAAGATAAGTAAAACATGAAAAGCAAAATTAACTGCATAAATATGAGAATTAACTATATAATTACCTTTCCTTTTTAAATTTTAGATTTTAATATATATTTCCTAAGTATGAGCTTGACATAGATCACTAATAATCGCTTGAAGTACAAAGTCATGTGCCTAAATATAATGGAGATTTAATTATTGATATTTTTTATATATGGAATATGAATTTATGCTTAAGTAATTTAAGAATACACATTATTATGACAATCACTATCAAACACTTTATAGTAGGGCATGCAAGTTTAGTCTGTCAATTTATTGAAAAGAGCTTGCAAGGTGATATATATCTTCCTATATAACCATTTAAATAATATTACAATTACAAACATTCAAAGCTTCTAACCTGAAATTGTGTAGATCCCTCAAAACATTCAAATACATACTAATATATTATTTATGATGTTTTATTAAAGAAAACACTAGCAATATTTATCATGATTATCTGGGACTTGGACTTAGCCAACTTGTCTATGGAGTAAAGATACTCTATAGTATTGAAGAGGAAAAGTGCTAACAAACATAAAACAAAAATAATATTGTTTTGACATATTTATCGTTTTATTTATCATAGATGATATATTTATCCTTAAAAGCAAACCAAACACAGGAAACTTCCTTGTGTGTCTTTCTTTATGGGCAAATATATAATTGATTAAATTAGAAGGTACTTGGGTACAAGAAATTACAAAGAAAGTAGTTAAATAGAATCACATACATACATATAGTAACTAGTCTAGGAACGATCTCATTTGTCTATACATGTGTGTGAAGTAAGCTGGGGTTGGAATAAAAACTTAAGTCCACTTTGAAATATTGAAGCTTATTATATATGTCATTATATATA
>NC_032013.1:20709294-20717194 GCF_001865875.1 Lupinus angustifolius | reverse complement strand
TATATATACTAATTTCATCTTCTTTTTGCTCTGTTTACATATGCATCATATATATTTATAAGACATGTTCTAGTCTTTTTTTTGTATTACTAAAGATATTTCATCATCTTTGAGTAATAAACTAATATCTTTCGAGTGTATAATTATCAATTATAACAAATGTTATTTACAAGAATCGAACATTTAACTTTTTAGTCATCTTAGGGATCTTATATTACTAGATCAATACATTATTGATATTTGAGTTGTAGTCTAGGAACATGGAATTTAATTTAACTATATATGATGCAATTGAATTTGTGGTGAATGGAATTGGGCAACGTCTGGTTATAGTCGCAATTGAAAGGTACCATTTCCTATCAAATCACACAAGTGCATGTATATATTGGAATCTTTTATAGCCATTCATGTTGCTGTCATCACCTCACTCACACACCCAAAGAAAAAGAAAAGAATATTTATCATTATAATGTTTTGAAACAACATAAGAATAAAATAAAAAAAGTAACACCTCATTTATACTTTACAACCATAATAGCAAATTGAAATTAATCGAACATGTCCATTATTATTACCACGTTCGATTCAATTTCATCACCAGTTATGAAATGCTTATTTAATTAAGAGAAAATTTAAACTATCAGGGTTTTATACAAGTAGTAATCTGTGTCAGATTTCCATATAGAGAGCACTAGTTAATAATATAGTTATA
Organism: Lupinus angustifolius; assembly: GCF_001865875.1. Taxonomy (NCBI): domain Eukaryota; kingdom Viridiplantae; phylum Streptophyta; class Magnoliopsida; order Fabales; family Fabaceae; genus Lupinus; species Lupinus angustifolius. The sequence continues at coordinate 20,716,482 of NC_032013.1, read as the reverse complement.
GAAAGCAATTATCATATTAAAAAGAGAGTTTTAATCGAGTCTCACCCACAATAAATATTAACTTACTAATTTGCCAATAAAAAATAATATATACTATTCATAATGCATGATCTTGAAGGAAATTAAAGAGTACTTCTACTACTTACCAGGAATATCCCATGGCTCACACTTGTTAAGGTCAACATGAATCATGAGAGGGGAATCATTGTGAATCACCTTCTTCATCAAATAATCACACACAAGTTCTTCATCTTTAGGATGAAACCTAAACCCAGGTGGTAGGTTAGCCTCTACCATGCTTATGTTGCTCATTTTCTTTCAACAAAGGTATATAGTTAGATATATATATGAGATGGAGAAAGGGAATAAAGAGAGAGAAGGAGAAACTATAAGTGAGGAATGTGAGAGATCATAGAAAAGGGAAGAGAAGATAGGTGTATATATAAATAGGAGAGGAAATGGGTAAGTCAAAATGTAATTAATTACATTCAAGGAGAGAGCGTGAGCTTGTAATTACAAACTTTTTTACATCTCACCATTTTAAATAAGAAAAAAAAATGTATCACTTTTGGTGTATGAATTTTATAAAATATCATTGTATCATTTATTATTGATATTTTTTATTCACAAGACTCCAACCTGAATCATTGCTTAAGGAGAATCAAACATGTACCGGTTGAACCAATACCCGTCCTATTCTTTCTTAGAGTAATATTTAAATTTCACAGTTTTTTAAATTTAAATTTAATTTTCACCGGGAGATTATTAATTTAATAATTAAAATAAAGTATACTCCTAAAATATTAGTGGTATAAAAGATTATTTAAAAAATAAAAAGATAATTCCTATAGTTTTTGATAGAGGCTAATAATTTAATAATTAATACGAAAAATAATTCATAAAATTACTCAGGTCGAGAGAAAATTTCTAAAATATTTTAGTTTAAGAACAATAATTAATATATAGAAGTTGATTGTACGTGATATGAAAAAATTTATTGTAATTTATAAGTGATGCTTTAATTCAAAAAAAAAAAATATCAAGTACATTTTGCCCCTATCAGGCTAATTTTGTTATTACAGATAATATACAAATAAGTTTTATTTTCCAAACATTTGGAGAATATATTTCGACAGATAAAGATCATTAAAGTGACTTTGTCTCTATAAAATAAATTATAATCATTTTTTAGATATCCCAGGTACTGAAACTCTGACATTGTGATTAAAACCTTAATTACCTACCCATTATATTTTACCTTATTGACATCATACTTAGCTTATCTCTAAATTGGATATATATCATATTAATTTTTGTTTTGCCAATATTTGTGCACATTTTATTTTTAAATATCAAGTCTGCACTAAAAGTCTAAGACTGTCACCCCATCCTATATTTTTAGTGTATGAAACTATCTCTTTAAATAAATATAGGCTTCCAGGTGTATGTCATTTGGAGATTCAATGCACCATTGTTTAGAGAAATTATTTATTTTATTGCATAAAAGTAAAACACTGAAAGTATATATATATATATAGATGCACCAAAAAATAATCTAACAGGTAATATGTCATATTATTTACTATATACCAACAAAGCGTTGGTCTAATATGGTAAAGTCCTATTGAATCTTCAATATTAATGGTTCGATTCTTGAAAGCGACACTTATTGATTATTGAAATATGCAGCCACAAATTCTGAAAGGATTTATTCCTTACCCAAAAAAAAGTGATGGAAACCTTAGTACTACCATTTTTTTTACTATATAATGTATTATAATTGTTATTAGTTAATTACTATAACTATGTACTAGTTAATGATGTGATTGAGCTAAGATCGCAGTCGTTTCTATAACTTCAATAACACCTAAGACATTTTCAACTTAAATTGGATGTAGAAAATAAGTTAATAACTACACTTGAAAGTTATACTATGTTAATATACTACTCTTATAATCATCCATATTTTACGTTGTTGTAACAAAAGATAGAATATAATTTAACTTCATGAAAATAATGATAATGAGATAATTAATAAGATAATAATAACTAGAAAGATGGCGTAAGAAGCAGCCAGTCTGACATCAAAATATGGGTGGGGTCACTAAGTGATGACAAATGTCGTTCATTTTAGTTTTGTCTACTTCGGTTAGATATTTTTCATTTTAATAATTTATTATTATTACTATTATTATTTTTTGTTTTATGATTTATCTTTACCATAAATTAATGAATTTCTGTACATACGTTTGGACCCAAACTGGTGATAAATAATCTGAAACTTTTTTCTGATGTAAACATTGGTTGTTGATAAGCTGGCATCCATAAGATTTTTATTTTTCTAATGCCCTTTAAAAATGGGTAAACACAAACTATCACTTATTTCATACCATACCATAATAGACATTAAGGGTTAAAATAAATGAAAATGATATATCATCCTACAATTCTTTTAGGAAAAAAGTAAAAAGTTTTATTTAGCTTACATTAATTTTTTGATACTATCAAATATATCCATTCATATTTTTGTATAAGAAATTAATTTATTTTGGAATGCGTAACTGATTCTCTTAATAAATGTCATTTATAAGAATCAAACTCTTAACCTGTATGGCTTACATTCATACCCCTTTATGAAACAGAAACTCAGATTTTGAGCAACTATCGGGATTAATGAGAAAGCACAATAACCCCTTATGCTTGTTTTTTTTAAATTTCCTTCCCCTACAGCTTTAATCCCTTAAACAAGTATTTATTTTAATGCAAGGTTGAATAAGATTCAAAATGCAAAGGGGTTATTGTGCTTTGAGAGAAATTAAATGATTGCCAAAGTACATTGAAAGTTTAGAAATTTAAACTAAAAACAATGTTGTACTTATAATAAAGAGCAAATCCAAATAAGTAGTTAAACCATGCAAATATTTTATTTTAACACTTCGTAGTTCCTAAGTTACATATAAATACTTCAACATGCTATAAGGCAAGATTTTAAAAATGAGTGTAATGGTTAAAACCCCACACACACACACACATATATATATATATATATAAATGCACCATTTTTTAGAGAAAAAAATGCATAATGATTGTGCTTTAGCGGCTGAACGTGAATCAGTCTCATGGATTCAAATTGGACTATATATATATAAGTGGAAAAAAAAATGTATATACAAAGCTTTATATACATTTTTATTGTATAATTCATTATTCATATTTAATTATTATTAATTTTTTAAGAAAAATAATTTAAAGGAATAGTAAATAATGTAGTGATTGTTTATAAATCTTTAGATGTGTATATATTTATTACACTCAATATATAATTAAGAATGTAATCATAATCTAAACCATAAAAAAGTTACTTTGTCAAGCAATGTCGCATTGCCACATCCTAAGGTAAAACTTATTTCTACACTTTAATTTTCATGTAAACTTCAACATAATATTTCTTCAAAGTTCACATGATAATCAAATGGGTAGAAATAAGTTCTAATATATATTTCATATCTACCTCAAAGTTAAACTCATAATAATAGCTCAAAGTTAAAATTTTATGTTCACACATATATATATATATAGCTATTTACGTGAGAACAATGTACTATTGTGAGAAATGAGAACACTTAGTATGAATCATTAGATTTTGATTGAATCATTAAAATTAAAAAATAGATTCACATGACTATCATGTGAGTAATAATTAACTTTTAATCCTAATTATCCATGATTGTTTATAAAGCTTAAATCTATTATTCTCACAATTTTTATATAAAAATAATTCTTACTTCTTGTTCAACATAAATTCCAAAAATTCATTTAATTTGGTCGTGTGAGAGATACATTCACTGTTATGCATTAGGTAGTATGTGTACAGGAAATAGGAAAGAAAGTCATCACTATGGTCTATAGATTTATAATGTTTTAGAAGTGACACCACAATTAATATTCACTTGGGTAGATTCAAATCCAAATCAGAGTTGCTTCATATATGCTTAAACTACATTTGTTACAGAACATATAGGCCAAATAGATACATCCACACGTGAATTTGATAGTCACTGCATCTTTATTTTCTGTTCCTCCAAGTCAACTTAATTGACAATTTAATGCTACCATAATTTCATATTTCAAATTCAATTTATAATACTAACATAGTAGATACATGATTACATTGTTTAAAGGGAATATCCTTTGTTTGATCCATACCCGGTATGAAAAAAAGAGATTTCATTTTTTATAAGCAAATATATATTAAAGAGTCTCAATACAAGAAAAATATTAAGACTTGATCTTTTTAACCGAAGAAGAGATACAAGCTAAAGAATCAATACAACCAATTAGCAAAAAAAATACAAAGATGGAGTTACCTTAGCTTTGTTAAATATATGTCCATATACACCTTTGCATATATTGCAACGATATTCACTACTGTGTATGTTACTTAATAGTTTGTGTTATGATTGTTATGATAGTTGAGTTTATGGTTTCTATTTTACTTTTTTACCTTTACTTCATTGGTTGGTTAACTAACTACAAATTTTCATTAGATGTATATATTCTATACTTTGCCATTGTGCAGAATTAATTTAAGATCATTAACAAAAACTAGATGTCTTCTTTCTCTTGACTCTCTCAATTTCTTTCTTTCTTTTATTTGTTGGATTCTGAAGAAGTTTCAAACCAAAACCTAGAATGGACTTGAATGAGATCCATTATATTCATAAAGCTCATCAGTTTATCTGCAAAAATAGTATCATTTCGCATAATCCAAATAGATCACACGATAGAAAACCAAACCATTCTTCACAACTTAGCTCCTCTAATTCTAAGACCAATGACATCATACATGTTCAAATACTCAACAAAATAAAAGTATATCAATGAATTTACCCACTTTGAAAGAGATTAAGTTTTAGAGTACACAAAATAAAATATACAAAAAAAATCAATCTTTGAATAGAGACAGAAGAAAATTGTATCTATGTATTATAATTGAAGTTACCAATAAAATATTGATATTGGTGGAATAATATAATAACAATAGTTGAAAAGATGCACAAAATTGTTGAGGTAGACTAAAACCGTGTGTCCTGTTGCAATCATATAAAAAGAATGAATAGTGGGATTAGGGAGTTTGATGAGAGGTTTGGCAAACTAGACAATTGGCTGCAAATTTGACTATTTCATATATATTTTTCTGGTTAGGTAATTGCAGCTTCCTCATTTTTAGGTATTGAATTTTGGTGAGAGGGTCACGTGTGTCATAAATGTGTTCATGGATAGGGTAGTATGGTTTTCTATTGAAATTTGGTGTTGAAGAAGAATAATGGTGGGGTAGTATAAGTCTGCTCATTGCAACAATGGATACCCATTAGAATTCTTACAAATTTTTTCGTCTAAAAGTTTGATTCATTTTTTTTTTCAAATTTGTATTCAATAATCATAAATGTAAGTTAAAATGGTCTCATCAGGTGTCATAAAATATATTAAAAACGACTAATTTAATTCATATTTGATATTTTTTTTTGATAGATCAAACTAGTACATGGAATGATGTTTTCTTTTACTCTTACAATAATGATCATGTTTAAGCTTTGAGGGAGCGAAACAACAAAAGATATGAGAAAATAATTATGCAAAACATCATAAGGAAACTAATCTTACCATAAGAAAATAAAGCATATTTTTTTGTAGTCTAGGCTGTTTGTGTCTTTGGGTTGAAGTTTAAGGCATTAGGACATATTTTCTCTGACTCATTCAATCTAACCATCGAAAAATTAGTAGTAATACATGCAATGTTGTACATGCTACAATAAACTTTTGCTTATCAATTATACAAAAAATATATACTTGTTATTCACAAAAGAATATGAATTCTGGAATATTGGCTTGGATCCGCTTGACTATAACCAAAGTATAGTGTGGTTGAGTGATTAGAATTTGAATAAAAATGACAAGTTTAAATTTTGAAAGTGTCTCGTCCATATACTAAAAATAGTTATAGACAGTGTACTTTTAGGTGAGTGTAATTCAATATTGTGATATATTGTATGCAAAGTTAGTGTAAGTACAATACCATATATTAATAGCGACAAATATATGATGTTTCATAAATTGTGCCACTACATATATCATAAGCTTATGATTAGTTGAAAAATATTTTTAAGTTCAAAAATTAATAATTAATTATTTTTCTGACCAATCACACCAATAATAATACATACAAAAACACAATTTGTGGGATATAAGATGTGCACCCATAATAATAAGAATGATAAAGGAGAATACCCTCACTTAGTTATTTTCACTCTGTTTAAATGATACCCTGGATTTGTTAATGCTAATTTTGCACATACCAAATCATTCTCAATCATCTTGAGACTAAACAAAGAAATCAAGCCCAACCGCCTATGAGTAAGGAATTAATCTTTTTGGTGTGTATGGTTACTCCTCTTAACAAGTGTCACTCACGTGATAAAAACTTTGACTTTTTAATCTATCTGAGAATCTAGTAGACCCTTACACTACTAGTGTAACACCGTGAATTTTTTGTGTATGTTTTATTACTTATTTATTTTAACAACGATTAATTTTAGAAATTAATCGGTATTGAATTAGACTAAACCGTAGTTGAGTGTTAGTCTGTTTTGTGATTTCCTATTTTATGGTAAATTTTTGTAATTTTCTGTGACGAAAAGTTTTTTGAGCTGCAGTCGGACTCGAATTCGGCCCAATAACGTGTTTTTGATCTCCATAACTCAGAATCGAATTCCGATTGCACCATTGGCTTCGAAATATTATTTCGAGCCAAGATAGATATCAAGTTTGTTCAGAAAATATTTCTAAATATTTTTCAATCCAAATTCCATGTTTCGAAGTTCTAACTATAAACCGAAATCGGGATATTTTTATTATCCGACCGGGTATTAGACGAAAATACTCAGGAATGGTTTAATCGAGAATATGTCATCGAAAAGGTCACACCACTTTCATGTAAGAAGCTTGTTTGATAAACAAGCAAAAATACATATTCTCTTACACAAAATCCCCTAAATCACTCAATAAACCCTCTCACTCCACCACCATTAGAAATATACATCACCTATGCTAGTCTAAATCTACTTACTTTGCATTAAATTTTCTGATTTGATGAGGGTGAGGCTCTCCTATAAATACATCACCTCATTC
>NC_032013.1:20705920-20709194 GCF_001865875.1 Lupinus angustifolius | reverse complement strand
AAACTATATCTTTGGACAAGGTTGGATGAGTTATTTGTTTGGAAATATTAGAAATTATTGTTAGCATTTGAATATGTTTAAAGGTGGTGATTTTAACATCAAAGGAACCTTTAATGTGTTTAGGAAAAAGTTTGTATTTTATTCTTGAAAGTTTATGATGTTGATGGGTTGTTGTTAAAAATATTTCATTTTTGGAAAGTATTATGTTTAAAAATGGTTTAACATATTTTACTCTTTGATTTCCAAGTTAAAATAATGATTTGGGATAAAAGATGATTTATTAAAGTCTTGACTTCATAAACTTAAAGTGTTATGAAGTTTTGGATATTAAAGTAGTAGAAAGTCTTACATTAAGATTTAGTTTTATGACTATGAAATTAACACTCACTGACCCTTGAGGATTTCATAAAAAATTAGGAGGTGTTAAGATGTTCGTAAAAAAATGTTGTATTTATTTTAGTTGACTTACTTTAAAGTGGTAAGAATAACTAAAAGATGTTTAGTATAAAATATTAAATTAAGAGCCATTCTTTTTCACGACTATGAAAATAACACTTACTAACCCTTGAGGTTTTTTCCTAAAAAATCCTTGATGTTTTTTCCTAAAAAATTAGAATGTGTTAAGATGTTCATGAAAATTTATTTTAGTAGTATACTTGAAATAAGGAGATTTACTTAAAAGTCTTGACTTTATAAACTTAAAGTGTTATGAAGTCTTAGATTGTAAAATGATTTAAAAATATTGAATCTTAATTAAGTGAAATTACTTTAAAATGGTAAGATTTACTTCAAAAATATTGATTTTGTTTAAATTGACTAACTTTAAAAATGATAAGTCTAGCTCAATGATCTTATTTTAAAAGGTAAGTTTTAGTAAAAATATTTTACTTACAAAAAATAAGATTTATGAACTATCGGAAAAATGTAATGAAGTGAGAATACATGTCTAGAAATGTTCTGTCTAAGGAAAGACTTGGTATTTAAGGATGTCTTTACGATCACCTCTCTTTCCTGGGAATTAGCATGATGTATATCCACGGATTACGACATAACTCCAATATAAGTTTTATTGAAAATCTTACTTTAAAAAGTGTTATTTGATTGTAAGACTTTCAATGACAAATGATGATTCAAGGATATTCAACCTTGAATCGGATGGACAAAAGCAATTAAAATCATTTTAAATCGCAAGTTTTATCTTCGCATAAAAAAGTTATTTCGTAAGTATAATTATTATCGTCAGTTAACTAATTAATGTTATTTTGGCATAATGAAGAGTTCGAGAGGAGATCGAATCAGGTAAGCTCACCTGCAAACAGAGAACATAGCGACCCGACACACTCAGGTGAGGGAGAATACATCGTGACATAGTGGTGTCCGAATATGACACCCAGATCTCCTAAACTATCTCAAAAGTTTTTAGTTATATTTGTGTATTAAGAAAACTCGTACTTAATCAAATATTTGTGTGTATGGATTTTGTATGGATACTTTCTTAAGTTGTATGTTTAGGATATCTAAAAATATCAAGTATTGTGGTATTTATCCATGAAGGAACACCATCCGAGAAACTAAAATGTATTGGGATCGAAAACAGTGGAGAGTTTCGACCTGGTAGCCCAAACTCCCTCACAAGTTTGGACTTGCCTTGGGTATTAAGAAAGCTTGCACTTAATCAATTGTCTGTTTGTTTGGATTAAGTACAACAATATTTCTTATACCAATTTATGTTATGTTTATATATGCAAATACCATGTTTACTCTTGAATTATAATGTTTGAATGATTATTATGGGAATGATATGTATGTGATAATTATTAAATTCAAGGTTTAAAAAAATGTGATATAAATGAGAAATATTTTCCTTGAGAAAAGTAATTAAAATGATATCAGGCTCTTCCCGCTTGAGCAAGACAACTCTCGCTTGAGCGAGAAGTGTCTAGAGAAAACGAATGTTTTAGCTCGGGGCGAGACAGCTCTCGCTTGAGCTAAAATAGGCACCAAGAGAACTGATTGTTTTCTCGCTTAAGCAAGATAACTCTGGCTTAAGCCACAAATGCCTCAAAAATAGATGTGCCCTCGCTTGAGCGAAATAGCTCTCGCTTGAGCGAGATGACTCCAAACAGACATGACTTCTTTTTAAGTCGTCTGAACGATAACTCTCATATATATGAGAGCCTAATGACATGTTTTCCATAAAGAAGTTGTAAAGGTAAATAACTATATGAAATTCTTGAAAGTAATAAAAGTAAGGAATTGTTTTGTTATAGGCGAGGGCCAGAGGGCCCGTTTTGGACGTTTTTGGCGCTCGAGTGACCGTATTTTGCCCGGGCACGAACCAGACAAGTATTTTGACCAGTTTTTGATGGATTTGTCGCTTGAGCGACAGTCCCTCACTTGGGCGAGAATCAAGAAGAGAATTGAGTCTGTTTTGATGAGTTTGTCGCTTGAGCAACAGTTTCTCGCTTGAGCGAGAGACATACAATATTTTTGTCTGTTTCTGATTGTTTGATTGCTTAGACAATAACCCTAACTTGGGTGTGAAGTGTATTTACACTTGGGAAATGTAACACCACGAATTTTACGATTTTGAATTATAAGATTTTATTAATATCTTTATTAATTCTATTTTCGAAAATGAATTTCTGGGAATTTTCGGTAAAGAATTAGACAAAACTTTAGTTGCGTTTTAGTCTTGTAATTCTATTTCCAATTTGGTGGTAAATTTTCATGATTTTCGGAGACAGTCGATTTCGGACCGCTGTCGGGGCCAAATCTCACTCGAATTCGGCCCAATAACGTGTTTTTGAGTTCCGTAGCTCAGAATCGAATTCCGATTGCGCCATTGGCTTCGAAATATTATTTCAAGACAAGATAGACACCAAGTTTGTCCAGAACACATTTCTAATGATTTTTCACTCCGAATTCCATATTTCGAAGTTCTAATCGTAAACCGAAACCGGGAGATTTTTATTATCCGACCGGGTATTAGCCGACAATACTCGGGAATGGTTTTAATCATGCACGTTTCACCGAAGTCGTCACGTTGCATGAGTCACTTCACAAAATCTACATACTAAATCTTATAGATTTCACTCATTAATGCCTTGATTTACTACCACCAAAATCCCCTAAATCACTCAACAAATCCTCTCACTCCACCACCATTAGACACATCACCTATGCTAGTCTAAATCTACTTACCTTGCATTAAATTTTATGATTTGATGAGGGTGAGGCTCTCCTATAAATACCCCACCCCATTCTCTCATTT
>NC_032013.1:20705115-20705820 GCF_001865875.1 Lupinus angustifolius | reverse complement strand
TATCCTCATCCTCATCCTCATACTCTTCCGCATCCTATCCTCATCCTCATCCTCATCGTCATCCACATCATATCCTCATCCTCATCCTCATCCGCATTATTTTCCTCATCCCATCCTCATCAAATCCTCATCCTCATCCCCATCCTATTATCATCCTCGTCCTCGTCCTCATCCTATCCTCATCCTCATCCTCTTCCTATCCTCATCCTCATCCTCAACCTATCCTCATCCTCATCCTCATCCTATCCTCTTCCACATCCTCATCCTCATCCTATCCTCATCCTCCTCCTATCCTCATGCTCATGCTCATCCTCATCCTCATCCTCCTTCTATCCTCGTCCTCATCCTCGTCCTCTTGCTCCTCCTCATCCTATCCTTGTCTTCATCCCCATCCTATCCTCTTCTTCATCCTCAAACTCATCCTATCCTCATCATCTTCCTTATCCTATCCTCGTCCTCATCCTCATCCTCAGCCTCATCCTCAGCCTCCTCCTTATCCTTATCCTATCCTCATCCACTTCCTGATCCTATGCTCATCCTCATCCTCATTCTTATCCACATACTCTTCCTCATCCTATCCTCATCCTCTTCCTCATCCTCATTCGCATTCTTTTCCTCATCCCACCCTCGTCCTCATCCTATCCTCATCCTCATCCCCATCCTATTATCATCCTCATCCTCGTCCTCATCCTATCCTCATCCTCA
>NC_032013.1:20704699-20705015 GCF_001865875.1 Lupinus angustifolius | reverse complement strand
ATTCCTGGGAGAGGACATCCTGTTGGATCGGACAGTTCTCACAGGCCAAACTAGACGATCTCTGACAACCCCTCTTTGCAATCAGGATCAATGAGAGGGATGCCCAGAAAGTGTTTGATATGACACCGTCCTGAAATGGACAGTTCTTTGGAATAGATCGATCATGTATCCTTGCCAGGAATAATTTTGGTGCGTTCAAATCGGCTTGTTATGGTACCTATACTCTTGGTTATTTCCAAATAGTATATTGGGAGGATATTGGTGAAAGGATGGATGAAACAAGCATAACATTCATACATTGAGATGGTGGACTTTG
>NC_032013.1:20681141-20704599 GCF_001865875.1 Lupinus angustifolius | reverse complement strand
CTCTTGGTTATTTCCAAATAGTATATTGGGAGGATATTGGTGAAAGGATGGATGAAACAAGCATAACATTCATACATTGAGATGGTGGACTTTGATCCTCATAATCTGAGATTATAACATCATTCATCATTGTGCATTTTTGTATGTGATGTATATATTATGTTATTATGCGTGTCTGTCTGGATGTAATATTCTGTGTAATTTCACGCCGTCAATGAGTAATATTCATTAGATGTTTTACTCCCTTTTCTTTCTATTTTTCTTCTATTCGCATTTTGTTCAGATGGATCATTCTGCCAGGATTTCAAGTTACCGCTTGTCGATGTCCCTGGAGGGGGCATGAAGGATTGAGGAAAACAGTTATATCTACACCGGCCCTTGTGCTTTTTGATTAGTGTTCTTGTGTAGGGCATTTATTTTGCGAGTAGTTTTATTTGGGCGATGATTAGGATTCCGCCTTGTACTTTGTACCAACATTTCATAATATTCTAATGAAGTATGATTCGAAGTTATATTGAGTTATTTTTATTACCATTAAGTAATGGTTTTTTTATTTTCTGCATTGTATGTTACTTAAAGTGATGTTCCGAAAATGAAACGAATATAAGGAAATAAATTTTAGATGACATCATTATTTTAAAAAAAAAAAAATTTACCCACTTTTGAGCAAGATTTTTTTTGGAGTAATTTTCGGGGCGTTACAGGAAAGACCATTAATCAGATGATTGAGTCTGGTGCCCAAAATTGACAAACTTATACAAGTACCTTTGTTCTTGCGCCTATTTAGGGCAAGGTTTCCGACTGTGATGTCGTGATTAGGGCAATGCCCAAAAAGGATTATATGATACCATGCAGCAAGGTCGTCTAACCATAAGAGGCTTTGCCATGTGGTCGTCCAGGATATTCAGTGATGGTTCGTAGTGGTAAGGATGTTATTCCTCTTTTACGTGATGATGTGATGACATAAAATCGGGTCCCACATGAAACATTCTTTTGGGAGATGTCTTAGGTTGGGCCGATCATGTAAAATAATGATTAAAAGATTTAATCAGCTAACCTCGGTTAGTGTGCATACTCATTATGGATAATGAAGTCGTAAAGAGGAAATTTACGGGAGACGAACGAGCCCCAAGATGTTGAGAGGGACGACGATGGCGGTGGTTCGTCAGCAAAGTCTTGAGGGTGAGTCTAGGTGAGACGAGTCCCTTGTATTCCTGGATGAGGTATTTTGTTGGATCAGAGCGCAAACTAGACGATATCTGACAACCCCTCTTTGCAATCAAGATCAATGAGAAGGACGCCCAAAAAGTGTTTGATACGACACCATCCTGAAATGGACAGTTCTTCGGAACAAATCGATCATATATCCTTGCGAGGAATAATTTTGGTGCGTTCAAATCGGCTTGTTATAGGACTTGTACTCTTGGTTATTTCCGAATAGTATATTGAGAGGATATTGGTGAAAGGATGAATGAAACAAGTATAACATTCATACATTGAGATTGTGGACTTTGATCCTCATAATCTGATATTATGACATCATTCATCATTGAACATTTTTATATGTGAAGTATATACTGTGTTTATTATGCGTGTTTGTCTGGATGTGATATTCCGTGTAATTCCATACTGTCAATGAGTAATATTTATTAGATGTCTTACTCCATCTTATTTCTATTTGTCTTCTATTCGCGTTTTGTTCAGATGGGTCATTCTGCTAGGATTCTGAGTTACCGCTTTTCGATGTCGCAGGAGGGGGCATGGATGATTGAGGAAAACCGTTATACCTACACATGCCCTTGTGCTTTTTGATTAGTGTACCTGTGTAGGGTATTTATTTTGGAGTAGTTTTATTTGGGCAACGATTAGGTTCCGCCTTGTACTTTGTACCAACATTTCATGATATTCTAATGATGTATGATTCAAAGTTATATTGAGTTATATTTTTATTACCTTTAGGTAATGATGTTTTTGCTTTTCCGCATTGTATGTCTCTTAAAGTGATGTTCCGAAAATGAAACGAATATAAGAAAATAAATTTTATATGGCATCATTATAAAAAATAAAAAAATACCCATTTTTGAGTAAGATTTTTTGGAGTAATTTCCAGGGTGTTACAACTAGACTAATAACATATTGGTAAGCTATTGGCATTCTGCTAGGTTTCATACCACTTCCCACTGTTTGAGAAAACTCAAACATCAACATCTGTTTTAATTATTTCAGGCCTACCATTTGCATGTGAGCATTATCAAGATGGATGAGGGATTGTGGAGCTAGTTTTGTCAAAGAAAGTAGGCCATGACTTCATTATATTATCTGTATATGTAATATGATATATTATACTATATGATAAAATATAATCAATGAAAAGATCCTGATATTAGGGAATGTTTCAAGAAATTCAACTTTCTATTATTGTTAGTGAGAGATTGCCCTCCCACTACTTCAAGTGAGATGCACATGTGACTCATCCATGCAATAAATTTGTTGTGCACATCTGGGTATATGCACTAAACCATGCACCAAAGTGAATGTTGACCCAGTGATTGGGGAGTCTTATCTATTGTGGAATTTTATTGTTATTGGAGTATGAGAAGAGTGAGAAGTCACAAGTAAAACAACACGTCTTGAATTAAAGGTTTAAAACAATGGTACCATACACTTAGTAGTATTGGCTATGCTATCATTTACTGGATCCAACTGCGGCAGGGGAGCCTACAATTACCGCTGAGGAGTTTTATTGTTATCGATGTATGGGAAGAATGGAGAATCACAAATGTGTCATCACGTCTTAAACCAAAACGTTAAGACAATAGTTTTATAACACCTTTCCATTTATAAACGATTTCTCTCATTCTTTCGTATTTAATATGAGACTTCATACTTAAATATATTTAACAAAGAGATAAGAATAAATCAAACTTCCCAATAACAACTATTGGTGGAAAACATTTTAAGAGAGAAAAAGATGCCACTAGATGACATAAATTAGTTAATCTGAGCCAGCCTTATTTTAATAGGACTCTTGTTTCATTGTAAATCACATAGTGGTGTGGTGACTAAGTCAAACTCTAAACAAAGAAGTTCATATATAAGTGTTAGCAAATTATAATAGGCCATCTAATGCAAAATCATGATTTTGTGTCAAGAGAATCTCAGCTGAGGCATATGAACTAGAAGAATGTGACAGATCACAGATGCAAAGGCAAGAGACAAAATAAGCTACAATAATAATTTAATAATATTCATCAAAGGTTATAGCATGAAGTCCAATTTTGGAGGACAATGGTGCATATATAAAAACAGAAAATGGATCCTCATCGATACTAAACGATCTATTACCAAATAATATTGTGAAATGTAGTTTTAATAAACTTTTATCGTGCAGATAAATTGTGAAATTAATTTAAATTTCACATTCTAATATTGGACTCTCCTCCCAAGCCATAAAAACATGGCGAAGTGTCCAAATCAAATTACAATATTAAATCTCCTAAACTCTGGAAACTATAACTCACTACTAGATTCACTGTCTATAACATGCAAATATGGTTAGTTTCCATTCAAACCTGAATGATAAAGTTTTGACTAATGAGAATGATGTTGTGCCTATCTGAAACCACTAAAGAGCCTTTATAATATTTTTAACAAGATAATATGCATCGAACATACTGTAGTTCTAGTCATTCTTCTTTTTGTTGATGGCAACCTTTCATGACATTTAGCTTGGAATCACATCAAAGTTGGAAGAAGAAAATTCACCAAAGCATAAAATGACAGATTTTTTTCTATCGGGACACGTGAGGTGCCTTATGATACTGCCACATGTAACTTAGCCGTCCCATAATAAAAAGAAAAAACTTGTGTGAAGACGTGTCCAATATCTCATATTTAGAGACAATTATATTTATGTATTTATGTTTTTTTGGTTTTTTATCACATAAATTTTAATTAGAATTATATTTTTAATGTCTTATCAAGAGTCCATTAATTGTCTTTATATATTGTCTTTCTAGTTAGTTTATCAACTGTTAGAAGTCTTCTGAGATTCGGGGGAGTGTTGCCTTGAACAACAAATATTTTGTTGGTCTAGTGGTGTAAAGTTTCGCTAGATTATCATGATGATAAAAAAGTCAATATTTTGATTTCTGTGAATGACATTTGTTGAGATGGACAACCGTTAATTCCGAAAGAGATTAATTCTTTACTCAAAAAAAATAGAAATACGTTTGATAATACAAAATAAATATTGTACCAATCAAAACAAGGGACTTCATCACCCTAGGTCTTCAATTACCTTTCCAACATTGCAACCACTAGTGACAAAGAAAAGGTTACCACCTATCCAAATATGACTATTGATAAAGAAGTTACACACAACAAACCAAAATGGATTATTATTAATATTTCCTAATCGGTTTGACATATGACTGAGAAAGTGGTGTGTTAATCAAAGGAAGGAGATACTGTGTCCCATACCCAATTCCCAAACTATATTCTGGTCCAATCAACTGTGAACAAGTAATATAAAAATGTATAATTATTTTAAAAAAAATCCGTTTACTTATGTTTCAATTTTTAATGGGTTAAGACAGATAATTGAGACAAGCTTTAAAACAGGTGATCATTGTTCGTTAATCAACAAGCCAAGTGCCAACACATAGAATTTGACTAGTTATTGATGAGACAATAGATAGTTGGAGTGACTGAAGAGAAATTGATGAAATGGACACAAATTCTCTAAGAATCATAGTAGTTCACACAGAATATATTGGTGATTACAATAGCCAATACTCTAATTATCAAAGCTGATTATGAGATAAAATCTAGAAGCTAACAACAGATACCACAAAATTATGGTCTAAGTGGAATATACTACCATAGCAAACTAGACAGAATGTACAAAAGCTACTTAGTCACGTAACCTATTGAGCTGAAAGAAAATTTGGAGACTAGAGAATATGTTTAAATCTACTTGTGAGCATGAACATGGTAAGATTTATCATTTACCTTACCTTAAATGTTAATCGAATTATTTTTTTAAATTTGAGTCTAACCCTAGACCGAAGTTAACATGACCCCGAATAATGATCAGGTCAGCCTTTGCATTTAAAACCGACACTAAAAAACCTGATTAAACATGTTCCTTTTCGATAAATTCTTTTTAACATTACTTATTATTATTATTATTATTATTATGAATATGTAATTTGACATATGAAATGATATATATTGTTAACCATATATATGGTGAAAAAAATTAAAGGATCAATAATACTTACACTAAAGAGACATGAGATGTCATTACTATGTATACAATTGAACAAAGACACATAATGAATGCGTAATAATCATGAGATGAGTCATGTCTGTTTCTTATCCGACCCTAAATATCGGTTGAATCTAATTTTTAAACCTGAGACCTACCATATTCAAACTCAATCGAAATTGGGCTAAACTAGATAAACAGGTAGGTCGGATCCTACTCACACCAAGTTTAACCTAAGAAATCTGAATGACCAAGTTGATTGGATCTACTAGATTTGCCCAATTGACTAAGTCCAATAAAAAAATCCGAGTTGATTGAGCCCACCAAGTTTGCTAAGTTGATCAAACTGAACAAGCCCACCAATCAAAGTATTTCGGAATTAATTTGATCTAGATTATATGTGTAACTACTAAACAACATAATACCTTACTCTAACTGGTAATCCGATTGAGATAACTATGACTTTCAAGATTGTTGCTATGGCAACAACCTGAACACACAGCCTTAGCTTAGCCTGGTAAAGAATGTTAATCTCATACAAATACACACTTAAATATTGACTAAAGGTTAGTTTGAGAGTTGGATTTTGGAAGAGAATGAAGAGAAAGGGAAAGTCTGAGAACATAAAATATACTTGTGAGCTCAAACCTTCCCTTTTCATTCATTCATATCCAAAATTTAACTCCCAAACTAACCTTAAGATGTCACGTTGCTTCATTTGGAAACTGTTCGTCAATTCCATTAATTTTGAAAACTTGGACTACAGTATTTTGAATATCTCATACACTTCCAAGACCATAACTTACATTATGAGTTTAGCACTGCAACTCAAAAAAAATCATCAAATATCAAAACAAAAATTCTTGAACAGATATCTATTATTCAACCAAACAAGATTATGGGAAAATAAATTGTCTTATACTTTTTTCTTTCTCTTCCCTTTATTAAAGTCCATGACTTCATAACCAAACATGACATAATGAACCCATTTTCCAATACTAAAGAATCCATTAACGTATTTAACAAAAACAAATTGAGAAATAAAACATCTTTATATTTGGATGATGGGTTGTTTGATTTGCAGTGTTCACTAAATTGTCAGTAGCAGTAGGCAACTAGTAATCTTGTGATAAGTCAGCTGCACAATATTTCCAACTTAATTGTCTAAATTTCTATATAAATATGTAGTATTTTTTTAGTGTCAAACCATTTTCCTAAGTGTGGATAAATAAAAGTAATATGATACTTATTATTCATTAGTTATTTGATGTGATGGATTGTTAGTAGGGTATTTATCGCATGTCTCACATATATTTTTTTAAAGAGAAAGAGATGTATATACTAATTGTACAATAGTTTTTTACACTATTATTATATTGTTCACTATTCATTTTGTTAAAATTACTACATTCTCATGCTTTGATTGCTTCTGCACATTGCAGGGTCAAATGCAAACAAAATTGCAGTGCTAGATGTTGCAGTGAAGGCAGGATATTAATGCACCAGGGAATTAGTCATCAGGACTTCAGTGCATGGGCTCAATCAATGAATACAGGATCCCCAATAAGCAACCAGGCAATAACATTGAATCAAGGCATGGGCATTCTCCATCTTTTGCTTTCACTGATCTCGGTCAAGGCAATGCTATTAAGGGGCAAGACATATTCACTTTCATTCTTAAGAT
Organism: Lupinus angustifolius; assembly: GCF_001865875.1. NCBI lineage: Eukaryota > Viridiplantae > Streptophyta > Magnoliopsida > Fabales > Fabaceae > Lupinus > Lupinus angustifolius. The sequence goes on along the minus strand of NC_032013.1, from coordinate 20,697,643 downwards.
AATTCCATCACAGGCCCACTCTCATGGGCAGAATTAGTCCAGATAAGATAGCCATGATTTTCACTTATAGTCAAAAGAGTATTCAGTTTGGTAGATCAATTAGATTATTGGGTCTTTGTGTAGTTTTTGTGGTTCTAGTTGGAACCTTTCTATTTTTAGTAAGGCAGTTAGAGTTTGTTAGTTTAATCTGTTAGGTTTTGTTATAAATAGTTTTAGGTGTTTGCTTTGTAATCAATTCATTGTAATTCTTCAGTATTGAGATCAATAAAAAAATAGAAGTATTTTTCATCTTCTTGCTTGATGCATCTTTCCTTGTGACTGAATTTCTTCTTTTCATCATCTTCACTGGAAGTTGCTTTTCTAAGATTGTATGAGAGCATCTTTTAATGCTCTATTGCGTCTTATTCTCTGATTATATTGGATATTCACTTTTGTTTAGATCCTTTCTCCTCTTTTTCTCTCATCCTTCATAGATGGCCACCACAGTAAGCATCCTCAACCCCATTAATGACCTAACCAACCTTTACTACATGCACCCTAGTGAAAGTCCAACAACTATATTGGCACACTTCCTAGACACCAATTATCATTCCTGGTCAAGGGAAATAATGATGGCACTGAAGTATAAGAATAAACTTCAGTTTATTGATGACACTATTTCAAGACCAAGCATTGATGATCCTGCTTTTTGTAACACTGTAGATTTTCGATATATGTTGTATTAATTGTGTATTTTAACAATAATTAATTTTAGAAATTAATCGGTAATGATTTAGGCTAAACTATAGTTGAGTATTAGTTTTGTTTTGTGAATTCCTATTTAGTGGTAAATTTTCGTAATTTGTTGTGACGAAAAGTTTTTGAGCTGCTGTTGGGACCAAATTCGTCAGTAACGTGTTTTTGAGTTCCATAACTTGGAATCGAATCCCGATTGCGCCGCTGACTTCAAAATATTATTTAGAGTCAAGATAGACATCAAGTTTTTCATGACACATTTCTAAATATTTTTCATTCCGAATTCTGTGTTTCAAAGTTCTGACCATAAACTGGAATCAGAAGATTTTTAATATCCAGCCGAGTATTAGCCGACAATACTTGGACATAGTTTAATCGCGAAAGTTTCGCTGAAGAGGTCACTTCACTTTCACGAGAGAAACTTGCTTGACTAGCAAGCAAAAATACTCACCTCTTACACAAAACCCCTTAAACCCTTTATCTACCCATTACACAATTTACTCTTTGAAAACCTTTGGTTTTCCCCTCCCCAAATCAAATTCACTGTCTTTAAAAGAGCCTCCTCTAACTTAGAGAAACCCTTGACATTTCACTCTTTTTCTTCTTCTTTTTCTTTTTCCTTTTCTTCACTTTGATTCTAAAAAACTGTAAGGTAAGCCTTAATTCTTTTTCGTTCTTCATCTCTTAGAATCTAACCGTTAAGTGTTTATGAGATTTTAGTATGATATTTATACGCATGTTACAAATATTTTCAACCGTGGAAATTTCCTAATAATCTTCCAAACTCTTGTATACTCAAGAACTCGAAAAATGAGTTCTCGTGAATTTAGAAAATCGTTGTTTTGAAACCATTAAATCTTGTTGTTAATAAGGCTATTTTAGTGTTTAAAAATATGCATGTTGTTGATTTTAATGAAAATGATGAATATGAAATCAAAGGATGTTTTGATTTAAAATGTCATTTTGAGTATGAGATCAACCCTTGTAAAGAAGATGTTGAAATGACCATGAAAACGATAAGAATCATGAACGAGACTTTCGAGGATAAATGATGGTTCAAGAATAAGAATCATGGACCAGGTGGATGAAAGTCTCAGATGTTCTTAAAATAGATTAACATGATGTCTTTACCTTAAAGTTAGCAGGTAAAATATTTAACTCGCAAATCATTGACTGATTTTTGTGTTTAGTTTCGAGGCGTTCGAAGTCAGATAACCTACCCATTCACTTAAAGGAGATAAACCATTCTACAATCCAAGGTGAAGAAGAATACATCGTGACATGGTGGTGTCCGAATATGACACTCAGATCTTTCAACTACCTCAAAAGTTGGGAGTTATATTTTTTTCTTGAAAACCGTATTTAACCAAATGATTGCATATCTGGATTAAGTACATGTGATTTCTTAAGCTGTATGCCCTAGGATAGCTTAAAATAACAAATATTGTGCTATTTATCCATGAAGGAACACCACTCGATAAACTAAAATGTGTAGGGATCAAAAATAACGATGGTATTCGATCTAGTGGCCCAAAAGGTTGAGAGAGTGGGCCTGGCCACTGAGCCACCCACCCTTGGGCGAGTCAGCCACCCTTGGGCGAGCCAGCCACCCTTAGGCGAGCCAGCCACGCTTGGGCGAGCCAGCCTCGGTTGAGCTAGTGGTTCTCGCCTGGGCGAGGGCCAAGCAGGCGTGTCACCCGTTTTGGGCAATTCTAGTCGACTGGGCGACAATATCTCGCCTGGACGAGGACTGAGGGTGATTTTGACTAGTTTTTGGTGGATTTTTTGCTTGAACGAAAGGCTCTCGCTTAGGCGAGAGCTAGACAGAGAATTGAGTTTGTTTTGATGAAATCATCGCTTGAGCGTTAGTCTTTCGCTTGGGCGAGAGACATGCAATGTTTTATGATGTATTGATTGCTTATATAATAACCCTACCTTGGATGAGAAGTATATTTAATAATTGGGAGAGATCATGGATCGAACGAGGAGCCCGATGCCCAAATCAATAAACTTATACATTTACCTTTGTTCTTACGCCTTATTCGGGAAGGATTCCAACGATGACGTCGTGAGCAAGGCAATGCTTAAAAAATATTACATTATACCACGTAGCGAACTCGTCTGAAAATTAGAGGTTTGACCATGTGGCCTTCCAGGATAATTCAGCGATGGTTCGTACTGGTAGGGATGTTATTCCTATATTACGTGATAATATAAGATCGGGTCCCACAAGAAGCATTCCTTTGGGATATGTCTTAGGATGGGCTGATCGATATAAAAGAATGATTAAAAGATTTAATCGACTAACCTCAGTTAGTATACATACTCATTATGAATAATGAAGTAGTGGAGAGGAAATTTACAGGAGACGAACAAGCCCCGTGATATTGAGAGGGACGACGATGACAATGATTCATCAGCAAAGTCTTGAGGGCGAGTCTAGGTGAGACGAGTCCCTTGTATTCCTGGATGAGGTATTCTGTTGGATTGTATAGTTCTCACAGCGCATACTAGACAATCTCTAACAACCTTTTTTCCAATCAGGATCGATGAGAGGGATGCCCAGAAAGTGTTTGATATGACACCATCCTGAAACAGACAGTTCTTCAGAACATATCGATCATATATCCTTGCGAGAAATATTTTTGGTGCGTTTGAATCGGCTTGTTATGGGACATGTACTCTTGGTTATTTCCGAGTAGTTTATTGGAAGGCTATTGGTGTAAGGATGGATGAAATAAACATAGCATTCATACATTGAGTTCATGGATTTTGATTTTCATAGTTTGAGATATAAAATCATTCATCATTTGCATTTATGTACACGAAATATATTGTTAATACTATGTGTGTCCATCTGGATGTGATATTCTGTATAATTTCATGTTGTCAATGAATAACATTCATTAGATGTCCCACTCCAATTTCATTATGTTTTTCTTCGGTTCGCGTTCTCGTTTAGATGGACCATACTGCGAGGATTCGAAGCTACCGATTCTTGATGTCCCAGGAGGAGACATGGAGTAGTGATGGACACCGATACACCTACACATGCCCTTGTGCCTTAGAGATGGAGATGGTTTATGATGGCTCTACGATGCGCTTACCCTCACATCATGCAGACTTGGAGGCTTCTTTCACTTTACCTGCTCGGAGACTAGTACCTGCCACACCATCCATTCAGTTTGTGATTCCTCACGGATCCACTGCTGCAGGCCATCTACTCGAAGATGGAGTTTGATTTACATGCTCAATTCCCCACCGTGGAGGAGAGCTGCTCGACGAACGATGTCTGATCTTCAGGCAAGTGCGGGAGTGGGAAGTAGGTCATAGAGTTCGTCCAATGACCCGGAAGAGGAGATGAAGGATGGAGAGGAAGAGCTACAAGCCGAATAGTAGGACTGTATGGAGTTAGTATGTATAGAAAACTCCATTGAGGTGGTAGTCATCTCCTCCAATTCTGAGACGAAGGAGGATCCCAGCGAGTGTCCTAGCACACCCGCTAACACTAGAGCTAGTCACTAGCAGTCATTTACACTTCTATTTTGCTTTTAAAGAGGGTATCTATGTAGTGTACTTTTAACGTGTTGAATAAATTGGTATACTTTGTTTATTTTCAATTTAGACTAGATTTGACTCCGCTTTGTTTTTTGTGCAAACATTTTCCGTTATTTTCAATAAAGAATTATTCCACGATATGTTAAGCAACTTTTGATTACCATTAGGTAATGATTGTTGCCTTTTCCACAAGTTAGGGTACTTAACGGGATGTCTTGAAAATGAATCAAATATAAGGAAAATAAGTTCATATTATATTTTTCAAATTTTTTTTACCCATTTTTGGGTAATGTTGTTGGAGTGATTTTTGAGGCATTACAATATGGTATTAGAGCGATTCTTTTCTATTCGACCTTGGGCATGACCTTACATGCTTTTTTGTTGACTTGGTGTGCTTAATTGTTTGCTTGAATTATCCAGTTGAGAATACGACCCATAGATAATTTCAGTAGGAGAAGTATCTCAAACACGTCTAATGTTCACATATTTAAGATGGTTGGATATGGAGTTGCTAACCTGGACTTCATGGCTGCAATGACTGCTATGATTTAGAATGTCAATGCAAATTTACATAAGCTAAATCAACAACAACCCCAACCCAACCAAGGACCAGCTCAATATAGGGGCTTGGACGAATTTTGTCGTCGTCACCCCCAAATTTTGAAGGAGTTTTTGCACCAAATGCTACAAATGACTGGATCTAGGAGTTGGAAAGGATCTTTCAGACACTTATGTGCACTAAGAAGCAGAAGGTCGCCAATGTGACCTATATGCTGACTAAAGAAGCTAAGAACTGGTGGGAATTTGCTAGACGTCAGATGGAGCATGAACAACAAGTTGTCAACTAGATAACTTTCAAAGATAGATTTTTGTAGAAGTAATTTCCTACAGATATGAGGACCAAGAAAGAGATGGAGTTCTTGCGTCTGCGACAGAGAAACATGGCAGTTGGGGAGAATGTTGCCAAATTTGAAGATTTGGCGAGGTATGCCACACATTACAATCAAGTGGGGAACGAAGGGACCAAATGTGCCAAGTTTGAGGATAGACTTAGACAAGAACTGAAAGTGATGTTTGTACATCAGCAAATACCAAATTTTGCAATTTTGGTTAACCGGTGTCGGCTTTATGAGGAAAGCGTGAAGGCAAGGAATGCGGCGCTGAAAAGTGTCGTACCACCCAGAAATTCCTATTGTCCGCAAAGAAATTTTGGGCAAGGACATGGAAGGGGAAAGCCTTTCAACCGCAACCAGAAACCCTATGCTTCGTCATTAGGGAATCATCAGAAAAATTTCAAGCCTTATAACAGAGGCTTCCGACAAGGGAACACCAACTACAACAACAGAAATAACAACAACAAAATGAGTTTACCGGTTGGGAACTCTAATAACAACACGCCACCCTGGGGTGTTCGAAGTGCAAGGGAAATTACTTCAGTGTCAACTGCCCTATATGCTATCACTGCAACTAGCCTGGACACATCAAGTCGATGTGCCCTAAACTGAAAAGGGAAGAAGTGAATATTGTTCAAGCGACAAGACCTAAGGCCAAAGAAAGTGTGTTTACCATGAGTGGAGCAGAGATTGAGGGCAATGGTGACCTCATACAAGGTACGTGTCTTATTAATGAGACTTCATTATCTGTGTTGTTTGATTCGGGTGTGACCCATTCTTTCATATCTAATGATGTTGTCAATCGATTAGCATTGCCTATAGTCTCCCTACCCTATGATCTAATTGTATTCACACCCACTAATGAACCCGTCATAGTGTCAACTATGTGCTCTGAATGTCCTATAACTTTAGATGAATGAACCTTTGCAGTAGACCTGGTATGTCTACCCTTATTCCAATTAGATATCATCTTAGGGATGTACTGGTTGTATAACAACCATGTTCTTCTAAATTGTTTTAACAAAACAATAATATTTAGCGATCCTAAGAACCTCATTGAATCCTGTTATGGAACCCAAAGCACCACTGCCAATCAAATTAAGAAACTCTTGAAGGATGGAGCTCAAGTATTTATATTGTTTGCATCATTGGAGAAGAAAGGTGGATGAGAGATTCAGTACTTACCTAAAGTTAGGGATTTCTCCGATGTTTTTCTGGAAGACATTCCTGGTTTGCCCCAGTACGAGAGATAGAGTTTGCTATCAATATGGTTCCTAGAATTGGATCGATCTCTATAGCTCCTTATAGGATGGCACCATTGAAGTTAACAGAGTTGAAGAAGCAATTGGAAGACTTGTTACAGAAATAGTTTGTCAGAACTAGTGTTTCACCATGAGGTGCTCCGGTGCTATTTGTGAAGAAGAAGAAGGATGACAGTATGCGGTTGTGTACCGACTACCGATAGTTGAACAAAGTCACCGTCAAGAATAAGTACCCATTGCCAAGAATTGATGACTTGATATATCAACTAAGAGGATCTATCATGTTTTCAAAGATCGATCTTTGGTCAGGATACCACCAAATACATGTGAAGTCAGAGAATATTCCGAAGCCTCCCTTACGGATGTGATATGGTCATTTCGAATATCTTGTGATGCCATTTGGTGTAACCAATGCTTCTGCAATGTTCATGGATTACATGAATCAAATTTTTCATCCATACCTCGACACATTTGTGGTCGTATTTATCGATAATATCCTAATTTATTCGAAGGATCAGGAGGAACATGCGAAACATCTCAGGATAGTGTTGCAGATTTTGAAAGAAAACCAACTCTAAGCCAAACTGTCAAAGTGCAAATTTTGGTTAGAATCGGTGAATTTTCCTAGGCATGTGATATCACGCGAAGGAATTGTTGTAGACCCTGCTAAAGTAGGAACAGTGATGGAATGGAATTCTCCAAAATCCGTAACTGAGATCAGAAGCTTCCTCGGTTTAGTGGGATACTATCGAAAGTTTATTGAAGGATTTTCGAAGTTGGCGTTGCCACTGACTACGTTAACAACAAAAGACAAGGCTTTCATCTAGACGGCAAAGTGCGAAGAAAACCTTCAAGAATTGAAGAAAAGATTGAATATAGCACATGTGTTGATTCTACCAGAACCGAAGTGAAACTACAACATGTATTGTGACGCGTCTTAACAAGGCCTAGATTGCATGTTGATGCAACAACAAGTAAAGGCACATGAGCAGAATTATTCGACGCACGACTTGGAGTTGGCTGTGATCGTATTTGCTCTCAAGATCTGGAGACATCATCTCTATGGTGTAAGATTTGAAGTCTTCAGTGATTACAAAAGCTTGAAGTATCTTTTCGACAAAAGGAGTTGAACATGAGGCAGAGACGATAGATTGAATTCCTTAAGGACTATGACTTTAATCTCCAGTACCACCATGGGAAAGCTAACACGGTGGCTGATGCCTTGAGTAGAAAGTCCCTGCATATGTCGACCATTATGGTCATAGAGATGGAATTGATTGAGGATTTCAGGAATTAAAGCCTTGTGGTACAAGTGAAACCTAAGAGTTTGACTTTAGGTATGCTTATAGTAACAAGTGAATTGCAAGAGAAGAGAACCTTGTTGGATGAAGGGAGAGCCCCAAAATTTCAAGAAGGAACCTATGAAGTGTTGAGATGCAAGAACCAAGTCTGTGTGCCAAGAGACCCCGCTTTAAAAATGGCAATCTTGGACGAAGCCCATAAGAGCAAACTAAGTATTCATCCTAGAGCTACCAAGACGTACAAAGACTTGAAGAAGATGTTCTAGTGGTTCAGTATGAAGAAAGAAGTAGCAGAGTATGTCTCGTGCTGCTTAACATGTCAGAAGGCAAAGATCGAGGAAAAGGGACCCAAGAGGGGAACTTTAACCTTTGGATATCCCTGTGTGGAAATGTGATAGCATCACAATGGATTTTGTGAGCAGATTTCCTCGAACTCCGAAAGGTTATGATGCAGTTTGGGTGATAATGGATCGTTTGACGAAGACAACTCACTTTCTACTAATCAATATGAAATACTCATTGGAAAGGCTGTCGGATTTGTACATCAAAGAGATTGTACGATTACAAGGGATTCCTATAAATATCATCTCGGATAGAGACCCACGTTTCACTTCGAAATTGTGGAATGGTTTGCAAACAACCTTGGGTAGCATACTGAGTATGAGTTCAGCATACCACCCATAGATGGATGGCCAATCTGAACGAACTATCCAATCATTGGAAGACTTGTTGAGAGCATACATGTTGGAACACTCTGGAAGTTGGGCGGACTACTTACATTTGATAGAGTTCCCCTACAACAACATTTTCTATTCGAGTATCGACATGGCGCCGTATGAAGCTCTTTACGACAGAAAGTGCAGAACACCGATATACTGGTTTGAAGCAGGATAGAATCTGATAATAGGCCTCGATGTGGTTCAGCTCAGAAGACAGCTCAGAGTAGGCAGAACAACTATTATGATAAAAGGAGGAACCCTATCAGTTTTGGAGAATAAGATCATGTGTTCATGAGAGTGATTCCAATGCCTAGTATTGGCAGAGTGCTTAAAGCCCGTAAACTTACCCTAAATTCATAGGACCATTCCAAATCCTTAGAAAAGTTGGACCAATATCTTACCAAATAGCCTTGCCACCTTTATTGTCAAACCTACATAATGTTTTCCATGTGTCTCAATTTAAAAAATACATTAGTAACTCATCGCACATCATTGAACTTGATTCAATCTAGCTAAAGGATAATCTCATTTTTGAAACTATGCCATTGAGATTTACGGGTTGTAGTGTGAAGAGGTTGTGAGGCAAGGGGATTGCCCTAGTCAAGGTGATCTACAACCGATCAAATGGAGAAGATGCAACTTGGGAAGTCGAGGACAACATGAAAGAGTCCTACCCTTATCTATTTTATTAATAGGTACGTTTAATTTTCAAGGTCGAAAATCTTATAAGTGGGGGATGATTGTAACACCGTAAATTTTCTATATTTGTTTTATTAATTATTAATTTTATCAACGATTAATTTTAGAAATTAATCGGAATGGATTTAGGCTAAACCATAGTTGAGTGTTAGTCGTGTTTTATGATTTTCTATTTTGTGGTAAATATTCGTAATTTTCTGTGACGAAGGGTTTTTGAGCTGCTGTCGGGCCCAAATTCGTCCGAATTCGGCCCAATAACGTGTTTTTGAGTTATGTAACTCGGAATCAAATTATTATTGCACCATTGGATTCGAAATATTATTTCGAGTCAATATAGACATCAAGTTCATCTAGAACGTATTTCTAAATATTTTTCACTCTGAATTCTGTATTTCGAAGTTCTAACCATAAACCCAAATCATAAGACTTTTTATATCCTACCGAGTATTAGCCGAAAATACTTGGGCATGGTTTAATCGAGAATTTTTTTCCGAAAAGGTCACATACTTTTTTTCCTCTTACACAAAATCCCTAAAATCACTCACTTATCTCTTACACAAACTACTTTTTGAAAAAAAATCATTGACTTTTCCCCCCTAAATCAGATTTCTCTCTTTAAGGAGCCAAATCCTAACTAAGAGAATACCTTGGCATTTCATACTCTTTCTTCACTTTGCATTTCTAAAGAACTTTAAAGGTAGTTCTTCATGGTTTTTCATTTTGATTTCTTCATATCTTAAGATCTAACCATTAGATGTTTATGAAATTTTAGTATGATGTTTATATGTATGTTAAGAAAATTTTCAACCGTTGAAATGTTCTAATAACCTTCCTAACTCTTTATATGTTTAAAACTCCAAATAGATATTTTCTTGAACTTAGAAAGTTATGTTGAAACCATGAACTCTTTGTGTTCATGGGGTTATTTTTAATATTTATAAAGTTTGTATATTTGTCAGTATTTAAACATGGTTAAAGGTGATGGTTGTATAGCAAATGAACCTTTAAGGACTTTTCCTAACCATGCAAAGTTTGGATTTTTCCACTTGTTTTTGGCTTGAAAAACCATAGCATTGAACAAGTTTAGAATAATATATTTTTAATGTTGAAGTTTGATTTTGTTTCAAAGGGGATGATTTTTTTATCAAATGAACCTTTAAAGTGTTTAATGATAAGTCGAAGGATAAAAATTTCCTTAGCATTAGGTCTAAATCATGGCCTATATGTGTTTAGGAAAAGTTTACTTTCTAACTTTGAAATCCAAAATGTTTATGGATGAGTTTTGTGAAAAAATGTTATTTTAAAATATTATGAGTTAAAAGTTTGATTAGTAAATGATATTCTTTGACTTCCAAGTTCAAGTAATGATTTGGGGAAAAAGATGACTTATAAAAGTCTCGACTTTATAAACTTAAAGTGTTATGAAGTAATGGATGGTTGATTTATTATAAGATAAACATTAATAAGGTAAGCTTACTTTAAAGTGGTAAGTGTAACTTAAGAAATGTTGATTTTAAATGTTGTTTTAAGTATGAGATCAACACTATCAAGAATATGTTGAAATGACCATGGAAACATATTATGAAAAATATGGAATCTACTTAAGATGACTTACTTTAAAGTGGTAAGATCAACTTGGGAGATATTGATTTAAAAGTGTGGACTTGGATTAAGAAACTTACCTTAAAATGGTGAAGTATGGCTTAAAAAGTCTCCATGAAAATATAAATATATGAGGTGATAAAAGTGTAAACTTTATTAAAAACTTACCTTAGAAAATGTTGGAAATCGGGAACAAGACTGTCGAGGAAACAAGATGGTTCAAAAATATGAATCTTGGACCGGATGGATGAAATTCGTTGAATTCATAAATGGATTAAAGTGTTTAACAATGTTTTTACTTTAGGGTGATCATATAAAGTTTATTCACAAATTACCAAATTGCTTTTGTGTGTTTAGTTTCGAAGCTTTCGAAGTTGGATGTTTAACCCACTCCCTCGTAAAGGAAATCAAGCACGTGAAAACCTAAGGTGGGGGAGAATACATTGTGACATAGTAGTGTCTGATTATGACACCCGAATCTCCTAAATTATCTCAAAAGTTTGGAGTTATAATTATATAATAAGAAAACCCGTACTTAATCAAATATTTGTGTGCATAGATTTTGTACGAATACTTTCTTAAGTTGTATGGTTAGAATAGCTTAAAATATCAATTATTGTGGTAGTTATCCATGAAGGAGCCCCACTTGAGAAACTAAAATGCATAAGGATCAAAAACAACAGAGAGTTTCAATCTAGTAGCCCAAAAGGGCGAGAAAAACGGTCATGGTAACTAGACCACCTCGCCCGGGTGTGCCAGCCTCGCCTGGGCGAGGGAGAAGCAGCAGATGAGGCCCTAATTTGGCGCCTAGGCAATAAACCCCTCACCTGTGTGAGCCAGCCTCGCTTGGGTGAGCCAGCCTCACTTGGGCGAGCGTTTCTCGCCTGAGCGAGGGCCAGACAACCAATTGGGCTTCTTCTGGGTGTTTTTGGCGCCCGAGTGACCGTACCTCGCATGGGCGAGGACTAGACAAGTATTTCAACCAATTTTTGATGGATTTGTCGCTTGAGCGACAGTCCCTCGCTTGGGCGAGAATCAGGAAGAGAATATAGTCTGTTTTGATGAGTTTGTCGCTTGAGCGAGAGACATTCAATATTTTTTACTATTTCTGATTGTTTGATTGCTTAGTCAATATCCCTAGCTTGGGTGTGAATTGTATTTACACTTGGGAAAGACCGCGACATAGATGATTGACTCTGATGCCCAAAATCGACAAACTTTTACAAGTACCTTTGTTCTTGCGCCTATTTAGGGCAAGGTTTTTGACTGTGATGTCGTGATTAGGGAAATGCCCAAAAAGGATTACATGATACTATGTAGTGAGGTCGTATGACTGTAAGAGGCTTGGCCATGTGGTCGTCCAGGATATTCAGTGATGGTTCGTAGTGGTAAGGAGGTTAGTCCCCTATTACGTGATGACGTAAGATCGGGTCCCACATGAAGCATTCATTTGGGAGATATCTTAGGTTGGGCCGATCATATAAATTAATGATTAAAAGATTTAATCGGCTAACCTCGGTTAGTGTGTATACTCATTATGGATAATGAAGTAGTGAAGAGGAAATTTACGGGAGACGAACGAGCCCCGAGATGTTGAGAGGAACAGCGATGACGGTGATTCGTCAGCAAAGTCTTGAGGCTGAGTCTAGGTGATATGAGTCCCTTGTATTCTTGGATGAGGTATTCTGTTGGATCGAACAGTTCTCACAACACAAACTAGACGATCTCTGACAACCCCTCTTTGTAATCAGGATCGATGAAAGGGATGCCCAAAAAGTGTTTGATACAAGACCGTCCTGAAATTGACAGCTCTTTGGAACAAGTTGATCATACATCCTTGCGAGGAATAGTTTGGTGCATTAAATCAGCTTGTTATGGGACCTGTACTCTCGGTTATTTCCAAATAGTTTATTGTGAGGATATTGGTGTAAGGATGGATGAAAGAAACATAGCATTCATACATTGAGCTCTTGGATATTAATCCCCATGGTTTGAGTTATAACGTCATTCATCATATGCATTTATGTATGTGATATATTATGTATGTTATGGATATTTGTCTAGATGTAATATTCTGTGTAATTCCATGTCGTCAATGAGTAATATTCATGAGATGTCTTGCTCCCTTTTCTTTCTGTTTGTCTTCTATTCGCGTTTTGTTCAGAGGGATCTTTCTGCCAAGATTCAGAGTTACCGCTTCTCGATGCCCTTGTGCCTTAGAGTTAGAGATGGTATATGATGGATCTTCCATGCGCTTTTCATACCATCACGACGAGCTAGAGGTTTCCTTTACCTTGCCTGGTCGGAGGCTGGCACCTATTGTGTTGTCTACTCAGTTTGTCATCCCTCAGGGACCAGATGTTATAGGGCCTTCCAAGAGGCGACATACCTGAAACAACGTGATCAGTTCCCCATTATGGAGGAGCACCGCTTGGCGGACGATGTCATACCTCTAGGCGTATGCAAGGGTGGTGACTCTGTCGCAACATTCATTTTATGATCCAGAGGAGGAGATGGCGGTGGAGGAAGAGGAGCCAGCAACTGAAGAAGATGATTGCGTGGAGTTGAAAAACATCAAGGACTCCATTGAGGTTGTCAACCTCTCCTTCGACTATGAGATGGAGGAGGACCCAAGCGAGTGTTCCAGCACACCTGTAGACGTTGGGGCTAGCCGCTAGGAGCTATTTCCATTTCAATATGGCTTTTTATTAGGGTATGTGTGTGGGGTATTTATTTTGTGAGTAGTTTTATTTGAGCGACGATTAGGATTTTGTCTTGTATTTCGTAACAACATTTCATGATATTCTAATGAAGTATTGTTCGAAGTTATATCGAGTTATTTTTTGTTACCATTAGGTAATAGTTTTTATTTTCCGCATTGTATGTTACTTAAAGCGATGTTCTGAAAATGAAACAAATATAAAGAAATAAATTTTATATGGCTTCATTATTCAAAATATAATTTTTTTTACCCATTTTGTGCAATTTTCGGGGCCTTACAATCTTCCTACCTCTTGTTATATTCAAGAACTCGAAAAAGGGCTCGTGAATTTAGAAAATCATTATTTTGAAATCATGAAATCTTGTTGTTCATGGAGCTGTTTTAGTATTTAAAAATATGCATGTTGTTAATTTTGATGAAAGAGGATGATTATGAAATCAAATGATGTTTTGATTTAAAATGTCATTTTGAGTATGCGATCAACCCTTGTAAAGAAGGTGTTGAAATGACCATGAACACGATATAAATCGTGAATGAGACTTTCGAGGATAAATGATGGTTCAAGAATATGAATCTTGGACCGGGTGGATGAAAGACTCAGATGTTCTTAAAATAGACTAACATCATGTATTTACCTTAAAGTTAGAAGGTAAAAGATTTAACTCGCAAATCACTTATTGGTTTTTGTGTTTAGTTTCAGACGTTCGAAGTTGGACAACCTACCCATTCACTTAAAGGAGATCAACAATTCTACAACCCAAGGTGAGGGAGAATAAATCGTGACATAGTGCTGTTGTACACGGACTATCATATGAAAGACTTTCTCATCAACATAACGTTTTTACCTTGGCTATCACTTCTCACTCAAAACCCGAGTCATATGAAGAGGCCATTAAGCATCAACACTGGATTGATGTTGTACACAGTGAACTAGAAGCCCTTAAGAAAAAAACTTGGATTTTTAAAGTCAAACAACATGTTGATGTCACTATAGAGTTACACTCAAACTGCAGGAATTAATTACATTGAGACATTTAGCCCTATTATAAAGTTCACCACAATCAGAACTATCTTAGCTTTAGCTTCCATAAATGGTTGGCATTTGCATCAATTGGATGTTAATATTGTCTTCTTACATGATGACTTAATTGAGAAGGTTTATATGAAACCTCTTCCAGGCCTTAACATTCCTAACAAGTCCCTTGTATGCAAATTAGAAAAATCTCTCTATGGCCTAAAACAAGTTAGCAGACAATGAAATGCTAAGCTTACCATTGTTCTCATTAAGTCAGGTTATGATCAATCCACGACAGATTACTCCTTATTTACTAAAATTATTGCTAATAGTTACACAGTTATTCTTGTATATGTGGATGATCTTATCATTGCACGTGATGATCCTAATGAAATTCAAACTATTAAAGACTTCCATGATAATATATTCAGTATTAAGGATCTTGGAAGTTTGAAATACTTCCTTAGTATGGAAGTTGCTAGGAATAGAAATGGAATTAATCTTTGCCAAAGAAAGTATACTCTTGACTTGCTTTAAGATGTTGGTCTCTTGGCTGTCAAACCCAAGGCTAACCCTATGGACAACAATGCTAAACTTCACAACAAATATGGTGATCTTTACTCTGATGTAACATCATATAGAAGAATGATGGGAAACTGATTTACCGTACTCACACAAGGTCAGTTGTCTCCTATTTTGTTGGTCATTTGAGTCAATTCTTGGCTACTCCAACTATGGAACACATTAAGGTTGCTTTAAGAGTTCTTAGTAATATTAAAGCAGCCCTGAGGAAAGGTCTTTTCTTCCCTTCAGAGAACACTATCACCTTAAAGGGATTTAGTGATTTTGATTGGGCTGCTTGCCTTGATACAAGGAGATCTGTTATAGAATTTTTCTTTTTTTCTTGGAGATTCTTTAATCTCATGGAAGAGTAAGAGACAAAAAATTGTCTCAAGATCTTCTGTTGAGGCAGAATATAGAGATTTGGCTCTAAGTGGTTGTGAAGCTCAATGGCTCATATACCATTTTGATGACGTGCATCTTGATCATGATGGACCACTTGTCTTATATTGTGACAATCAATCAGCCTTACACATGGCTGTCAATCCTGTTTTTTATGAAAGGACAAAACACTTTGAAATAGATTGTCACTTTATAAGAGAAAAGGTTCTGAAAGGAATTGTTCATCTTATGCCAATTGTTAGCAATATGCAAGTGGCTGACATTTTAATTAGAGCTCAACCCCCTGGAATATTTTCCAATAATATGTGCAAGCTTGGATTATGTAATATACATATTCTAACTTGTGGGGGTGTTAAATTTACTATATTCTCATGCTATGACTGCTTCTGCACATTGCGTGGTCAAATGCAAACATGATTGCAGTGCTAGATGTTGTAGTGAAGGCAAGATCTTAATGCATGATGGAATTACTCATCGGGACTTCAGTGTAAGAGCTCAATCAATGAATACATGATCCTCAATAAGCAACCAGTCGATAACATTGAATCAAGGCATGAGCCATTTTCCGTCTTTTGCTTTCACTTATCTCGGTCAAGGTAATGTTATTAAGGGGCAAGACATATTCACTTTCATTCTTAGACAATTCCATCACAGGTCCACTCTCATGGGAAGAATTAGTCTAGATAAGATAGCCAGGATTTTCAGTTTAGTCAAAAGAGTATTCAGTTTGGTAGATCGATTAGATTATTAGGTCTTTGTGTAGTTTTTGTGGTTCTAGTTGGAATCTTTCTATTTTTATTAAGGCAGTTAGAGTTTGTTAGTTTAATCTATTAGGTTTTGTTATAAATAATTTTAGGTCTATTCTTTGTAATCAATTCATTGTAATTCTTCAGTATTGACATCAATAAAAGAATAAAGGTATTTTTCATCTTCTTGCTATCCTCATTCTCGTCGTCATCCTATCCTCATCCTCTTGCTCATCCCCATCCTCATTCTCATCCTTATCCTATCCTCATCCTAATCCTACCCTCTT
>NC_032013.1:20680699-20681041 GCF_001865875.1 Lupinus angustifolius | reverse complement strand
ATTCTCGTCCTCATCCTATCCTCATCCTCCTCCTCATCCTATCCTCATCCTCATTCTCGTCCTCATCCTCATCATGTTCCTCTTCCTCATCCTCATCCTCCTCCTCATCCTATTCTTATCCTCATCCACATTCTCATCCTCATCCTATCCTCTTCCTCATCCTCATCCTCTTTCTCATCCTCATTCTACTCCTAATCCTATCCTCATCCTTACTCTCGCCCTCATCCTATCCTCATCCTAATCCTCATTCTCGTCCTCATCCCATCCTCATCCTCATCATATCCTCATTCATATTTTTGTCGTCATCCTATCCTCATCCTCATGCTCGTCCTCGTCCTATCC
>NC_032013.1:20680304-20680599 GCF_001865875.1 Lupinus angustifolius | reverse complement strand
TCAATGTACCCTTACCATTTTAAATACTCTTGCAATTAAAGTTAAAAAAAGCTTACCTGAGTTTGTTTAGCCATTAGGCAAAGTTAATATGTATGTATCACACAAATCAAAAACCAATATTCGACCATTATATTAGCTAACTTGTCCACAACTCTAATAATCATAAATCTGCTTAATTCAATAAATAAATAAAAATTATTTTGATTAATTTTCTGTGTTTAAGCAGGAATTTACTCTCCAAATGGCAGAGGAACTTCCTAGAAAAATAACAGTCAAAAAAAGAATAAGGTATTTG
>NC_032013.1:20679708-20680204 GCF_001865875.1 Lupinus angustifolius | reverse complement strand
AATTATTTAGATAAGTAATTTGTAACAAATCAATCATTTGTTTGCAATAAATATAAAGTTAAGTATAAAAATCAAAAACTTCTTTATGATAAAGTTCTAAAAAAGTAATGGAAAAAATTAGAAATTGAAACATATTAAGCCTTAATTCCTTTCAAGTTAAATACCTAGCAATCATTCAATAAATATGAGTTTCTTTACTCATGTGATTCTTCACTAATGAGATCATGGTCTGATTAAATGAGATAGTTGTGTGATTTAATTTTATTTTTTCAAAATGTGTTTTTTATATTATTAATTATATTTTTTTACCTTATGAGTACTATTCCTTTTGGGGTTCGTATTTGCCTTTCCCAACAAATGTAGTTCCTAGAAATTAAACCATTACCTTTTGATCGTCCTGAGGATTTAGCAAGACTTTACTAGTAGACCAACATCTTGTGAGTTATTTGTCAATCTCAATCCATAGTATTTACATCAAAAAATTACAAAAGTAATT
>NC_032013.1:20678726-20679608 GCF_001865875.1 Lupinus angustifolius | reverse complement strand
TATCTAATTATAAAAAATTAGTTGTCCTAACTTTTCAATGTACCCTTACCATTTTAAATACTCTTGCAATTAAAGTTAACAAAAGCTTACCTGAGTTTATTTAGCCATTAGGCAAAGTTAATATGTATGTATCGTACAAATCAATAACCAATACTCGACCATTATATTAGCTAACTTGTCCACAACTCTAATAATCATAAATCTGCTTAATTCAATAAATAAATAAAAATTATTTTGATTAATTTTTTGTGTTTAAGCAGGAATTACTCTCCAAATGGCAGAGGAACTTCCTAGAAAAAAACAGTCAAAAAAGGAATAAGGTATTTGCTAATAATAAGAAATAATTTAGAATTACATATATGCTTTCTGTGATTTTTAACAATATGGTACATTATCAACTAGAACATAGGGAAAAAAAGAATGAAGAAGAAGTTTATTCAATCATCAATATTACAATGAGTAACTAACTCTTAGGTTCTATACTTATTACTACTCACTCACTAACAGTAAGCTCCCAACAACTAACAACTAACTAGTACATGCACACTATGTTTGTCACATGATTATTATTTTTTTAATTACATCACTAATTTTGAGAGCAGTAAACCATCAAACCACTATAGGACTATTTTGCTAGCCTTTATAGAAATTATAATTTATTATGTTTGATTATATTATTGTATACTACTCTTCTTTTTTTCTTCACATCAAGCTAGGACATGTTAAGTATAAGTATGAGATGTGTTTGAAACCATCATCAAGCCCCTAGAGCTTCAAGCTAGGACATGTTAAGAATAAGTATGAGATGTGTTTGAAACCATCATCAAGCCCCTAGAGCTTACCGAGTTTATACTGATGTAGTTGAAGAAAGTGGTCATTGGG
>NC_032013.1:20678198-20678626 GCF_001865875.1 Lupinus angustifolius | reverse complement strand
ACTTATTACTACTCACTCACTAACAGTAAGCTCCCAACAACTAACAACTAACTAATACATGCGCACTATGTCTGTCACATGTTTATTATTATTTTTTAATTAAATCATTAATTTTGAGAGCAATAAACCATCAAACCAATATAGGAAAATTTTGCTAGCCCTTATAGAAATTGTAATTTATTATGTTTGATTATATTATTGTATAGTACTCTTCTTTTTTTTTTCTTCACATCAAGCTAGGACATGTTAAGTATAAGTATGAGATGTGTTTGAAACCATCATCAAGCCCGTAGAGCTTCAAGCTAGGAAATGTTAAGAATAAGTATGAGATGTGTTTGAAACCATCATCAAGCCCCTAGAGCTTACCGAGTTTATACTGATGTAGTTGAAGAAAGTGGTCATTGGGATAAACTTAAGTT
Source organism: Lupinus angustifolius (assembly GCF_001865875.1). Classification (NCBI taxonomy): domain Eukaryota; kingdom Viridiplantae; phylum Streptophyta; class Magnoliopsida; order Fabales; family Fabaceae; genus Lupinus; species Lupinus angustifolius. Next base: position 20,678,207 of record NC_032013.1, on the reverse strand, counting down.
ACATAATGT
>NC_032013.1:20677827-20678098 GCF_001865875.1 Lupinus angustifolius | reverse complement strand
TGTAATATTTAATATTGTTAATTATTCCTATAGTTTTAAAGCAAATAATTGATAAGAAATTTGTTTTCTAATTTAAATGTATGAATTGATTTAAAGTTTCCTAGTTTAAAATTACTGAACTGAATTAGAATTTAAAAAATTATTTAGATAAGTAATTTGTAACAAATCAGTCATTTGTTTGCAATAAATATAAAGTTAAGTATAAAAATAAAAAACTTCTTTACGGTAAAGTTCTTAAAAAGTAATGGAAAAAATTAGAAATTGAAACATA
>NC_032013.1:20677395-20677727 GCF_001865875.1 Lupinus angustifolius | reverse complement strand
CCATGTTCATAAAGTAACATGGTGTCAGGGAAGAAAAGAGAAAGAAGGAGAACATAGAACATAGGGGAAAAAAGAATGAAGAAGAAGTTTATTCATTCATCAATATTACAATGAGTAACTAACTCTTAGGTTCTATACTTATTGCTACTCACTCACTAACAGTAAGCTCCCAACAACTAACAACTAACTCATACATGCACACTATGTCTGTCACATGTTTATTATTTTTTTTAATTACATCACTAATTTTGAGAGCAATAAACCATCAAACCAATATAGGACAATTTTGCTAGCCTTTATAGAAATTGTAATTTATTATGTTTGATTATATT
>NC_032013.1:20675731-20677295 GCF_001865875.1 Lupinus angustifolius | reverse complement strand
AGCCCTTAAAAAATTTTCAAGTCTAAATGGATACTAATTTAATTCAACCAAGTTATTAGAAAAATTACTATTAGTAAATAATAAAACGAAAGAAAAATGAATTTAAATTAATTTATGAATGTAATATTTTATATTGTTAATTATTCCTATAGTTTTAAAGCAAATAATTGATAAGAAATTTGTTTTCTAATTTAAAGGTATGAATTGATCTAAAGTTTCCTAGTTTAAAATTATTGAACTGAATTAGAATTTAAAAAAATATTTAGAGAAGTAATTTGTAACAAATCATTCATTTGTTTGCAATAAATATAAAGTTAAGTATAAAAATCAAAAACTTCTTTATGATAAAGTTCTAAAAAAGTAATGGAAAAAATTAGAAATTGAAACATATTAAGCCTTAATTCCTTTCAAGTTAAATACCTAGCAATCATTCAATAAATATGAGTTTCTTTACTCATGAGATTATTCACTCATGAGATCATGGTCTGATTAAATGAGATAGTTGTGTGATTTAATTGTATTTTTGAAAATGTTTTTTTATATTATTAATGATAATTTTTTACCTTATGAGTACTATTCCTTTTGGGGTTCGTATTTGCCTTTCCCAACAAATGTAGTTCCTAGAAATTAAACCATTACCTTTTGATCGTCCGGAGGATTTAGCAAGACTTTACTAGTAGACCAACATCTTGTGAGTTATTTGTCAATCTCAATCCATAGTATTTACATCAAAAAATTACAAAAGTAATTGAGAAATCATATATCTAATTATAAAAACTTAGTTGTCCTAACTTTTCAATGTACCCTTACCATTTTAAATACTCTTGCAATTAAAGTTAACAAAAGCTTACCTGAGTTTATTTAGCCATTAGGCAAAGTTAATATGTATGTATCGTACAAATCAAAAACCAATATTTGACCATTATATTAGCTAACTTGTCCACAACTCTAATAATCATAAATCTGCTTAATTCAAAAAATAAATAAAAATTATTTTGATTAATTTTCTGTGTTGAAGCAGGAATTTACTCTCCAAATGGCAGAGGAACTTCCGAGAAAAATAACAGTCAAAAAAAGAATAAGGTATTTGCTAATAATAAGAAATAATTTATAATTAGATATAGGATTTCTGTGATTTATAACAATATGGTACATTATCAACTTCAATTTTGATAAATAAATAAATAAAAACTACAATATAAACTATGACCATGTTCATAAAGTAACATGGTGTCAGGGAAGAAGAGAGAAAGAGAGAGAACATAGAACATAGAAAAAAAAAAGAATGAAGAAGAAGTTTATTCAATCATCAATATTACAATGAGTAACTAACTCTTAGGTTCTATACTTATTACTACTCACTCACTAACAGTAAGCTCCCAACAACTAACAACTAACAACTAACTCATACATGCACACTATGTCTGTCACATGTTTATTATTTTTTTTAATTACATCACTAATTTTGAGAGCAATAAACCATCAAACCAATATAGGACAATTTTGCGAGCCCTTATAGAAATTGTAATTGATTATGTTTGATTATATTATTGTATAGTACTCT
>NC_032013.1:20675286-20675631 GCF_001865875.1 Lupinus angustifolius | reverse complement strand
TATATTATTGTATAATACTCTTCTTTTTTTTTTTTCTTCACATCAAGCTAGGACATGTTAATTATAAGTATGAGATGTGTTTGAAACCATCATCAAGCCCGTAGAGCTTCAAGCTAGGAAATGTTAAGAATAAGTATGAGATGTGTTTGAAACCATCATCAAGCCCCTAGAGCTTACCGAGTTTATACTGATGTAGTTGAAGAAAGTGGTCATTGGGATAAACTTAAGTTACATAATGTAAAATCAAGCCCTTAAAATATTTTCAAGTCTAAATGGAGACTAATTTAATTCAACCAAGTTATTAGAAAAATTCTTATTAGTAAATAATAAAACGAAAACAAAAAT
>NC_032013.1:20615266-20675186 GCF_001865875.1 Lupinus angustifolius | reverse complement strand
TTTTATATTATTAATGATATTTTTTACCTTATGAGTACAATTCCTTTTACGGTTCGTATTTGCCTTTCCCAACAAATGTAGTTCCTAGAAATTAAACCATTACCTTTTGATCGTCCCGAGGATTTAGCAAGACTTTACTAGTAGACCAACATCTTGTGAGTTATTTGTCAATCTCAATCCATAGTATTTACATCAAAAAATTACAAAAGTAATTGAGAAATCATATATCTAATTATAAAAAATTAGTTGTCAAATGTACCCTTACCATTTTAAATACTCTTGCAATTAAAGTTAACAAAAGCTACCTGAGTTTATTTAGCCATTAGGCAAAGTTAATATGTATGTATGGTACAAATCAAAAACCAATATTTGACCATTATATTAGTTAACTTGTCCACAACTCTAATAATCTTAAATCTGCTTAATTCAATAAATAAATAAAAATTATTTTGATTAATTTTCTGTGTTTAAGCAGGAATTTACTCTCCAAATGGCAGAGGAACTTCCGAGAAAAAATAACAGTCAAAAAAAGAATAAGGTATTTGCTAATAATAAGAAATAATTTATCTTCTCTAACTACTAAACATATATACTATTTCGTTTAGTTTTAGAAATATTTTTACAAAAAATAATTAAATATTACACACATCATGATTTGATTAGTTGAAAGGAGATAACATATCTATTGATTATATTAGCAGAAAGGAGATAGCCTCCTAGTATCCTAAAATAAAAATATAAAAACAACAAATTAGACTAAAAAGATAAAGTCAAACACTGAATATCATAATCCTAGGGCCTAAGCGGAAAGACAATGAAAAGAATAAGAGCATATACCTAAAGAATTAAATCAAATTAGTATATGACACCAAATCTGATGTCCCTTTTTTATATCACTCTATGTATTATCAACTTTGATTAGTTGAAAAAAATTATTCCAGTTGAAATTGTAATTATTAAATATTTTTCTGGTCAATCACACATCCTGACACGTGGAATAAACTACACAACGGCTGTCCAACAAATTTTGTAATATATTGATTGGTCAAAAAATAAGTAATTATTAATTTTATAATTTAAAAATATGTTTTCAACAATCATAGGTTGATGGTACATACAGTAGCACAACTTGTGGGACAATAGATGTGCATGAAGGTCTTCATTCTTTGAAGATACTTGAAAGTATTTTTAAAAATATAATTAGCAGATATTTATTTAAGAAATTTTGTTGTAAATATTTTTATAGATAAAACGTGCTTGAAGCAAATAGCCAAATGTTCTATACAAATAATCATTTTGATATGTCAATAGCCAAAGATTATGGAATGCATGGCTATTTTAGCCAAACTGGAATGTAGTTTCAACTAATAATGGTGGAGGCATAGAGCATAAAATTTGAGAGGGAATCATGAGAAAACAAAACAAGAATAAACATTTATGGATGCAACACATCAAGCCTATGTTCAACACATTCATGCACATCAATACAATAAAAACAGGGTTCATATCTGAAAATTACATGTTTGGTTCACTACCAATAGCATAATCCGCAAGCAAGATGAATCCTACTTTTAGGTTGGATATAGCATGGAATTAAGTTTAAAGATCTATTCCAATCAGTACAAATATCTACAATCTGAACAATTTATTCGTTGTTTTTGACAAAAAATCATGTATAACAATAAGAACAAACAGTTGTCTTGGTAGTTATTCACAATGTAATTGTGTTCACAAACCATGCAACTTAAACTCAATAGCTTTAAGGGAAAAAACTGATCCTTGAAGATGTTGAAACACCCTTTAAATAATGTAAATAAATAATCATTTAACAGAATATCAAAACTAGAGTATAGAAGAAAAATAGATTTGAAAGGCTGATTTTGCCTACCAGGAAGAAAAATAGATTGAAAGGGTATTCATGTTACTTTACCATATTTCCTTGGGAAATTAACTTCCTAACATACTAAAATTAAAACACAACAACAAATTAGGGTACAAAAATATGCAAGACAAGAGTATAGAAGAATTTGGGCCAAAACTATTAGCTTCTAAAACTGTGATATCTTTCATGCATACTTGGCTACTGAAAAGAATAAGCAACACTTTTGCAAGTAATTCAGTCCAACACAGTGGAAAGCGTTGATCACAGAGGAAAGCCGATAAAAGAATTGCAGTATATAAATATTTTAGTAGCTCTAGAATCAAAACAATAAAATTGGCTCTAAAATTCTACAAGCATGCATGATTTAATTTCTCAGTATGGAGAGTCATGGGGAGGTGACTGATATATCCGATGTGAATGGTATTGCAAATTTTTAATCCAAGACTGATTTGTAAACCATACAAGCCATTCAACTCCGAACACTCTAGAAAATAACCACTTCAACTGCTGACCAATTGGGTGGATAGTTACAAATTGCTAATTTCCATTATTCTTAACTTCAAAAAACGAAAAACTCTGAACAAAAAAGCAGGATAATACTAATTTTTTCATCATAGGCATCTAATCTAGAAACAAAGGTATGGAATTTAAGCTAATGCAAGACAATGTCTTGTTTGAGTAGAGGAAATCCTCAACCTACTGAGAATATGATTTGCTTTCAACATTCTTTCATAGTTCAATGATTTCATTTCCTTGATATAATGGTTTTAGCTTGAAGTGAAACACCTAATTTCATCCCACAATATATTGATTTTGACAAAAATGCAATATATAAGTAACTTAGAGATAACTCTAAACTAAAACAATATTCCGATTCCTGTTGAGAACCATTCTAAAACTCAAGTATAGAAAATAAAAATTAGCAAATCATAAAAACAACAAAAACGAAGTACAATAAATGCCACAAAATAAAACGTTCAAAAATCTGCTAGAATACTCAATAGGCAAATCTCACAGAGCCGCATCAAATAGAGTGAAACCCTAACAGCAAATACTCAGGCATCAACTAACCTATGCAGACTTCTTACCTCTCTTAACCTTAGCTTTGCCATCCACTCCCTTGTTCTTCTTCTTGCCAGAAGCGTCATCCTCACTTTTAGTTTGCTTGATTACCTTCTTCTTCTTGCCGGACACGTCATCCTCACTTTTACTTTGCTTGATCACCTTCTTCTTCTTGCCAGCAGACTCTTCATCTTCACTTTTATTTTGCTTGATCACCTTCCTCTTCTTGCCAGCAGACTCTTCATCCTCACTTTTATTTTGCTTGATCACCTTCTTCTTCTTGCCAGCAGACTCTTCCTCCACAGTTTCATTTTGCTTGATCACCTTCTTTTTCTTGTCAGCCGACTCTTCATCCTCACTTTTATTTTGCTTGATCGCCTTCTTCTTCTTCTTGCCAGCAGACTCTTCATCCTCGGTTTTACTTTGCTTGGCCGAGTTCTCCTTCACTTCTTTCTTCTTCTGTTTGCTGCTTTCCTTGGCAGATTTCTTCAGCTTCTTGACACTGCTCAACTCACTTACAGCTCCATTACCAACTTTCACGCCTTTCTTTCTCTTCTTACTCACCAATTCCGCACTACCCTTTTCATCAATGTCGGAATCAACAGCATCCTTATTACCATCCAAACCACCCGACTTATCTTCAACAGCATCCTCATCAACTTTATCATCATCCATATACCTAACTTGATGAATCCTCCCCTTCTTCTTCCCCGCTTTCCGATCACTAACCTCTCCACCCTCACTCTCCTCCTCCTTCTCGCTCTCCTCCTTCTTCTTCAACTCAGCTTCCTCCTCCTCAGCCTTACTTCCATCAATCCTCAACTTGATATCCGGAACAGCCTGATAAACCGGAAGCGCGAGCGACTCCAACAACTTAACATGAAAAGACCTCACATTCCCCCATTTCTTCGGAATAATCTCAACAACCCCACCAATTGCCGCAATCACATTCTCCACAATCTCATCCCTCTCCATACTCAGCTTCGCAACCCTAACAACACTACAAGTCCCAGTCCTAAGCGTCAACAAACCCGAAGACAACGCCTTCTCAACCTGCTCCTTCCAATTATTCTTCTTCAAATCCAACGGCACTGGAACCTTCTTCTTCTTAAAAAACTGCTTCCCTAACAACCTAGGCAGCAATGGCACAATCCTCTTATCAGCAAAAAACATATCATAAGAATTACACAACTTACGCTTCGCCTCAAAAGCACGGTAATCAGAAGCCAACTTGGAGAGCTTCAAAACCTTCGAAATCGGAATATTCTCAGATTTGATCTTCTTCTGAGAATCTGCTTTCGTGAGATTAGATTTGGGTCTATCATCAATGATTAAGCAGCGTTCAGAGAATTCAGACGTTAGAGAATGAGGAAGTGGAACCTTGTGTGGGTTCACGCGCCCCTTTGGTGGAACCTTCTTGAGAGTGAGGATGAGGTAGACAAATTCATCGTCTTGGTCGAAGAGTTTTGGGGTTTGGGTTTGGGATTGGGAAGTGCGCCATTTGAGGAGAGAGTCGACGGCGCGTTGAACCGTGTCGGCGGTGATGACGATGGCCATGGCGGAAGAGCGGTTAGGGTTTAAGGAGAAGAAATGGAGGAAGAGAATGATATAGGGTTTAAGGAGTGAGAGTGTAATGAACAACGTTGTTGTTGTTCTGTTTTTTGATGTTCTGGTTTTGTATGTTTGTGATTTTAGGTTAGGCTTTTTATTGGGCTTGTAAAGAATAGTGGATGTACTATTATTGGGCCGAACTTAGATCGATACAGAAAACAATAAAAATATAAACAGATAATAAATATTATTTTAAGGGTTTGAAAAACTTAAAATATCCTTCCCACTTAGTAATTATGAGTGCGTGGTGTGATATGGGAATGAGGGGGAGATGAGTTGGTGTGTTTAGATTTAGTGGAAATGTGTTTTGGGAATTTTAGAAGGAAAAAAATGGGGATGAAATTAAAATTGTGGGGTGAAAATCAAATCTTTTATTTAAATAAATCACATTAAAGGCATGTTTGTAAGACTATTTTCCATTCTTACTTCTGTTTTTCTTCAATTATACTCATTTTAAATTAAGTAATTAACTATCAAAATATTATTAATTTACAAACAATTTGCAATTTGTTTTTCGGAAAGTAATAAATGAAATAAAAAGATTTGAGAATCATGAAATACACATATAAGATTATACTCAAGCCTTTCATTTTTATTTTTTTTCTTTCCCAAATTTAACTTGCAAATAAACTTCAACTTGATTTTTGAAAGAGAATGAAATAAAAAATTTGAAAGTCGTATGACAATTATATTTAATTACTCTTATACCTTTCCTGAGACATCCCTTTCCCTTCCTTCAAATTCAAAAGGACTACCCTAGCTTATGGTTAACATGCTTTGACAAAACTTTTTGTCCGTGCTCAAGATAAATTCTAATATTGATAATGTTGTTGACGTGCCTAGTAGAGACATAACTTTATTTGAAACGATTATCTACCTTCCTTGATGAGTTAATAAATTCATCTCACCCTAAATAAATCATTAGTGCATTATTTTAAACCTTGATGAGTTAATAAATTCATCTCACCCTATATATGATGGTTAAATCATTATAGCTAAACCTAGCAGCTCCTCCAAAACCTTTTTGGCTATATCCACCACTAATAAGGCATGTCTTTCTTTCAACTCTTACATGATAGCATAAAAGGATCCAATGTTACAATTTCCTATCAAAATATTATCATTTCTATCCTGGATAAAATTAACTTGAGAGTAATTATTTTATAATTGAATATCAATCTGGGTTTACACAGTATAGGAAAAAGGAAGTACAGAAAAAATCTCTGCAGCTGCAGCTTTCACTAATAATTTGGGTCAAACTATTAACTTCTTAAAGGACCATAGACTATGAAACCCCAACATATATTACACATTTTCAGCAAATATCATTGGAATATACTTATAGCAATATATACTTAGAACACAACACTTGAGCAAGTAATCCAAAACTTCATGCCCACATGGGAAAAACAATGGGAAGATTGGTAACATAAAGATTCATGTAGCTAAATAATTAGTAGTATACAAGCCTAGCTACTCAAGACACTAAAGTGTTCATGGTGAGTAACAACCTTTTTCCAAAGAGAGATGGGAAGCAATGGAATTGAGCAATGCTAACAGACTAGCAGCGTCATGACCTTGTCCGTATGGAACTGACTCACAAGAAAGTCGGGTAAATCAGCAGTGCGAAACAACAAAGGGGATTCATATTGGTTTGACAGATTTAATAATGTTTACATGTTAAGAAAGAATGCAACCAAAGAAAGGATCTAATAAAGAACCTCCACTCTAAAATTTGCAATTTTCAGTGTATATGGCTTCAAAAACCTGTTGATGCTGAGATAGTTATGCTTGAAGATCCTCTTCATACATCACATCTTTTTTTCTCTAAAATTAAGAAAATGGGATGTGTCCTGTAACAGAGTAACAAGATATAGGATATTTAAAGGAGACATGATTGGATAACCGGATTAAATCACTAAGTCATACACATAAGTGACACACAGACAGAATATTTACCTTTCAGAGTTCAGACACAGCAGGATCTTACATCTTTGTCAACCTTTTTTGCAATTATGGCCACATTTCTTGGGGATATGTTTGGGTCAAAAATTGGTAACAAGTAGGCTTCCAATTCACTACCTTGCTCTTGAAGAAATAATAGTCTATCAAGCAGAATAAGAGTTTCCAAAAGAGGCCCCAAAGCAGCTCTCAGAGACCAATAAGGTCCTATAAGATCCTGTGCACAATTGTGACACTAAGTACTAGCCTACTTGGAAACTCTCTGGCTCCAGTTACAGCTTAAAAAGAACTTTCTAAATGCAATCCAACTAAAATACTATATGTTGCAGAAAACTTTCGTTTATAACCAAAATTATATTTGACATGGTACCAAGAATGTACAACCAATGGATAGAAATATAAACATTGAAAAATAATAATTTTACCAATTTACCTAGAATACCAACATTCTACAGTCTATGTAAACACATATTGCACAATGTACCAAAGGCTTTTGGCTTTGAAAGTCATTTTTTCATGTCAAATTTACCACATTGTGCAGGATATAAATCTTATCCTAGTAAAACCAAGATTATTAAACAAAAACCAGACAACCAAGTAACCCATACTATTTTGATGATTTAATTTCTTACATATTAAAATCCAACTAAAGATGCAACTAATCAATCTGCTTGCCACTACAAAATTCCATTAGCACTTCGAGGTTGAATTTTTACATTTACATTAACAAACATGTTTGCAGCTTAAACAGCCTATAAAAAAGCATTATGATTTAGTAATATAACAAATTGCCTATAAAAAAGTAATATAAGAATTGGAATTGACGTACAGAAAATGGTTCAGCTTCCTTCCATACGCTCTGAAGGTTTATATCAAGTGATTGTTCAATCCCAAGATGAGATAATCCAGACCGGCAGAAATTCTCAAAATGTAAAAATTTGTTATCAGATTTAGTCTCCTCACATCCAGCTTTTGCATTAAGAATTTCACTAGGTAAGGCCTGTATATCCAACACCGAGGTCATAATCCCATCTGTAACACATTGAGAAAGGCTAAGCACAGAACACAGTGCCAGAACAATCAGAAGTTAATTTAACTAAGCATGCTAAGAATATCCTATCACATATTTCAACTTTTAAAGCCTCTACTTTTATAGCGATATAGGTGCAAAAAAGTATTACAAGGCTTTTATGGATAAAAGAGAAAAATTATTAGAGGTGAGAGAAATACGCATAAGAACAGGGAAAAAGTAACCTCCCAAAAGAGAATAAAAGATATAAGAACTAGCTTGCCATTACAGGTGTTGCAACATAGATTGCAATCTTTGAGGTGTGAATTATTCACAGCTTAGCCAAATCACATTAAAATTATCTATTCTATTCTAAAATTAATAATATGTTATATTCATTATTATATTCAATGTAAAAAAATAGATTAATAAATTTGCAATTAGGCGAAAGGTTCCATACCATTTTCTTATCAAGCAGACTGATGGTTCCAGATTATTAATTTTTATTTAAAATGTAAAACCTTAATTTCTTCTCCCCCAATCAAACCACCAGTACCAAAAGCTAATAACTACTCTGCATAATGATCAGATCTACAAGTCTACTATCATCAAAAAACAAAGATCTACAATATCTCATCAAAGATCAAGCATTGACCAAACCAATGTGTGCATTGACCATCAAAGTGAAATGCGACTGGCGACCTTGGACCGACAATGAAGTAACCTACAACCTAGAGCGAGCTGTGGACGGCAACAAAGCTGCTGTGACCATGATGGAGGCATGGAGCAACCAGCTACCGTCAACGACAAGCACTGTGACATAGAGTTACAGAGCTCAATGGGAAAAGATCTAGTAGGATGAGCAGCAGAGAAGAGCAAGGGAGTGAAGGAAATAAGGTCAGGAATTGATTTGGAGGAGTTATGAACAAAAGGATTGAATTTTTATACATTTGAAAATCTCTGTTGCGGTGGAGACAGCGCTCATCTCGTTCTTTATGGCCACAACATCGGTCTGTCGCGGCGGCAAAACCGTTCTTTTACCGATGATTTTGGCTTGATGAGGTATCACCCACTCCCGAAACCGTTATGTTTCAGCCGAAACACCGTCTCATAATGATTTTAAAACCATGAGAACTAAACAATCAAGGTAAACTACTAAAGAAAAGATTGTCAATCCACCTTCATATTCGACAAAGAAACCCCATAATTTAAGATCATTGTTCCCTATCTCACTGCATCTTAAGTTCTATCTATTTCCCACCTTTTGTATTGTTAGATGGATAGATAAAAGAAAAAAAGGATTTTGTAATCATAAAGTAACAGCCATAAACTCTCAAAAAGGACATGATTCAAATACCATTTTCTGATTCTGCAGGCCACACAGAAGATTTTGGTCTTATGTGACCAATACTTCCTTGATGGTGCTGGGACTCAGCAGATCTCCTTTGTTGTCGCCGACGTAGAGCTTTCCCTTTGCGCCCAATTGAGGGAGTACTCATCACAACTTCTGGGTAAAATTTAGAAAGAACCTTCAGGAGAAAAATTTATACATATAATTAGCCAAAGAATCTGACATATAGGGAAAAGGCAATGTTTATAAAGAACCATTGAAAAAGGAGGAGCCATGCCTAGGTACTAGATAAGAATGCAACAGTAGAAAGAATAACATTATATAGCGATTTTTTCCAAGGTGATTCAAGCATTGTATCTGTCTATTCTAATTTCCAAGAAGCATGTTGATCTCACTGCTCTATATTTTTTCCATACACAATACAAAATGCCAATTGACCAGGAATAGTACTAAGTGAAGTATGGACAGGAACAAGAACAAGAAAGGGTACTAAGCATAACGCAAGATCATGAAACAAAGATGAAAGATCCTTTAAGCACTTCAACGAAGACTCGATAATAGAAGATATAGTAAATGTAAATTGCAGAATAAAGTTTCATAGCTTATACATCTCTACAACGCCACCATTTATATTAAGCAAGTTGCACAGAGGTAATAGATACCACTGCTTAAATTCTCAAATATGGCTCACTTTCCAGGAATTTTATGGAGGGCAGAGTATGTAATTGACATTATGATCATCTCATCATATGCCATCTACAACAAGATTGACAAGCAAATTAGATCTGGTCTAGTCAGCTGAAATGGATCTCATGGTCTCATTAACTTAGTACATTTTTTGAAAGCAGGAGAAACAACTGTAAGTAGCCGCCTACTTTTTTTCTTAAATCTTTAGACTGTAAGTTATTGGCAAGATAAAGAAGGTTGGAATAAAAGGAAGTTGTGAATAACAGACCACAGAACTGAGTGATAATTCAGTACCATTTGAAAAGCAGCACGAAAAGCATGCAACTCAAAGTTATGAATACCAGCATGCATATCCAGGCTCCTCCATCTCTCTGCACTCTAACAAGATAAAATGCAGTTAGTACGGTAAATTTCTCCCGTGTGACTCCAATGTGAAACTGAAAACTTAAAAAGGTAAGAAAACAGTAAATTCATATAACTAATAACTTAAACCATGAAGCTCACATGAATAGTACATTCATCACAAGTTTAGTGCATGATTCAAGTAAAGCATAAGAAGTTAATGGTATAATCATGCATATTGCCATTAAGGATATATATGCGGCATTTGCCTTTTTTACAAACGCCGTATATATGTCCTTAATGGCAATATGCATGATTATACCATTAACTTCTTCTGCTTTACTTGAACCATGCACTAAGCTTAATGGTTTAATTATGAATGACTAAGTTCTACATTTAATCTCACTGTGCATATAAATCATGCAATAAGTGGTATAGCACTAATTGTAATATATTATATATCCACTAGTGGCAACACATTTCAAGGTAGTCAAAGGTGAATGTTGCTAGGGGACTTTAATGCATTAAAGCATGAAGCACCAAGATTTGGAAACTCACTTAAGAAAGAATTAACATTAGAAAAATAAAACAATACACCAATAGAAAGTTTTGCGTTATATTCCATAATAAAAATCAAGATAGTCCATTTACAAAACCCTAAGCTGGTTGCTGTTAGGAGTCCCTAAGATCAGCAGCTACTTACCTTTTATCATTCTACTTCACCCAACGTTTAGCATGCTAGTAGGTCGAGAGGGAGAGAGAAGGAGAGGATCATGTACCTGACAAGCCAGATCACGTGCACTTTTTCCAAGTGATAAGCCAGTGGATCTTACAGATTGACTCATTGGAAATCCACATTGAGAACCAGCATCCATAATGCTTTCTTCAGATAGTAAATTGTAACAGCAACCAAGACTAACCACAGCTTTAACATCTTCACACTCTAAGAAAGTCCTAATAAAGAAAGGAAATGAAGAATAGCAACTTAGTAGAATGTAGATTATATATAAGAAAGTAATATTCACAGAAACAGTGGTTTATAAAATAGGATGCTAGTAATTTTGTATGGAGAAAATCAACAAAAAGGTGAGTTAATAGTGTAAGACAAGTAACTGCAAAGAAGAGATGAAGCTTTAATGTAATGAATCAGGCGTTAGTCGACTATACATCCTTTACCTGTTTTGAGACATGTCCCAACATAACCTCATATGCATTTAAAGTAATTCAAACAAATTCACAACTTAAAGAGAAGGGTTGAGAAAAAAGCATTAACCATATTTTGAAACTCACTTCAGCATAGTCACTGAAAGATCGCCACAGGCATGAAGTCCAGCAAGAACAGTTGAAGGTTTTTTGTCTGCATCACCAGGCCAATGTAGTTTCCCTTGCTCTTCTTCACTTTCTCCTTCTAACCTAGATTGCTCCGTATCATCTCCAGGCAAAGATGTCTCAACCAAGGTTTTCAACGTGTCAATGGATAACACACGACATGTGATTGTCTTTGGCACATTCAATTTCCGCATGCCTGATCTAGAACAAAATGAATAAACACAAATGAATACTAATAATAATAACAACAATACTAATAAAAATAGTAGTGAGTGTAGACATCAAAATCCCAATAAAGTCAACATGGAACTGAACATCTACCAAAGCATATTCCAATTGCAATTACCCTTCCATGCACATTAATATCCTCACATCAATTGTTTTCTAAAGTATAAATTCATGATGTGAAAAATTACATTTATTTTTGGAATTCATTACAGGCAAAATGTTCACATCTTGCTTTAACATGTCAGTTAGTCGTTTTGTACACTCTAAGAAGATAGTAGGTACTCCATAATATAAGGGAAAACTGCAGTAAATAAGAACATACCCGGATTTTAACATCTGTGATGTATAGTGCTTTTTAATTCGTTCAGCACGTGCACCAGTAACCCTTCCATGATGAGAACATGCATCAATTGCAATGACAGAGTGCTGATATTGAAAGGCAAGGACTTGTGCAAGATAACCCTACAAATATTGTATAAAATTATATGAAAAATTAAGAAAACAAAAAAGCAAATTCACACACCAAGATTATCACTAATGATTAATGAAGGCATGATAATTTATGCTCACTGCTCAACTAATATACAGAACCTCATATTTGACAGATGGATTTAATGGAAACAACAAATTAAGCAGTTAATGCACAGACCAAATTATCCCTAAATAAGGTCAGAAATTATGCCCATTGTTCAACCTATATACAGACTTTCATTTTTATACTGAGAGATAGTACACAAAAAAAGAGTAAATACACACACCAAAAGCATCACTAAATGAAGTCATAACTTTTTCTCATTGTTCAACCAATATTTAGATTTTCATTTTTGATATTGAGGGTACTATCACTCCACCCTTTGGATTCAGAAGATAATTACATCTAACCATTTAATGTCCATCAAACTGCCAAACAGGCATAGGTTCGTCATCATCTTGCCAATAAGAAATGTAAGCAAAAGAAATGAAGCCACACCTGACCAGCACCAACATCAACAATGGTATGAGCTCTCACACTATCTGCAATTGTGCTTACAACGGCAGAAAGAACTTCTACCTACACACACAAAATTCTTTTTACCAGGGATGTTGAAAGACAATAAATTTATTGCTTAAAAGGAAAACAAAAACTAGGACTCACAATTTACTAGTCTAAAACATCAGGGTCCAGGGCAACTTGTAAGATCATAGAGAAAGAAATTATAAAATGTGATCATTAGTGACTCACTTCATGTTTTTTCTTAACATTCATGCCCTGTGCTAGAACGCTATTAACTGAAGTCATTTGCAGACCAGGTAATGCCTGCAAGTAAAAGACAAATTATAAATCACAAATTCAAGACTAATCAAAAATCCTGTTAAACAGAAGTCCCAGATAAATATAGCCTGAAAACATAAAGTATACAATTTACATTCCCCTTCTTATTATTAAGTTCAGAAATTTTCTTCACCATTATTTTGATCTTGCACAAATAGCAAGAGTAAAGGCCAAAATTGGGTCGTATTAAATCAGTTGACAAAAAATATATATCTTAGAATATACTTAACATGGAGGATTGCACATTTGGACTATGGATTTGATATAACCATCCTACTTGAAATTTAAGGTTATTTGATGTGCACTAAGTTTTTATTGGCTCGGAAAGAAAGGGCTTCAGAAAATTCGGTACTAGTTCGATTAAGACTATTTCATGGTAAAAGTTGCCCAAGACAAATGATGCATTATCACACATCCCCCAACCGTCATAGGCTTTGTTCATCACTATTTCATTCAGCTGCTTTACTATCTTAATTAAATTTCAATCAACAAGACATTGCCCAGATTTTACAAGGGTAATGTGAATCACTGGGCAAAGATTACATACCGTGTCTATATCTGCTTGTTCTTGACGAAATACCATAGATCTTAATTTTAGGATGAAGTTCTTCAAAGAAGTTGGCCAGTGGTCCTGCCACCAAGTTTTTTTTATAGAGAAGATATTAACAAAGGATAGTATAAGCATAGAAGAGTAGAAAATAAGGTATCTGCAGAATAAAGCAAAGGGGAGACAACGGACAAATATAGAAAGAAGAAAACTTGAAAACAGAAATACATCCAATGCTGTTGGATATCAGTTGATGAAAACCCATATAAATAAAGATTGACTGAATAACATAAAAGGAAAATAAATTATTCTGTTCCTGGCAAGTGGCAAAGTAAAGAAGGTTTATCTTAAAAACTGTAGCTAGAAAACTGGCAAGGTATACCAAGTAGGAAACTATTACGAAGCACTACACAATGTTTCCTTTTCCACTTGATACTACCAAAACCTATTCCAAAGTTGCTCAACACAACCTAGACTAACTGCAACAGCCAAGGAGACTACATCAAACAACCAAGTTACTGAGCCTTTCAACAGTAACTTGCGACGATTTTCATAAAAAAGAAAACACACAAGGCAGAAATAACTAGTAAGAATCTAATGAAGTAATATGTTTCAAATTAGAGTTTTATTAATTAAATGAAAGAAATAAATATTATTAGAACAGTACAAAGAAAGAGGATAAGCTCCCCAAAATCCAATTTCTCCATCTAACCTTAAACCCTTTACTATCCATGAATTTATCAAAAATACCCCAACTAACATGATTGTAGGCTTTCTCATCTCTCAAAGACCAACTTAAATAGAAGAACATGTTTTCTCTAGGATGTAAATCAACTACCACCTCACTAGAATAACAAAAATCCTTTTCTACTCTGATCCAATTATCCATTCATCTTATAACTAGAAACCAATTTCAAACCAACAGAAAAAGCACTTCAATAAATAAATCTAGAAAACTCAACATAAAATAAATAAATAAAAAGAGCAACCTAATGCATGAGGCTCCCACTTAATAGGGTCTTGAGAGGGTAGACTTATGCAGCCTTACCCCGCAAGTAGAGAGGTTGTATCCCGGATTTGAATCCATGACCGCATGGCCAGTAAGGAACAACCTTAGCCTTGCGCCAAGTTCACCCTTTAAAACTCAATATATAATAACAGGGAGAAATTACACTTCACATTCATCTTGTTCCAAAGCTACACTCGTCTACCCTTAGGGCAGGTAAGTGTAATGATAACATAGTGTCCCTCACAATATAAGAGGAATGTAATAACCTCAATCACCACCCGTTTCATAACATGGTGTAATTTATAAAACAACATAAACATAAAGTATAATTAAGTTAACCACTTAAACCTCAACAACGACAACAGTTGAGTCTTTATCCCACTAAGTGGGATCGGCTACATGGATTGATGCTCTATCGTAAATCAAATTAAGTTAAAGCTCGCCACAATATAAAGATATTAAAATGACAGTAATTAAAGTAAAGTAACCTGTATAACTCCAGAAGGTATCAAAAGAAGATTTTGAACAGGTTCTCCACGCAAGAAATCCATCCATTCCTTATCAACATTCAACCATAGTCTATCCTGAAATAATTTAACCATAAACAATTGATCTTATAACTTTATATTAATATTAACAGTGATAGCTGTTAAGATGGAATGAATTACAGTGGTGGAATGGTACCGTGAAGAAATTGACGACATGAGGATTGATTAAGAATGAAAAAGGGGTTATGAAATCGATTATGGCTTTGATCCATGCTAGGGTTTCATCACTGTTCTTGCATGAATAACTGTTGCACTCTGTAGCATTAGCCATTGTTATTGCTACTCACTAAGCCGCGTTTGGCTTGGTATAATCATATTTTTAGAAGTTGGGTCGGGTTTAGCATGACCCGCTTCTGGTTCAGATATAGTTTACTATAAATTCCAGAAAAACCAACCGGTTAATGTTCCATTTTGAAAGTGTCATTTATTGGTACAGACAAACGAAAAGAGATTAGTTATTTATGGTGTAAAAATAGCTTTTAAACCAATGTTATTAAAATTGGACCGGTCATCAAATTGGTGAGGGTACTGGTTTAGTGGTCTAGTGGTTCAACCAGTGATTCAGTAATTAAACTGCATGTGATTAAACCGGTTAAACTAAACATACATGCTTATATATATACGGTGTGTAAACCTGTAACAAAAATTATCTAATATATGTAGATACTCAAATTTATAATTCATATTTATAGTCAAAGTAAGAATTCTCATAAACAAACAACTTTAATAAATCCAAAGTCTAAATTACAAATACAAATAGTGTTAAATTGTGAATATAAAGAGAAGAGATGGAGAGCTGATCAGAAAATTACTCAAGAAGATACATCTTAGAGGCTTTATTTTTGGTTATTTTGTAACTTTCCTTTTTGGGTAATTTTTGGTTGTTAATTTTGTTTTTCGGTTTGGCAGTTTTTCCTCTTTTAGAAAGTTTCTGTTTCTCTTCCTCTTTTCTGTTTGGAATCAGTTAGTGTATATAAATTGGTTCTGCTTTGATGTAAATCATCAATTGAAGCAAGATCAATAAAGAGTATGAGGTATATTCATTGAATGGTGTCTTGAGTTTTTCTTCTTCCCTCATTCTTCTTCTACAAATCTCATTGCCATTGTGCTTATCTTTCTTCTGCTCCTCCATGCTGTTTGCTGCAATCATGGATACACCATCTTTTTAAGATGGTATCAGAGCTATAAGCTCTGCTGCGCCTCTATCACCTACATACCTGTACCTAATCTCATCTTGGTTCTAAACCTTTCCTTTCACGAAGAATTCTTGATGGCCTCTAATGTCTTAAGCGATCCATCAAGCCCTTACTTCATACATCCGAATGAGAACCCTGGATCAGCTCTCGTATCAGTTCCTCTAAAGGGAGGAAACTACCATTCTTGGTCAAAGGCTATGGTTATGGCCCTGAAAACCAAGAATAAGCTCCAATTCATAGATGGTGAATTGCAAAAACCTCTTAATGATGATCCTCTGTTTGCCACTTGGGATAGATGCAACACATTGGTTTTGTCATGGATCAATCAATCTCTGGATCCATCCATAGTAGAGAGTGTTCTTTGGCTAGAGACAGCATTTGAAGTATGGAGTGATTTGAAGGAAAGATACTATCAAGGAGATATCTTCCGCATATGTGATGTTCAAGATGATCTTTACAGATTAAGACAAGGTAATCTCTCAATTGATGCCTACTACACCCAATTGAAGCACCTTTGGCAAGAACTGGACAATTTTAGACCCATTCCTTGCTGTATGTGTGAATTCAAGTGCAAGAGCACTATGGTTCCTATTGTGAAAGCCTATAGGGAAAATGACTATGTCATGAGATTCTTGAAGGGATTAAATGAGCAATACTCAGCAGTAAGGTCCCAAATTATGCTTATGGAACCTCTCTCAAGCATCAACAAGGCATTTTCTCTACTCGTTCAACAAGAAAGGCAATTGAACAACCCTTATGATGAATCCAGGGTGTTGACCAGCAATACATATGAAGCATATGGCAGAGGAAGAGCTAGAGGAAGGGGATTTAGAGGCACTACATCAGGAAGAAGAAGAAGCTATTCAGGAAGAGGAACAAAAATATGCACCTACTGCAACAAGACAGGGCATACAATAGATGTATACTACAAGAAACATGGATATCCTCCTAGTTTCAAAACAAACAACAATGTGAACCATATTATGAGTAATGAAGATGATGGAATCAACAACAACACTGATGCTGAACAAAATTCAAATGATCCAGGAACAATGCCATTCACTATGGACCAACAGCAAGCCATATTGGCCCTAATGAAGCAACAACAAACAAACTCTCAACCTTTGCACATCACCAATCAGATTAGCTCCAATCCAACAGGTATTTCACACACTATAAATAACTTATCAATATCAAAAGATTGGATACTTGACATTGGGGCAACAGATCATGTTTGCTACTCAATGTCAAACTTCCAATCTTTCAAAAGAATACCTCCTATCCATGTGAAACTGCCTAATGGGAGTGATGTTATTGCATACATTGCTGGAACTGTTCTTTTTTCAAATAACCTGTACCTATCCAATGTTCTTTTCATTCCTTCTTTCAAATTTAACATTATATCTGTTTCCAAGCTTACTGTGTCCCTTAACTGTGAATTAATTTTCTCAAAAGTAATTCAGGAACAGAATACCTTGAGGATGATTGGTGCAACTGAGATTAGGGGAGGATTATACATTGTCAATAACAATAGTTTGATTAGTAGTGTCCCTCATGTAAATCAGTTTAATACTTACAAGAATGATGTATGGCATAAGAGGCTAGGACATTTATCTCATGCCAAGTTAGTGAATATGCAAAAACAGTTTCCTTTCATTCAAATAAAACCTTCTGTTGATCCCTGTGAAACTTGTTTATATGCTAACCAGAAGAAACTGCCCTTTCAGCATAGCACATCTGAATCTTTAAATGTTTTTGATCTTATTCATGTTGATATATGAGGTCCTCTATCTGTTCCTTCTATAGATGGTCATAGATACTTTATAACTATTGTTGATGATAAATCAAGGCATACTTGGATTTATCTTATGAGACTTAAATCTGAAGCCTCTAGCCTGCTAAAAGGATTTGTCAACTTTGTAGAAACCCAATTCAGTATCAAAACCAAATGCATTAGGACTGATAATGGCCTTGAGTTTAGGATGACTGACTTCTATGCCTTAAAAGGAATCACACATGAGACAACTTGTGTTGAAACTCCCCAACAAAATGGGATAGTTGAGAGAAAGCATCAACACATATTAGGAGTAGCTAGATCTCTTCTTTTTCAATCATCTCTTCCTAAATGTTTTTGGAGCTTTGATGTTAATCATGTTGTATTTCTGATTAATAGACAACCTAGCCCTTTCCTAGACCAGGGATCACCATACCAAATTCTGTTCAAACATGACCCTAACTTAATAAACATCAGAGTTTTTGAATGTTTGTGCTTTGCTGCAACTCTTACTAGTCATAGGAAGAAACTTGACCCTAGATCTAGAAGATGTATCTTTCTTGGTTTTAAAGCTGGCACAAAAGGATATATAGTTTTTGACATAAAGAACAGGGAAACTTTTGTGTCTAGGAATGTAATCTTTTATGAACATGTTTTCCCTTTCATTTCTAACAGTGTAAGCAGTGAAGACAAAAGTGAATTATCTTTGCCTACCTCCCCTTATATGCCTTGTGACCATTTCCTTGATTACCCTATACATCATGATGCCATCAGTAATGGAAACAATGCCAATAATACTGAAATAGTGCAGCCTGAGGTTGAGACTGATAATGACCAAAATACTCATGGTACTGATGATAATGATTTTACTGATATTCAGGACAATAACCCTGACCCTGTTAACAATGAGCCTAACCACAGTCTTAGGAGATCCACTAGAGTTAAGGGGCCTCCATCTCATTTACAAAACTATCACTGCTTACTATCTTTGAAGGATTCAGCCACTGGTGTGCAGGGGACTAAATATCCAATCTCAGACTACATGTCTTATAATGCTCTCTCCAACAACTTTAGACACTTTATTCTAAACATCAATGCTCACACTAAGCCTTACTCATATGAAGAGGCTATAAAACATGAGCATTGGAAGTCTGCTATAGATTGTGAGCTGAAGGCTCTCAACAATAATCAAACTTGGATCCTCACCAAACGTCCCTGAAGATAAAAAGCTTATAGGGTGTAAATGGATCTTCAAAGTTAAGCATAATTCTGATGGAACCATAAACAAATACAAGGCTAGACTAGTTGCTAAGGTTTACAACCAAACTGCAGGTCTAGACTATTTTGAAACATTTAGCCATGTTGTCAAAATGACAACAATTAGGACTTTACTTGCTATATGTGCTATTAAAAACTGGCACATCCACCAAATGGATGTTAACACAGCCTTCTTGCATGGAGACTTTCTGGAAGAAGTATACATGAAGCCCCCTCTGGGTTTGTATGTGCAAGATTCAAGCTTGGTTTGCAAATTACAGAAGTCCCTATATGGATTAAAGCAAGCTAGCAGGCAATGGAATGCAAAGCTTACCTGCATCTTAACAAAATTCGGGTACACTCAATCCAAAGCTGACTATTCTTTGTTTACAAAATCTGCCAATAACAATTTCACTGCAATTCTTGCATATGTTGATGACTTAATGGTTGCAGGGAATAATTTGAAGGAAATCACTCAACTAAAGTCATTTATGAACAAACAATTCAGCATTAAGTATTTGGGAGAGTACTTTCTTGGAATAGAGGTGGCTAGATCATCAAAGGGCATCAACATATGTCAAAGAAAATACACATTGGATCTGCTAAATGACACAGGCCTTCTTGGTTCTAAGCCCTGCTCAACACCTATGGATCCAAACACCAAACTGTTTGGAAATTGTGGTCATCTCTTGACTGACCCTTGGAAATACAGAAGATTAATTGGAAGGTTAATCTATCTTACACACACCAGGCCAGATATTTCTTATTCAGTAAGCCACCTAAGTCAATTTCTGGCCAAACCTACTGATGCACATTATGAAGTTGGATTGAGGATTGTAAAATATCTCAAACATGACCCTGGAAAAGGGCTCTTCTATCCAACTCAGAATACAACAAAGCTGACTGGTTTCAGTGACTCAGATTGGGGCACCTGTGTTGATACTAGAAGATCTATCACAGGGTTTTGTTTTCTCATTGGAAATGCCTTGATTTCATGGAAAAGCAAAAGACAGAAAACTGTGTCTAGATCCTCTGCAGAAGCAGAGTATCGTGCTTTGGCTTTGGCTGGATGTGAGGCAAGATGGTTCAGTTACTTACTGCCTGATTTGCAAATTGATCATGTCACTCCCATCACGCTCTATTGTGACAATCAATCTGCTCTTCACATTGCTGCCAATCCAGTTTTCCATGAAAGAACAAAGCATATCGAAATTGATTGTCATTCAATTCGAGAAAGAGGTCAAGATGGAGAGGTTCATCTTCTTCCTATTTCTACAGAAAATCAGTTGGCAGATTGTTTAACCAAAGCTCTTCATAAAGGGGTTTTTAATCGTCTCATTGGCAAGCTTGGAATGTCTAATATCCATGATCCAGCTTGTGGAGGCGTGTTAAATTGTGAATATAAAGAGAAGAGAGGGAGAGCTGATCAGAAAATTACTCAAAAATATACATCTTAGAGGCTTTATTTTTGGTTATTTTCTAACTTTCCTTTTTGGGTAATTTTTTGTTGTTAATTCTGTTTTTCGGTTTGGCAGTTTTTCCTCTTTTAGAAAGTTTATGTTTCTCTTCCTCTTTTCTGTTTGGAATCAGTTAGTGTATATAAACTGGTTCTGCTTTGATTTAAATCATCAATTGAAGCAAGATCAATAAAGAGTATGAGGTATATTCATTGAATGCTGTCTTGAGTCTTTCTTCTTCCCTCATTCTTCTTCTACAAATCCCATTGCCATTGTGCTTATCTTTCTTCTACTCCTCCATGCTGTTTGCTGCAATCATGGATACACCATCTTTTTAAGAAATAGTAATCCACAAGTACTTGTCTTACTTAACAAACTCGAAACATATGACGCAAGTTCATAACTCAGTCTACAAAACATATTATATATTTAAAACTTTAACACCAAGGAATCAAAGTTGTTTTATATTGAGGTTCCATTTCTTCACCATTTCTTCAGGTTTGGTTTCTCTGTGATACTTGCCATCACAATTACATCAAACAAGTTATCTAGTAGTCTTTTCTCACAAGTTATCTACATATAGAGAGGTTGGAATCACCCTGTTACAGGGTTTATGACACAAGAGTAAGTTTTTCTATGATATCAACATATAGAGAGGTTGGAATAATTTTATGACAAGCGAAATTCTGGATCATATCATTGTCGAATACGATATATATAATACACTAATGATTTAAAATTGCTATCTGCAACCACGATTGTGACAGCCACGGCCGCAATTGTGAAGCTGCAATTGTCTTTGCATGATTGTTTGAGATACTAAACATATCATGCTATGATTTGCAGCAACAAGTTACTGCACCAAATTCAGGCAATAGAACCAAACCAAATGTTCTTTCACACATTTAACTGCTTTAAAATTACATGTATGAACCGGCCGGTTCAATCAAATTCCGGACGATTCACCGGTTTTGACATGGTTCACCGGTTTTTCTCCGGTTTACACCGGTTTTGATGTTTAGCCGGCACAACACTTGTTTAGTACCGGTTATGGGACCAGTTCTCCGGTCGAACCGGCCGGTCCGAACCGGTTTTAATAACATTGCTTGAAACTATCCAAAAAAATACTAAAAATAAAAATAAGTTTTGTAAATTGATTATATATTGTAGAGTAAATTACACTGACACCCCCTGAGTTTTAGTGAAATCACACAAATCACCCCTTACTTTTCTACACCTACACAAACCCCCTAATTTTTTGTACTTTCATTACACTGACCACCCCTGCATGAGAAATAAGTGTAATTTTTTGAACAAAAAATGTGATAAATGCAATTAAGTTAAACAAAATATGATACATTGTGGAAACAAGTCCAAATAATATACGAGTCGATATCTTTTTATTAATTTTGGTTCGTTACGATATAGTATAAGAGCGATTTAAACAATATCTCTTTAGAATTGTTGATGCATTTTGTAACAAAAAATAATAAAGATACATTGATTTGTATATTATTTGAATTTTTTCTCACAATATATCATGTTTTGTTTAACTTAATTACATTTTATGTTTAAAAGATTACACTTATTTCTCATGCGATGGTGATTAGTGTAATGAAATTATAAAAACTAGATGAGGTTTATGTAGGTGTAGAAAAGTGAGAGGTAATTTGTATAATTTCAGTGTAATTAACTCTATATTGTAATATACATAAAAACAACTTAATTATCCAACAATATCGAAACAAATATATATATATATATATATATATATATTAGGTAAAATCATATAAATGTTGGCTAGAGCTTATCAATTTTATTGTAGTTTACTTAACTCCTACGAGATCACTAGAAATAAAGCTTATATAAGAGTTAATTTTGTTGTGTGACCTGAGATTATAAACTCATATGATATAAGAGTTAACTCAATAATTAAACAATATTAGGAATAAATCATTCAAAACTCATGAGTTAGACATTGTTTGTTAAACTTAATAATACACATTTTCTATAATGGTTTGAGTATATAAGAAATTCACTAGTAGCATAATTATCACCATAACTCACAATCTTATAAAAATTATTGTCTATCATAAAACTAGTTCACTAATAGTCAAATATAATTTTAAAAGAGTGGAAGTTCAAGTTTTCCAACCTTAATTCCAAGCTAATTGAATGTCTTAAAAGAGATATAATCACATGTTGTCTTAATCACGGAAAGTCATACAGCCCAGTATTTGATAAATATAATTCGATTATATCTCAGTTTATCATACTAATTACACATCGACTGACTCAACACTTATAAGAAGGATTTGACTTGATTAAACTTAGATGATTAGGACCTTTTCTCAAATATTTCATCACACAGATGATGATTCAAGTGGTATATGTTTAATTCACTTTAAGCAATGTCGGGTTCGAGTCTTGTGGATGAAAAAATACTCGTTGGGAGGGTTAGCCCCACAAACCTGTAGATATTCCTGACTCGAACAGAATTGTCTCCAGTGCAAAAATATTTGTGGGAAACAAAAAAAATATATTCCATCACACAAAGTTTAGTGAAATTGTTATACAAGTTATTATACCTTGTTGGGAAGTTTAGAGAAAACACATCAACTTTATAATTTTTGAGGATCCTATAATAAGGACTGGAAACAAGTTTTATAAAGACATATTTATTAGACATGAAACACAATTTTAACTCGAAACCTGATCCAATGTTTCAAATATATCGAATCATTTAGCAATTGGTCTTTGACGACTTATACCTTTATAGAAGACTAAGAAATAGAGCTACATCTTTCTAGGTTTGAAATTTGCAAAAATTTAAATGAAACGAGGTTATGCATGCATAACATTCTTTCTATGTACAAGTTAAATCTATAGAATTTCTGATGACACATTTTATAAAGTCTATACATTTCACTCATTTGTTTGGAGTTAATAGTTTGCTATTATGTTTGGTTGAAGGAAATGGTCATATTGTGTGACTTTGACTTCAATTTGCATTTACTTGACTTTTTGGATAGCCAATTTTATGTACTACAAAGTGTCTTGTTATCAATTACCTTAAATATACCATTTAAGAAATAAAAAAATAAGTTAACGTTTGAATATAGATCCCACATGTTAAACACGTTATTTTTGCAAGATAAATTTATTTATTTCGCCTCCTTAGACAAATCTTAAAGTCAATTATTGAGATTCCACTGTTACAAATCATTAAATTTAACCATTAAACATTTCAAATATATCAAAATCAAACATTAACATACAAGGTTAATGAAACTTTTATGGCACACCACGGAGAAGCAAAGACGATTTCATCATTTAGATGCCATGGTCACCCAAAAATATTTTACTTTATTTAATATTCCTATATAAATTTGAGTATAATATTTATGTTTTATTAGTGTAAAAATTTATACACATTTGTATTATTATTTTTGTAGAGTTAATAATATTAAAACATGAATGGAGGGTGACATAGTAATAATGTATAAAATATATTAATTTATCATATTATTCATTATGATATCCGTCCCGTAAGTATTTGTAAATTTATAAATTTAGTTTTTAATTAAATTTGTATATATTTTATAGTTTTTTATTATTATTTTAAGATTATATATCATATACTTTGTTAACTGTGATTATAAATTTATTATATAAATATCATATTATTAATGTAATAATTATTTTTACATTTTGATTATTACAAAGTGTATAAATAATATAATTAAAATTAAAAAATCGTTGAGTACCCGCAAATACACACTACTGACATAAGAACCTGCAAATATTGTGGGTTTGAAAATATGAAAACATTACACGCTCGCACTCGTTGTGATCCCTACTCAATACGAGTTCAACTCCTCTCCAGTATTAGAGAAACCAGTACTGGAATGTGAGAATGAGATTTTTTTTTGAAAATCTCTTATTTATTTTTGATAGAAAATAACATGTAATCACAACCATTAAAAAAATTATTTTGCCACTTGTCTTAATCCTATGAAGTACTGGACTCTCTAGTATTAGAGTGGATCCCACACACACTCAATACTGAGATTTTGATTGGGATGTTTTTTTCTTGTAAAAGCCAGTTATAATTGTAATTAGTCAAGATAATAAAAATTCATGATATGAATATTTTTCTCTATGATATAATCTGATCCATTCTTAAATAGGATTTATGGACTAGAGCTTCTTATATTGATACATAACTTTAGATTCAAAACATGCATTGGAATCCTTTAACTTTGGTGATATCCTTAATCTAGTTAATAAATTTTACTTTTCAGATTTATTAATCAAGAAAAGGTTTAGATAGAATATGAATTTCTCATCAATCATATGATTGTTAAGGAGATTATTGAAATATTTACAATAATATGATGTTGATGCTTATTAATTCAGGAAACACAATCGATACACTATATTTAAAGTAGTTATACTATAGCATTATTATATAAAAATCATATAATAAGCATATACTAGTGAAGTTTTTTCAACATGCATGGTTTCTAATTTTGGACCCCTCCTACCAAAATTA
This sequence comes from Lupinus angustifolius, assembly GCF_001865875.1. NCBI lineage: Eukaryota > Viridiplantae > Streptophyta > Magnoliopsida > Fabales > Fabaceae > Lupinus > Lupinus angustifolius. The sequence goes on along the minus strand of NC_032013.1, from coordinate 20,650,068 downwards.
TTTCCCCACCCCCATATGTGTGGAGATTTGCCTTTGAGACCATTTATAGAGAGAATTGATATCATTTGACTTAGCCTCACCTAATCAACCTTAAAAAAAGCTCACCTAATTAAATCATTGATTAAAGATAAAAGTAGAATAACATTATTCACTTTTACACATACACAAACTATCACTAATTTATATATAGCAGATGTAAGTATAATTACATTAGCAATTCCTTAAAAAGATGAATGTAATATTTAAAGATGATGAATAATAAGTATAATTAAATTAACCTTTAAAGAATATTAGTGTAATTTACACTATAATTTAAATAACATGATTGTTTTTTAACATGGGAGATTAAGACTATCTTCATTGAATAGTATCAACTTTATTCTTATTTAAATCAACAACTATTATATAATTTATTATATATACATATAAATTAAAAATACCATCTATTTTTCTCTCATAATAAAAAGAACATTTTTATTCTTAGTTTGTTCTCATAACCTACCCATATCTCTCACACTTTTTGCTATTAGCTATGGTAATTATAAGGACAAACTTGGACATAAATAAGAATTACAAGGTAACAAATGAGATAAATGTTTTTATTTTAATAAGAACTAGCGTATTGATAGACATTTCATGTCTGTCGATTCACATTCTTATTTTATGACGTTAAATATTAAATTTGTATTTTTTTATATTAGAGAATTAGAATGTTTTTTTATTGGATGTACTTCATATTATAATTTTTGTATTTGTTATAATATATAACTTAAAGTGAAATGTACTAATTATAGTTATCTAGGATTATATGGTTTTACTTTAAAAATAAAAATTATTAAGGGCAAATAGGAAAATAGAATGATGATGCTACTTATTTCAAGTTTTGACTTTATAGTATACTAGTGTGTACATGCATTTCGTGTCTGCCGAACAATATTGCGTGATATTATATATTTCATTTTTTATAATTAGAATATATTTGTTCAGTGTATTTTATATTATAATTTTTTTGTGTTTATGATAATGTATAGTTTAAGGTGAGAGATGTAGTTAATTAATATGTTAGTGATGATTAATTAGGATTATAGGATTTTTTTGTAAAAATCAAATAATGTGAAGGGCAAAATAGGAAGTAAAAATTACACCATGATAGAAGTTACATCATGTTTTGCATTTATATATAGTATAAAAATATAAATATAGATATAGTATAGATGAAATAAATATATTTGATATGTTTTATAATAAATTAGACTCAAATGAGAAAACATGTATGCATTAACCATACATGAGTTCTATACATTGTTATTATATCATTTATCATTCATATTTAATTATTATTAACTCTTAAAAAAATAATTAAAATAAATAACGATAATACAATGAGTACATATAAATCTTTACATTAACAATGTATAAATATTACACTTATTACTTATGAATAAAGAATTAATCACTTATGTAATGTGTGACTATCTCTTTTACCGAGTTTCAATTTAAAAAAAATAAACTCTTAGACATTTTGGTCGAGGAGACCTTACCATATTTATCCAACACTTTATTGGTATATATATATATAGTCCCTCCTCCTGCATCCAACAGTAGAAACAGTGAAACACTTTTCCACTCTCATATTTCATATTGCAATGGCATCTGCCTGCGTCAATAACTTCCTCGACTACCCTTCTGATTTCGAGTTCCGTCATCAACATCCCGTTACAATGCTCACCGCCGACGAGCTTTTCTCCAACGGTAAACTCCTCCCTCTCTCCCTCAACCACTCACTTCCGGTAACCACCAACTCGCCGGAGACTGAAATTTCTCACCGGAAAGATGACCCTTACCTCTTCTCACCCAAGGCTCCACGGTGCTCCACCACCTGGAAGGAGCTTCTAGGGCTTAAGAAATTATATTCTTCCAACGGCGGAACAGGACTGAACAAAACGACGACGCTGTTATATAATTCGTGTTCCGATAACAAATCGTTGAAACACTTGCTCCATCGTAAAACGACGCCGTTTACACCAGACAACGCTCCTTTGTTGAAACAAAATTCAGATTCAGAACACGCTTCAATTTCATCTTCTCGTTTCTCATTCTCATCCTCTTCTTCGATCCACGACGCTGACCTTCCACGATTCTCTCTCGATTCCGAAAAACCAAACCCTAACCCGAACCCGATCTCAATCCACCGCAATCCATACCCGAACCACCACAGAATCCGGTTAGTGAAGCAAAAACAAGCATTCTCCGACACCACCGTAGATAGAGAATCACACCGGCGTTGTAACCGCGTTGGACGGAGTCCGAATCGGAAACCGGCGCAGGAATCAGGTACGGTAGAGTGTAGGGGAGTATCGGTGGATAGCCCTAGAATGAACTCGTCAGGGAAAATAGTGTTTCATAATTTGGAACGAAGTTCGAGTAGTCCTAATAGCGTAAAGCATAGGGATAGAGGAATGGAACGGTTTTATTCGGCTAAGGTGAGAGTTACTCCGGTTCTTAATGTTCCGGTTTCTTCGTTAACCGGTTCGGTTTTTGGGTTCGGACAGTTATTTTCTTCTGTGCAGAAGAAAGAACCGGGAGTTGCTAATGGAGGAAGCAATACAGTGGTTGCTAAAGGAGTTAGAAAAACAGTGAGAGGGTAACGGTTAAGTAGTTTTTGTTTGTTTTTGGTTAAGTTTTAGTAATTAATCTATGTTCATGTTTTTTTTCTCCTTCTCATATTGTAATGGAAAATATTGCAGTGTTCACTAAATTTAACATGTTTTAGATTAATGTAAATACCGGGGGTTTGAATCTCATATCTTGGTACACTATTCAGCAATACAAACGTGTAGCATATCAGGTGGATGATTACTTTTTAAGTTATGAGAGTTATTCTTAAATAGATTTGAAATGAGTCTTGAGATTTATGGTACCATGTTGAACTTATCCAATATAAACCGAGTCTTGGCAATGATAATTTAGAATGCGATATGGCCTATATGATTTGCGTTCAAATATACCACCATTTCTTATGAGAGAAAAAAATGTAAGCTGTAATACGGTATAGATTTTATATATTTTTACTCTATCATTCTTGTAATCATTTGTTCTTTAGAAAAGTAATATAAATATTGAATAATTTATTGATTATATATATATATTTATACTATATATAAAGTCAAAACTTGAAATAACTTCCCTCATTGTGTAATTTTCATTTCCTATATTGCCCTCAATATTATTTAATTTTTACACAAAAACTATATAATCTTAAGCAGCCACCACCAATACATTAATTAATCACATATCTCACATTAAATTAAACATTGTCATAAACACAAAAAATATAATACAAAGTACAACGAACATAACAAATATATTTTAATTCAAAAAATGAAATATATAAAAATTGAATATGTATTAATATATCAAGTATATAATAAGTATTACATTTTTATTTTATTTTATGTTATTTCAATTGTTGTTTATAGCCTTACTGTGTGAGGTGTTGGGAATGTCAAATCAGAGGCGCCAGCTCTGCTGAATTATTTTATTGAACGTCAAACTGATTTGATTGTAAAGTTTTTTACACTATTAGTATATTATTTACCATTGATTTGTAATATTTTTGTTTAAAATTCAATATTAGCTAACATATAAATAATATAGATTTGTTGATAGTGTAAAAAATACTTACATTATCAGTATATATAGATATTAAATCCTTGGGAGAACATCTGATGTCCCACACTTTGTGTCACTCCATATGCCATGCGCTTGTGATTAGTTAGAAAAATACTTAATAATTAAATTTTAATTTAATTATATCTTTTATGATTAATCACAAACTCATAACACATAGAATAATACAAAATGTAGGATAGCAAATGTGTACCCTAAATCAAAACTTCATTTTGAGATAAATTGTAATCAAAACTTAGGACACTAGGAATAAGAGGAACGTTATGTCAAATATTTATCCTTAAAGGATGTAGAATGATAGTTCAAGACACTTTTCCACCCTCAATATATTACTCAATATTCATTTTAAATTATTATTATCTTTTAAATAAAAGTAATACAAATAAATAATAAATAATATATTGATTATGTATAAATTTTTATACTGTCAATATATAGATATTACACTGTTTTATATATATTCGTGTGTATATAAAAATTGTAATCTTGCATTAGAAAGAATAAAGTTGTTGGGAATTTTTGTAAATTTCTTGCACATCCAAACTCACACATGCATGTGCATCATTTGGGTGTTAATAAAGAAAAATGAATTCTCTTACTTTTAGTTTATGTTTGCATTAAAACTTAAACTATTTATTTTAGCTAAATGACAAATTAATTTATTAATTTATTCCTTGGGACCTTAACGTGGAAAATTACTCTGTGGCTGGTGGTTGGTGTGCTCCACACCAAGGCTCAGTGTTTTATCCCGTTTTGTTCTTGCATGTAAATGTCTACAACATTTAAGTGGGTATGGACATGTCTACTTTATTTTAATAGACAAAAGTTACCTGTATTATTTGTTTTAAAACGGGCTAACATTCATGTGGATGACCCACAAACATTGTAAATAACAATCAAATATTAAAATTCATACAAAAAAGTAAAAAATATAAATAAAGTAGTTAAAGAGAATTTTTTTCACTACTTTGATATTTTATATGTAATTAAACAAATCTTATCACATCATAATTTTTTGAGACATTAAATTAAATTACATTATCTCATATTTTTTATTTTTCTTATGTTTCACTTATATAATATACGTGGTCCGCCCACATTGCCCAATAGAAATGTCTGCTGACATGAAGAGCAAATGGATCAGACTAAACAGGCAAATAGACAAGATTTCTATGTCTGCCAGTAAAATTTTGTAGGCTATGTGGGCTTTGCCCGTTTTGCTATATATAAACTTTTTATCATGTTTGAAAGGTTGATCAAGCTTGAAAAATGACAATTGAGTCAAATCAACGTTCCCTATGTCGTAATACCTTCCTTTGCCATAAAGATAAGGTCTTGCTGCCTAAGCAACTGGCATGGTCATGTTGTCCATACAACAGATGTAATCCAAACTCGTATCATTGTTAGTGTGATATGTGAAAACGACAAAGTCATGTCGTCTCTAATAATGAGAGATCTCCCTTTAGAGTGTTGACTAATCTACCTTATTCTGTATAAATAGATGAATCTACAATGACTACCCATAAAGAAAGGATGACATATTCTTAATCTACTTTTTCTTATCAAAGCATACACTTATAAATAATCAATAATTGTCTGATCCAGATTCCAACCAGCCACTCCAACGCAGAAGGATAGGTGGACACAATTTCTTTTCTTTTAATGAAACCGTATAAAATATATGTACTGACAGTGTAAAAATTTATATATAGTTCAGTGTATCATTCACCATTCATTTGCGATACTCTTATTTAAAAGTCAATTATGATTAAAAATCAATGATAAATAATGTAGTGACAATATAAAAAACCCTTACACTGTCGGTATATATATCTTTTTCCCTTAATGAAAATGTGTAGTTTGATTGGGGACATGGTATGAGTTCCCTGAACGGATTGCCATCCTTCAATGAATAATTTAGCATGATTTCACTATTAACTTTATCCTTTCTGTGTCTTAGATTTTGATGGATGTGTGCAACAACATCCACAAATTTGGTCATCTTTATGCTCACGTTTTCTTGTTGGATAAAATCTGTTCACTTCATTCATCTCATTGAAGTGAAAAAGAACTCTCAGATATGATTATCCCCTAATGGGTCCATCTCTAATTAGATATGGTAGGTCCATTTCCTGTTTGCTGCAAGCAATTTGATATTTGCTACCCAACTCTATTATTGAATGATAAATGTTCAAAAGTTCAATGCTTTTGGGTTTGGACCTTATCTTTATATTGTTCTCCCCATTTTGATGGAAATGGTTCTTATTCCGTGGTACTAGAGGATGGTATGAGTCGCATAGAAATGATGAAAAATGACCCTCACCATTAATATAAAGATAAGTACATGTTTTTTTCCATTATTTTTAACTAGCGTGTTGACAGCCACTATCGTCTGTCAGCTCGCTTTCCTATCATTTATAATGTATAGTTTGTATGTCATAAATGTCAAATATAATATTTTGGGTTAAATATTTGTAATCTACAGTTGAATTTATTTGATTGGTACATACATGTTCTACATTAACAATTGATAGTCATAATGAAAAAATAAGAAATAATTAACCAAATAATATGAGCATATATTAGGTGTAGAGGAACATTGGTTATATATGATTTTTTTTGTAAAAATTTGAAAATAGTGAGGGCAAAATAGGGAGAACCCAAAATTACACCATGGTGGGTGGTTATTTTAGGTTTTCCCTTTATCGAGTAATGAATTACGTGAAGAACTAATATATTTCGAGATACATATTTGCTCCTTTCAATAAGTATCGTTTTTCGCTAATTAAACTTTTAATCTTAACAAAATCTTGTATATAGACTAACTCCTTACCATTAATTAGTAGTATAAATTTTGATAAAATAAAAATGAAACAATAATATATAAAAATTTATCTTTTATCTTTATAAAAACTAGCGTGTTGATAGCCACTATCGTGTCTGTCAACTCACTTTCCTATCATTTATAATGTATAATTTGTATGTCATAAATGTCAAATATAATATTTTGTATTAAATATTTATAATCTACAGTTGAATTTATTTGATTGGTACATACATGTTCTACATTAACAACTGATAGTCATAATGAAAAAATAAGAAATAATTAACCAGATAATATGAACATATATTAGGTGTAGAGAATCATTGGTTATATATGATTTTTTTGTAAAAATTTAAAAATAGTGATGGCAAAATAGGGAGAACCCAAAATTACACCACGGTGAGTGGTTATTTTAGGTTTTCCCTTTATAAATAGTATAGATAACAAACTATTAAATTATCCGTGCATACGCACATGACAATATTTTTTGCTGCATGGTTAAAAACATATATGTTAGTCGTGCATTAATATACATAAGAGTTTAAATATTATCTTGTGCATTCATATGGTTAAAATATACATATTACTTATGCATTTGTATGTTTCAAACCTAACAAATATGTTATTAACTAGAAAACTAATAAATACGTATTACAAATAATTTACATTAATTTCTTATATATAGGTAATAGGTAAAATAGAAAATTAGTAATAATAAATACTAAATAGATTTTGTTGAAAAAGAAATGTATAAGTCAGTTTTTTTTGTAAAATAAAATCTGGATTGAAACTTTTTTTGGAAGGTTGAATAAGTTGAAAGGTTAGAAAAAAAATTTAATAATTTTTTTAAATGAGAAATTTTAGAAAATGAAAAGTTTAACATGTTTATGCTGAAAATGTGACTTATGTCAATATTATCATGTGTATTAAGAAGCAGGTTTTTGGGTGGGATACCTTATGAAATGACAAGTGACGAGTAACAAATGTTATAATATGGTGAGGTGCATTAGAAAAAGAAGGGTCACATGAATTAAAAAAATAGTCACAAGATACAATATATGAGAGTCCATGATAAAAATATAGACATATTTTGGAGGGGAAAAAGTGAAGGAAAATATGACATATGTCATAAAAAACATTTTTTTTCTTATATAAGTAATGGAAGTGTAATTTTATTATAATAAGAAAGACAAATGTATCCCTTAAAATTATATTATCCTTTATATTTTAACTTGCCTAAGTTGTCTCTATTAATGTAAGAATCCTAACTAGTAAATTATATACTTGTGGAAATAATTAAATTGTAATTAACAATTGATTCATGAATGTGCTATATTCCAATTCCAAACCTAAACCAGTTAGACAACTTTGAACGTATCCCTGACTAAACAGCAATCAAACAGCTCAACAAAAAAGAAAAAAAAAAGCAGAAAGGAGATAGTAAAAGCGATTATAGTGTTTTAAGGCAGTTCAATACAGAAATATGCTAAAATCACATGGCTAAATGATGATGGACAAAGATCACATGTCTCGAATGGTGTCTTATTACACATCCCGAGTCAATCAAAATGTTACTTTTGTTTTTAAAATTTTCTTTTATTCATGTGACAATATGTGATTAGTCTAGGATAGGAAATTGGATATTGTTAAAGACAAGTGATCCTTGTCCAAATGTTGACATGTGTTTTAGGGTAGCAATTGTTGAAAAGATTATATCGTACTATTCATAATTGTTGCAAGCTATGCAAATAATAGTAATTATAAAAGCAAAAGGATCTACCTATCACAAACTATGTCCTAAGATGTTCCAGACAAAAATATCTATGCAAAAACATAAACAATAATAAATATTTTATTTTTTAATTGACATGACATATTTTAATTGATTTAATATATAGTTTAAGATATAATTTGAGACAACAAATCCTTATTCAAAACTCCATATAAGAAAGTGTGTTAATTAATTGATTAAACAAATGAGTAGAGCTGGGTTTATTTTCAATTTACAAGTTGTGCTTTTAGTTTAGGGAAAAAATAAGTTATGTTTATACATCATATCTCCATTGGTATATGCTTCATCTCCTCATTCAAATATTTATTTAATGACTTTTTTAGTATTAATGATTTTTTAACGATAGAAAACACATTGTAATGTATTTTCCCCCTTAGATATATAAAATACATATAATGTACTTTCACTTACGCATGCTTTTGGGTTTTGTTGAGTCTTTTTAATATCTATGATCTAATATACTAATCCCTACTTTTCATTTGAGTGTAATATTTGAGCAGCTACCTATCTTTGAAAATTAGAATATATGATTCACTTATGGACAATAGAATAATGTGTCGAATTCTATTACAATCAGGAATTTGGTAAGGTGATAGGATATAATATAACTATCATGTTGGCTTATTCTATCTTGTTTATCCAGTATATTTTATATCACATAAGGGGAGCTGGGTTATAAATAAGCATGATATGATACACCAATGCATTTCCGCAAGGGATAGCAATTGAGTGAATTTGGATGAATATAGATTTGGATCATAATGAATAGATGAAAAGTCATTCTCCAATTCATAAAATCACATTTCTAAACTATCGAATTCATCTATACGATTTCAATCCATCCATCCACACATCCATTTTAATAGATTAGATGGATGGATATCCAATCGATTTTTTTTTTAAATTTGAACTAAAATATTTTTTTGAAGGAAAAATCATTTTAAAAATTATTATTTAATAAAGCATTTTTAAAAATCAATTTAAAAAATGTCTTTAAAAAAACACTTTTAAAAAAATTTCAGTATTTAAATTTACATGTGAAAGTTCTGAAAGAAAACAATGCATGTGAGACAAAGATATTGTATTATGCAATCATGCATTTTCTCTTGTGCTCAATCATGATACAAAATGTTATATCAATCCTTATTGAATCTTTTTGAAAGAATGCTTTGATAAAAAAGATAATATTGTTGAAGAGATCTTTTTGTTAGGAAGATGGTAGTTTATATCACTAGTATCAAAACCGGTTCGTGTCAGTTGATTCAATCGGTAAACATGCAAGTTGGTCTTAATACTACTACCATATAATATTTATTCCAACCATGCAATTATATTGGTAAAAACCGGTCACACCAACTAGTTTTTAATTGAAACGTATCAATCATACGAACTGATTTCATTTAAAATGATTTTTTTAATAAAAGGATTTATTTTTACCAAAATATTTGTATGGATGATCAAACATACAAATACTATATTTTTTGTACATCTAAAACATGATCTACAATATACCTTTTTAACAAGTGGTATAAATAAAAATAACTATTGTCTTCTTTATTGATTTTTCAACATTAATATTAGTATAAAATATATGATTAGCTAACTTCACCGACATGCGGTTTAATAATGAACCACTAGTTGAACTACCATGTCACTGTACTAGTACTCCAACTGGTACGGTATTAATAACATTTGTTTATATTCTACACGTTAGGTTTGCATAGCAGAGTTGGGTTTACATGTTGCTTAATGAGAAAAAATATATTTTTTATTTATTTTTTTGGATGAATTTGATATCCATCCAAATAGATATACTCATGGATATCTATTGGATAAAATGGATGAATTTGAATTCATCCATTATCAACTTTATCCATTAGATTATATCTATTTAATTTCATTAGTTCTAACAGATGAATTTGGATGAATTTAGATGAATTGTGGATTTAAATAATTTTGCCACATCTAATTTCCCCTTTTCATATTCATACCCTAGAACATCATTGTCATCATGACTATCATCATCATTTGATAGTTGATACACACCAAACATTAGACATTATAACAAGTTATCTTATTCATATCCTATCATACTCTTACATTGTTTAATGAGAAAAATATATGCACTAACAATGTATAAGTTTTATACATTATTATTACATCGTTTATCATTAATATTTAATAATTATTGACTCTTCAAAAAAATAATACAAATAGATAATGAATGATACAATAACAATGTATAAATATCTACATCAACGATATATAAATATTAAACTCTTCCTCGATGCTTCCTAGCCACACACTTTTCAACTCCGAAGGCTATTTTCAATCTATTATTGTATCTATCTTTTGCCCATAGATGAAGCCATAACACCTAACCTACTAAGGCAGCATTTTAAGCTCCAAAACGTTCTTCCATTGCATTGCACCAATTTGTCATCACTACCTACTTATTATATTTTGAAGTCTTTTGTATCGTGCTCAAATTTAGATGCACATCACATATATCGGAATGAGAGTTGTGTCATAATTTATGTCATTCCATGTATTATCAGTTTTGATTGATTGAAAAAAATATATTTAAATTAAAATTTTAATTATTAAGTATTTTTCTAATCAAACTAATAACACAAAAAGTGATACAAATTGTAGGATAGAAGATATACTCCGTGGTGTGTACTCTATAATTATGGCATCACATTTGTACCCTTTTAGAGTTTGGGTTTTGTGACACCGTGAAAATGGATGCAACTACAATCATCACATCTTTTCATTCTCATGCGTCTGCTATCTTCATTTGTTTCAATATACAAAAGTTCAAGAACAACTATGTCTTTTCACTAGTAGAGACACCTGACCTATTTAAAATGATGCCATAAATCCAAATAGACCCTGGATTCTTGCATTAATTTCCCATTCTTTAATTGCACTCCTAGGCCATTATAGTGTGATGTGACTTATAATAGTTTGTTACTTTTGTCATTACTTTCTCTTCACTTTAAATAGGGCATAGGATATGTGCAATCATGTCTAGGTTTCAAGGTAAATCAGCCGAAAAGTAACCTAAGGTTAATTAATGAAAGACAACAAAGTCTAAAGTCTAATCTAACTAGCTACAGAGGCCCCAATTGATTATTAAATATTAAAAAAATAATAAATATTCAATGTGGGTGGGGGCGTATTTAAAGGGATGGTCTTGCTGATCTGATTTTGTGTCTCATAAAAGAAAACAATTTGTTTGTTGAATAATGAGAGTCTGCAAAAGGCTGAAGGTTTTGGGGCATCAAAGGTTGTTTGTTATGGACAATGATTTGTTGTTTCAAACTATATTGTAAATCATGTATCACACTAATGAAAACATATTGTGTCAATTAAAAATTAAAAATTTATTATTTTTATTGTTTTTACTTCAATATTATTGGTGTGAGATAGTGGTTTGAGACATATCTTTAATCCTGTCATATGCAAAACTACCCCCTCATTGTATAGGGTGGGTCAGTGCACAAAAAGGGATGAGAAAGGGAGGGTCCTATTACTAAATGGTAGCGGCTAAGAAAGAGTAGGGTTGGTATCTAGGATGAGGGCAAACAAAAATAACAAAAAACTCTTTGTACTCAAGTTAAATAGTTAATGGAATTGCATGAAAAACTATTCACTTATTATTAATTACTCCTCCAACACCTATTAGTTCAAATGACAAGGAGTTTGATTAAGTAAAATATTTAACTTGAATTTTGTGAATGAACAAAACAAACACCAGAAAAGATTTACTCATTTGACACGATTTGTATGTATTTACTAGATACCAGAGTTAAAAAAACTAGTGCCTTTACTTTTCAAAATCTTTGGGGCAAAAAACTTGAGGTAAGCTACTATGGCTGAACCAGGAAAAATGTATCACTGTCCTCATTCTCCTATAATACAGTGTACCTTTGTAAGATTTAAAGGCCACATGCATGGATAAATGTTTTAGAGTAGAATAATACTATTCTTGTAAGGTATGTACTACAGTTTAGGGGCATGTGAACTTACTAGAGGTCACATCACAGTATCTCTGAGCTGGACCTGGAAGCGTAGTTTGTTGTTGTTATGTTAGAGAGTACGTAATGAACTGTGATGGATTTGAAGTCCCTTTGGAATTTAGCACTTCATTGACAAAAAAACTTTTACAGCTTTACTGTAGCTCAACCAGAAAGGTTGAAGCTGATTCAGGTAATAAACTAACATGCATTTTCAGGGGAACACATCTTCTGACCAAAATATATGACATTACACATGCTATTTATTTTCATTGGTCAGAAAAATAATTTATTATTAAAATTTTAATTTAAACATATTTTTTTTAATCAATGGAACTGACACACCAAGTGTCACACTTTTCAGGAAAGAAGATTTCGTACTATTTTCAGGACACAACTTTTTGCTCTAGTTTTGCAATAATAAGGCAATGACAGACCAAGACAAGTTTCAAGTAATAAGATTTGGTAATGCTTGGGAAAATTTGCATGTATCACCAAATCCTTCCAATCTTTTGCATTTATATTTAAACATACACTGTCTTGATATATTAGGAGTTATAATATCAAAGATGGTGAGGTATATGGTGGGCCTTGGTGTTCAATGAAACTGGGTTGCAGATTTTGTTTGAGATGTTAAAAGAAAACTAAATGGGGCTGTTTGCTACCAACCAACAAAGCATGCTACTTTAGACGGGGCATCTAGCCCCACCTTGTTATGGCTCATATTTTCCTTATTTATTAGTTTTCTAGCTGCAGGGAATGAGATGAGTGGTGCCTAGAAGGAAATGTACTCACAAGAACAAGTTTGAAATCAATAATGACTAGTGGTGAATATAATCATTGGATTTTATAATACTAAATTAGATGCCTAAGATTAAAGATGATAACCTTCTTAACAGGCTACTTCATAAAAATCAATAATGTTACCTCTCATGGGTTGTGGTTGAGGGCTGGGTCTGGGCTGTGGAGGGTGCAAAAAAAGTGGCGGTGCCAGCAGCAGGGCTTGTCGGGTGCCCGCAGACGGTGGAGCTGTGGCTCACCGTATGTTTTTAAAATGTTTTTCTTCAATTTTTATATTTCAAACACAGTGATAATCTAAAGCAACATAATTACATAAATACAGCATGTAACTGCATGCCAATTTTGAAGTCCTTAACTGGCCACCAAACAAGTATATGGCTAACAAGAACTCAAGGGGTTAAGGGTGCATTACATAGTACATATGGAAACAAGGGATGCTGATTAAGCTGATAATAGCTCATCCAGAACCTGCATTGAATGTTTTCTCTGCAAAATTACATACAAAACAATTCGGTAGTAAGAATATAGATTAAAAAAATGGTTTGAGACTGACTTCACAATTTTTTAAGCAAATCAATGCAAACTGGGATTCCAATGATGGTCCATAATCTAATATAGGAAAGATATGGTACGAGCTATTCAGTATTACTACAAAAAGTCTTATATTTTGATATCACCATACAAAATATCTTATGCAAGCTTTACTTTCTAGTCATCTACATCTACAAAGGCATAGCCTTCACTTTTGGGGAGCAAAAAAAAAATCAGATTGCCACATGCCCGGGCATCTGATCAGTTTGTCTAGTAGTCTATCCTAATCAGTTCAAGCTGTCTTACCCTTTTCAGAGACAGTACCTCAAGTCCTTTGGGCCGAGCAAGAATCATATCATAGACATTATATTTATAACTAATAGGGCCAGTTATCACAATCTTCAGTGGCCTAGCAGCAGATTTAAGCATACATACAATGCTTTCTGACCACTTACCATATCAAGCCAGAGCAACCATGATGCTTCTGGGCTACCCTGATGAGATGACACTATCATGATGAAGAGATGATTGATCTGCACTATGCCAGCAAGAGTGATTGATCCCAGTGTTTTAGAACATGGCAAGTACATGTGGGTTCAGAGTTTTCTTTAAAAGATAAAACTCAATGGTAGGATATTGAGAAAGTAGTCAAGGAACTTTCTCGAACTAAAAGGAATGCAGGCCACAGCTAAGCTAAGAGGAATCCCAAAGTTCTACATGTGATGAAGTTCAGCTTATTAGCTTGATAGTTGAAAGTGACAGAATACAAGAATTATTAACTCCAAACATAGCAAAAAATACAGGTTTTCCACGGGTATATAAGGAAGGGGTATTTAATAATTCAATTTTTTAGAGAACAAAGTTTAAGTCTGAAATTTCAATGGGGCTCAAAATAATCAACTATGATGGGTGCCAAGATAGTGAACCTGGACCTCTTGCACTTGGAGAACTTGGTCCTACAACACAAACAGTACACAAATGCTGCTTAAGATGATAGAAGCAAATAACATTGCACCTAAACTAGTAATACTAAAAAGAAGGTAATGTACAAATAATAAGCAAAAATGCTCTTATATATGATATAAGCACAATTTTGAAATTGTTTGACCAGAGACACCTTGCCCGCGGTGAAAAAGGAGTTACAATAGGTCCAATTAAGCCATCAAGTCATCAACTCATGTGCCATAAATTTAGATTTTGCCATGGTGAAACATGTAACAATGACTAGTCACATAATCTAGAACCTTTTAGGAATAGTACAGTAACAAAACCAGTCAGAGTTGACCACTTTAAATTATATTTGCACCTTCCACAACCATAAAATTGAATACTGATTAGTGAGAGCATATATATGGGGGAAATATTTCTTTCCTAATACTAATAGTCTAATAGTTAATAGTTATTAGAGCATAACTAAAACTAGGCCCCTGGAGACTTTTATATACCATGAGTGGTGCCAATTGACAGCATGCGGTCTATATTATCAACCCGCCCTTGTATGGATTTTAGAAGTGAATTCAGCGATGAGACTCTTTTCCTAACACTTGAAATCTTAGCAGAATGCTGCATTATGAATGGTAAAGGTGCATCTTCAAGTAATTGATCAAGTTCTGTGAAAATAAAAGATATATTTCAGGTCAGCGATAACATTATCCTAGATCAATAGAACAAGCTTCAAGTAATTGATCAAGTTCTGTGAAAATAAAAGATATATTTCAGGTCAGCGATAACGTTATCCTAGATCAAAGTTCTGTAAAAATAAAAGATATATGTCAAGTCATTGATCAAGTTGTGTGAAAATAAAAGATATATGTCATCCTAGATCAATAGAACAAGCTTTAGCAGAGGCAATAACATTAAGCCTAGCTAAAATGAAATTATAGCATGTTACCTAGGGCTGACCAAAGACCCCAAGATGCAGCTCAATTGGTAGAGCCGAGGGACATAAAGTGTGAGCGGCTCACTCAAACCCTGGCAACTGCACAATTTCCCCTCTCCCTCCTTCCCATAAAAAACTTTGCATATAAAAAACCCTAGGCCTGGCCAAATGATCTGTAGCCTTGTTATCCATTCAGCTCAACCAGACATATTCAATCCATTCCAACAATTAGTGTACTGGTTTTTAATGGTCTGGATTTACTAAATCAAATTAATGTAATTGATGGACACTAGATCATGCCGATCCATCACTTAAAAAATGCGGCTAGAGCAAGGCAGTGAATTTAAGTTATGTGTTGTCTGCGTCTTTTGCTGGCTTTCAAAATTGTATCAGGCATATAAATCACTTTTTTATTTTTCTCATTTTCTTTTGTCATAATCGTTTTTTACTTCGCAGCAACTAAATAAGTAAAAAAAAAGGGACAAAACTTAGGTACAATTCTTTGGGTGCTTGTACTGTTTTTTCCAAGACATAACACGTTGTATCGTCGTTTTACACATTTATGTTTTCTTTGCTGAGCTGTTACACATATTTTTATTTGAGAACAACACCACAAGCACCCAATGAATTGTAAGTAAATTTTGTACATAAAGGACTGCAAATATTCATTCACTTTGTTAGCAGCTTGGAGTTTCAAGTGTGAGGGATTTCCAAAGAGGATTTTGAAGCTTGGAGGTTTATTTGGTCGGAGAGTTATTGTGTTTGCCTTTCCAACAGTTTGCAAGTCCAACCCAATAACTACTCAGGTCATTGGGCCATATCAGATCTTGATTTTTATTCTATTAACGTAATAATACATATATTTTATCTGGTTAATACAGTTTTTAATCTTAGCAATTCTGAGAGCTAGAATGACTTACAGAAGCATCTGTGAATTAGTGGAAATATATAAAGCAATGTTTGGCACAATATTTTGGTGTTATGTCATATGTTGGGTACATGCCTGATACCGACATTTGTGTCACTGTATCGATGTCATGTTGTGTGTGTGTGCGCTTCTGCCGCTTCAAAAGTGGAAATAAATATTGATTTTAAACCGAATAACCATATTTTGTTTGGTAAGGGAGGCAATTTTAAATTTTACACCATTTAATTTTAAATCAATGAGTTGCATGGCCAATTAATAAATAGGTCCAACTAGATTTAATTTTTAATACCTTTTAACAGAACATAAATGCCAAAGTAATGGAGAAATCGATGGAACGATAGGATTCAAGATGGTGGAAGAAATGAAGTGCTTCAGGTGTTATTTGTGATTGCCTCTTAACCTTAAAGAAGAAATTTGCCACAACATAAGAGATGAGACCCATGATCCTGTACGGTACTGAATGCTAGGCAGTGAGAAACCGGTAGGAGCATAAGCTCCATGTTATAGAGATGGGATATTGTGTTGGATGGATAGTCATACGAGACAATAAAGACAAAATAGGATTAGGAAGGGCTTCAATAGGAGCATAAGCTCGGCGTTGTATAGATGATGGGATGTTGTGCTGGATGAGAAAACATACAAGACAATATAAAATTAGGAATGGCTAAAATAGAGAGAAAATAGGGGCAGCACCTATGATGGAAAAGAAGATAAAATCATAGCTTAGATAGTCTAACCATGACCAAAGAGCATTAAAAGCCCCAATCGAAAGAGTAGATCAGATGGAGTGGGTGATAGCCTGGAGGTAAAAGGAGACTAAGATATATTATAGGTGAAACTACTCAAAAATACTTATCTGTAGTCTCCAGACCTATAACCAAAATATATTTTAATTAGAAAACCACCTAAATTTAGGTTATTACTGATAAGCCTGGAGAATTTAATAAATGCATCTCTTAAAACTATCTATTTGACATTCTATGCCAACAAACTTAGTATTCCTGTGTAGCATTCACACTTCATGTGATGCAGGAGCAGTAGAGACAGAAGTATCAGTAGCAAAGTTGTTTTTGTAATTTCAAAATATTTTAATTAATATCTGTATTCTTAAGTTATATACCTGAAGACTAAGAAATGTATCTCATAAAACTTGCTACACTAACTTGCTATACTATAGTACTAGACCTTATAATTGCCAGCATAATGTTAGACGGCTAGACCTCCTATTAGCAAGTATAAAGGAGGAGGAATGGGCCAGAATCTGACCCAACTCGTTAGTTAGTTAGTTAGTTAGGCTGACTAACTGTGTTAGTTGTTAGAAGATATAAATAGGGGTGAGAGGGAAATTAGTTAGAAAGTGGTGAAGTTATTGGGAGAGACCAGGGACTCTCAAATATTCCTGGAGGGTTAGGCATTGTTTGTATTCATCCTCTCTCAGCTAGGGTATCCATTTCCTGCTTAGAATTCATCAATAAAGCAACTTTTTTCCTTTTCTTCTACAGTTTCTTCTATTTTTGATTTAGTTCCTAACACGTAACATACTTAACCTACTAAGACGGAACAGAATGTCTTGTTTTAAAATAAAAATGCCAAGTCCTAGGTGTTAGTTCAACTTAACATTCACACTTAGTAAATACTCCCAAGCCAGGAGGCTAAGAAATGAACTCTCGTAGGACTTGACCATAACCACATGACTTGCTAGTATAACCTCCTCATTTCAATGTATGTGTATTTTTTTCTGAGGGTTAAACCAAAGCAATCATACCTAATTAACACTAGAATCATCATTTGCAGGCACTAACTCCAAGCTTCCAATAATTTAACTTGGGAGAGGAGAACCACAAAAGATAACCTTATTCCAAGTTGCGGAGTCATAATAATTTCTTAAACATTCTTAAATGAGAGTATCAAAAATAGGGAAAAGCAAGGTAATAGCAGATGGAGCTTGACTTCTTTAACCTTGAATTAACATTTAAAAAGTTACAAATGTCATACGAAAGTGAAGACTAGAACTACTACTTACCCAATAGTACAACTACTTTCTTCCAAACTTCACATTCCTGCTAAGAAATTCATCATATAAATCAAAACATTGTGTCACACCCAACCATGTAGACCCTTGTGCACTTCAGGTACAGTAAGACGATGCATCTTCAAGAATTACACATTCTTCTTTCTTCCCCGTTCATATCTATGTATTTGTATCGTTTCATATCCATGTACCATCGTTATTTGTGCTTCCTAGATGGACTCTACTCTATGTTTGGTGCATTTATAAATAGAACATAATACAACAGTGGGTTAAAATGTAGGATTTTTGGTTCCATTAAAAGTGATGGAACCAAACAGAACCTCCCCACTCTATTGATGTTATGTTACGTTCTATTTCATTATGTTCTAGCATGCCAAAGATTACCTTAGAAACCAAACATTATAATAGTAGGTCTATATTATATAAAACGAATCTATAAAAAAAATTGTTGATGTTCCTCACCATGTCAAGTCCGACTGAAATTGATGCCCAATAAGGAGAACCTGTGTCACTTAATTTAAAACCTAAGCCTTCTCCTAAATGCATGACCCACAAAATATTGGATTAATAGATTAAGATAGATCCATAGCTTATGAACTGCCAGTTAGTCATTATAGATAATGACCCCATCTGAGGTTATTGTTAGTAAGTTACACATAGACAGACTGTATAATCATGTGGAGAGAGACCCTGAGCAGGGATTAGGTTCTACACCATACTCTTAACTAATTAGTGTATATTTACGAGTTGGATTTTGGAGGGCAATGGAGGTAAGGGAAGGTTTTGAAGCCATGAAATACGATGACTTTCAAGCTTTCCTTTTCTCTTCCCTCCATTCTAAAAATCAATTCGCAAACAGACCTTATAGAACTCCACCGTGAGGAATTGGGCCCCTAGAGACTCGCCAGTTCAGGTCCTACAGTTAGGGAACACTAGCCCTAGGGAAGCTCTTTGAACAAACCAGAACAAATGCTAAAATAAATCAGGCAGTTAATGTTTACACATTAATAAACATCAATTTGGTCCCTAAGATCGACTTCACCGGTAAATTTGATTCCTAATATTACAAAATGGTCAATTCGGTCTCTCACAACAACAAAAATCATAAAATCCGAAAAAGGACTAGATTGACAAAAGGTGTGCAAAGTCATGGACGCAATCGAAGGTTTTGTATTCTCGAGACTAAATTGATAAACAATGTCAATCTAAAATAACCAAAATGAAGTTCTACACAATTAATAGATAACATAGTTGATAATGTTCAAATTTAGCATATAAAAGATTGAACGCAACGTAACCTCGGGTGAGACGATCAATGGCGAAAGAGACTTGGTCCTGGCTGTTGAGAGTTTGTTGAGCTCTGACATCGAATTCCTTGATGACAGTGGACAGCATCGACGACAAGCCTTTCGCCAAAACTTCAGAGCTTTTCGCGAGGGGGTCAATGGCGTTGGATTCAGCTTCGGGATTGTGGGAATTCGAAGAGGAAGAAGGTTCCTCTTGAACAACGACGGTGTCGTTTTTGTCAGCTTGCATTGTTCGATTGAGTTGGGAGAAAAGTGGAATCGATGAAGATCGGGGTCCGCCGCGGCGGCGAGAGCTGCGGTGGGTATTAGAGTAGAATGTCAAATCGTGGCGGTGGAGTTGGTGGTGAGAGTGATTTTGTGACGGATTGATGAAGTGGCGTTGTGTGATTGTGTCTATTGAACACTTTGGACCAGATTTATTTTGTATAAACTATTTCCAGTGACAAAAATAAAGGTATTCATTGAAGGGAAAAATATATACCTTTCACTTACTATTTTGTTTAATTTTAAAAATAATTTTATAGATTATCTCTTTATAGCGTAATATATTTTATTCTCTTTAATGAAAGTTCCATACATTATCATTTATCATCCCATAATTTATTATTTATGTTTTTTTTACTTTCTTCAGAAAGTAACACAAATGATATATACTAAGCCATTAAACATTTCATGATATATATTAAACTGTGTGTAAATCTATGGACTGACAATTAATAAATACTATACTCATTTTGGATACCAATCATATAAACATTCCATGGTATATATACTATTTCATTATGTTTGACAGATAAACCAATATTAAATATTTATAACTTTACTAATTAAAAACATCAATTATAAACACATCATGAGTAAAGGTATATTAGAACATGTAATCTTTTTTCTCTAATAGTATGTTGATAGTCGTTTAAACTATTGTTCTAAATATGATATAATTGGCTGAACTTTGTTAATAAATTTTCTAACTTTCCCCTCTAACATAAACATGAAGAGGAACTAACGTAATTTTGAAATAAGAAGTGTTAGCGTAAGTATGACAAACTTTAAAGCTTTGTTTGCGAGTTAGGTTTTAGTGGGAGGAAGAAAAATGAAAGATTTGAGAAACATGAATTACACTTATAAGATGACTCTAAATTATTTCATTTATATTTTTTCACTCCAAAATCCAATTTGCAAATACAAATCTTTGCTTAACTTTTCATTTATGTTTCTAACTATAAAGCTCACTACTAATGTCTAAACCTTTAAACTTTTGAAGATATGAAGACATGAACCATGAAAATAAAATGGAGGAGATAGAATCGTGGGTTCAAGGCTGCAGTGAAGGGTAGATGTTAGGTACTTATGTACAATAATGATGGTTTTGCATGTAGGTATCTGTTGTTGGATGGTGGTTATGGCTATAAGTGTGAGTGAATGAATGATATCGTATAGTCTTGGTAAGAGTGTGTTGGTTTTGGCTTACTGAAAATTAGAGAGATTTCATGTAGATACTTAAGTCAAGTATGATGTGGAACAAGGGACGAGGTAGCACTATGAGCTATGGTAGTTAAAAACAAGTGTTTATGATGAGGGGCAATAACTAAAGTAACTCTTGTTCTGTTTGAAAGGTTGTTAAAGTCTTTATTATAGGATGAAGGGAGAAAAGTATATGGTGACTAATTTAGGTTAAAGAATAATGATTAGTTGAGTATTTTTGGAGTGGTATAGGTAAACATGTTTATTGATGGAGGTGACTATGATAGATGATGAGTGTGGTGATAATATGATAATAGAGAGGGAAGATAGTGGTTTTTACTCTTAAAATTTATGACTAATTTTTATAAGCTAAAATTTGATTTAGTTGCTGGGCACGTTTAAAAACTCATGCATACACATATACAAGCACCCCATGCTTTTCTTAGGAATAATGAATCAACTAATAATAGAGAGGGAATGTGCTTGTTTCGTCGAAGGACGTTAGTGAAAGACCCATCCAACACATTCTTATAAACTCTGCAAGCACGAAGAAGCGCACCCAAGCACGAGCAGTTGGTTCCATAGGCATTCTCTGTAATAACTCATGCCTCATCAAGATGACCAGCATGGCTAAAGACATCAACCATAGATGAATAATGACTGGCATAAGGTTCCACAGAATGAGCCCTACCCATTGAGTTAAAAATCAGGAGGCCATCATCTACTGGCCTTGAGTGGCTACAACCAGACAGAATACCAATAAAAGTAACCGAATTGGGCTTGACCCCAAACTAGAGCATGTTCTCAAAGAGCAAAATCATTTTTTTTCCATTCCCGTGCATGGCATTTGCAATGCTCATTGTATTCCAAGCAATAGCATCCATTCTGGGCATCATATCAAAGATGCTTCTTGAAAGATTCAAGTTGCCACATTTAGCATACATATATACTAGAGTCGTTGCGCTAGTTAAGTCCCCAATTAACCAATGCCTAAAGACATAGCTGTGTACCTCCTTGCCCATCCTCAAGCTTTCTAAAATAGAGCAAGCTGGTAAGTTACTGCTAATTGTTATCTGGTTAGGTTTAAATCCCATATTTTGCAGCTTCCTTAGCGTCTCCATTGCCTTCTCTGTTTGGCCGTTCTCCATGCATCCACCGATAACAGCATATCATATCACTTCATCCGGTTTGACTCCTTCGCTACTCATTTGGGAAAATAGGGCAACACCCTTCTCATATTCATTGTTTGAGAAGAATGCTATCAAAACTCTATCCAAAACACAACATGAGGATACCGCATCCAATCAAATACTACTCAAGCGTCTTTTACACTCAGACACATTGCGTACATGCTTATAAGTGCACAGCAAACAAAAACATTCTCTACCATCCCATGTCTCACTGCAAACCCATGAATTGCTCTTCCTGAATCCAAAATTTTCAATTCTAAGCACGCGAGCAAAATGCTAGACACGATCACTGAATTTGGCTTCACCCCATTCAAACCCATCTCCCGAAAAACCACCACGCCTTGCCTAGGCAATCCATAGTTAACATAGCACGAGGTCCATGAAACCACATCCATCACAACCAAATCATCAAAAAACAAACCTTGCACCATCAAAACATTTACACTTAGCATAGGCATGTACAAATGTGTTGCCTAAGAAAACATCAAACGTCATCCCACAACAAGTTGCATTGTCATGAACTTCCTTGACTCTCGAGAAATCACTAGAAGCGCCAGAAGCCTTTGCAACTGCTATGATCACGAACTTGCCGAGCTTGATTCCATTTGCCCACAATGAAATATAGAGCTTGATAACCTCATTCTGGAGTCCATGAGTGGTGAAAGCTGAAAACAATGTCGAACAAATGATGGGGTCTGGTTTAGAAATATTATCAAACAGTTGGTGGGCACGTTTAAAATCTCATACATTGACATATAGAAGCACCCCATGCTTCTCTTGGGAATCAATTAACAGTAAGACAACGAATCAAGAGTTGAAGACTACATAACAAATATTCTTTTAGTAAAAAAACAAGAATAAAAAAGAAGAACTCAGATGTGCTTGTTTCGTCGAAGGACGTTAGTGAAAGACCCATCTAACACAAACTGCACAAAGTATCATCACAGTTCTCTAAATTGCACCAGCCGGGAATTGAACCCGGGTCTGTACCGTGGCAGGGTACTATTCTACCACTAGACCACTGGTGCTTGGTGAAGACGTCCATGACATATTAGAATCTATTCTATTAACTATAGAAGAAAATAATATTCCATTCACTTTTAGATGTGTACGTGTCGCAACCACAATGAATATTTTCCTGCCTATTCTTTCTTTCACTCTAATGCAAGACACCTGTCCCAACTCCTTTTACCATCCATATTTTTATTTATAAAAAAAATGCTTCTAATGCAAAACACTTTTCTACACAATAAGAATAAATATAACTAACCCCTTCCCTTCGAGGTTTTGTGTATTAAATTATTAAGCAAACACTTTTCTATATATCATATTTATATACAATAGGTTATGAAAAAATGTACAATTTCATCTTACTAAATAATTTTATAATCTATCTATTATGTTTACTATTATTATTTTGTAAAAGAAGAGTTTAATATTTTTGCATTGATAATATGAATGATAATTAAAAAATCTTAATAAATGTTAGATGATACTATGACAATGTTTAAAAAATATTTTGTTTTCTATAATTTATAAATATTTATTGTATTTAATATGTTACACTGACGCTGTAAGTGTTTCTTACATTGTGAGCAAATTATCATACATTTGTTCCATAATAAAGTAACTTGATTATAGGTAAGATATGTAGATGACATTTATTTATAATATTATTTTGATATCAATGGTATATTACATGTAAACATTTTGTTACATGAGTCTTATATAATTATATATAAAAGTTTCTTGTTGTCAAACTTGCGGAAAAAAATGTTTCATGCAAATAACTTGCTAGTGTAATATAATTTTATGTCTCTACTAAAATTAACAAAACAAGACATGTGGCCGGTTTTTTTGGGGGCCGAAAAGGTGGGAATGTATATCAATTATTAATGAAAACTAAGAAATCTCATGATGGAGTTGAAATAGTTTACACCTTCTAAATTATACCTAATAAAATATTTACTTATATTAAGAGTTAAGATATAACTTGTCACTTTAACCCACTAAATTTTTGGCATATTTCTTAATTATTTTTTATTCTTAAAATTTCGAAATGTACAAAATAGACTCATCTTTATTTTTCCTCAAACTCAACTCATCCCCCTCTAATCATGGTTCCCATGATAATTGTGGTCATGAACACCTTTGCTTTAACAACCTCAATAGACAATGAGGAGGAGCCCCCAACCTCCTCCATGATGCCCTCAATTATAAAACATTAATAAGTATATGGGGTTTTAGAGGCAACAACGAATTGGAATAAAAACATCAATGTTTGGTGTGTGAATAGGAATTTTTTTTGTAATCAAATCAAAACTTTCATGGAATAAAAACATCCACATTTCACTAAACTTATCCGGCATAGATAAATTTTAGGCTATACTTTTAGTACCTTATATGAATCATTATTTTTCTCATTATTTTGTTGATTTCATCTGGTGAAAAAAACCTAGAAAATTCTAATTAAAAAATATATTCTTCCCTTATTTTCAATTTATGCCACAAATATACATTTTATTATTACAAAAATGCTCCTCCCGCATAACCCGACCCGTATAAAAATCGAGGTTAGGGTTCCGGTTTCACGAAACTCAACGCTATAAATACCCAAAACGAGGATATTTTGCTCCATCACCATTCACCATTCACCAGTTCCTTTGTTTTGCAGAAATTTACCATCGTTGCTACAATTTTTGAGAACGTTCATCACCCAACATGAGAGCTAAGGTAAAAATCTATTATTTTCAGTTGTTCCTATTGCTTCACTAATCATGTTTTCTTTTTACATTTTGCACGGAGCAATTATTATTATTTAAGTAGATTGTTGATTTTTTTCGAAACCTATTCCATGATTTTTTAGGACTAGAGTCCGTTTTTAAATTGTAATATGCAACTGCTGTTCAGGGTACGCGGCATAGCGAAGCCAATTGTGGTTGCATTTTTGCGCAATTGCAGCCCCATCTATCGCATTTTCCTGCATCGTGAATGCAATTGTGGTCGCATCTACTGCATTTTCCCGCAATTGCCACAACGTAATTTAAAACAATGACTAGAGTTAATATTGTATGTGATATTTTCAAACGATTTTAGGTTGATTTTGCTTATTTGCTGATGAATTTGGTGTACAAGTGATACTTGGATAGAAAAAATTAAATGCTGTTTTTGATTTGGGTAATAATAGAGATGTTGCATATGTTTTTGTGGATATGGCAGTTGAACGCGAACTTAATAAGAGGCTCCGTTTTGTCTAGAAAAATTTAGTCACCGAAATCATAACTTGAAAAACTGATTAGATGTGATTTATTGTTGTTCAACTGAGCTGATGTAGTTTTGTGAAACCCTGTTTTAAATGTTAATATTATTCAGTGTTGTTCTACTGGTGGCTAATTCTGCTCCCGGTGAAACCTGTTTACTTTTATGCCATGTTTGGATGGATGGAATAAATTCGAATGGATTGGAGAGGATAACATTCCATCATTCCGGAGTTTCTTTTTTTTAATCGAAGACTATAATGGAATGGAAAGGGTAATTTTCATCCTCCTCCCTCTCCCCTCTCCCCAAAGTTTCATGTTCTTCCCCCGAATTGGGTATTAAGGTTAAACCAATGGAATGGAAACATCCAAACAATGGGAAGGTGATTGCGTTTCGGTTCCATCCCTGCCCCTATCTTTCCATTCAATTATACCTGTGTGCTAATAGTGCTGGATGCTTGTATTACGGCCGTAATGTCAGGAAGTGTTGTAATTCACTGGTGAAAGTGTTTGGTTTTACATGGAACAAAATTTAAGTTCATCAATCCTTAGATAATTACCTATAGTATGTCAAATTGTCAATCATTGTACAGTAGTTAGCATTCACATTACCATCAAACATCGTTGATACTATGACCCAACTTGTGATTGTTTATTGTACTCTAATGTCACTCAACACGCTGAATTAGGCAAATAATGGTTCTGATTTTACATGGTGATGTGTCATATTTGATTCTTGTTAGGGCTTGCGTCATAAACGCTAAGACAACAAAAATCTGCCTGTTAACCTTTTTTATATGTTAGTTGTGGTAGAAGTTTGTGTGGAATGGCCAACTTTGCTTCGCCAGCAGCTTAGATGTCTCATAATATCATGCTTGACACTTGGATATTTTGTAATTTGCCACACAGTTGTGTGTTTCTATTTTGTCTATTCTCTTACTCTAATGCAATGTTATGTATCAGTGGAAGAAGAAGCGTATGAGGAGGTTGAAGAGGAAACGGCGAAAGATGAGACAAAGATCTAAGTAGGTGCTTGGGCAGAGATGAGAAGAACTTTCCTTCCCGATGTGATACCCAGTTTCTTGAAGTCTGTTGGGATGGAAGTCTTCTCTTTAAACTTAGTTTAGCAATATCAGACTAAGTGTTCTGTGTGAGGATAAAACTGTAGTGTTGAGTACTTTGTGATATCTAAACATGTATTAGCTTTGCTTTACTTATTGGTATCTGAATGGCTTATACTAGCACTTTCAAGACTTGAATCAATATATGATCCTTTTATATGCTTGAATTGTCCTGAAATCATCAGCACATATTGAATAATGTTTCGTGCTGAGTAATATGTGCTGTTGATCTGGCTTTCTTGTGCAAATTAAAATAAGAACTATAATGACAAAATATTATGGCGTCTTGTTCGATCCATGTAGCTGACTCAGCCATTTGGAATTAAGGCTTGATTGTTGTTGTTGGGACTTTCCAAATTTTTTCATGTGATCTGGGGCTACTAGAGTTAATGGTAAGACAAAGGCTTAATCGGGGAATTATATATCTTATTTGTACAAATTGTGCAAAATGGGGAGCTTTAAGGGGCCAAGGCTGCGTTTTTTTGTTCTATTGCAAATTGATTGGTTGCAATAAAAATGGACTGTGTCTTAGGGTTAATGTAAACAGTCATTGCTGTGTACATACCTGATTAAAGACAATAATTAAAGTACAATTGCTTAATCTTGAAACAGCAGTGCAATGCAAATGCTACAGCCAAAATGGAATTATAACTTGGAAAGCAGACATGATTTGTAATTTGACAACAAACATGCAATAGAATAGATGCAACCTTTTATTAGCTAACTAGATACAATTAACTTTGTATATTTGTCATTAGGGCTATCTTAAGAGTTCAACTGAGTCAATGCACATCGTAGTCCCATCATCATCTATGCAGTAAACATTTCATATGCAAGTTTATATAGTTAAGAAAACGCTGCAAATCAGTCCTATCTATCATTTTGTCAAGATTTTCAAAATGTATTAGTGCTTTTCTGATAAAAGCTGTATGATAAGCTCTTGTTGTTCACACATGTTATTTTGTCCTTACAAATACCTTGTACACACAGCTTGATAGATTTATCACTTATGAAGTTGAAAATAGCCGTGCCAGTGTCACTCAAATCCATTAATATATGACAGATAAATCAGCATACTGGATGCTTTATTTTATCGCCATTATGGTCAGTTTAGCTTTCTCTACAAGAAAGTACTTCATAGCAAATTAAAACAAGTATCATTCTCAAGATCCTACTCTTGTGCCCATTTACTGCTGCACTGCATCTCCTAGACATGACAAGTTGTCCCCCTGATATAGAGTGGCCCAATGCATGAGGCTCCCACTTGGTGAAGTTTGACGATAGGTTTACACAGTCTTGTTGTTTCCGATCCCCTCATATATTACCAAAAGAAAACATTGTTGTGCACAACTGAGTGAAGCTACAATGGTGTCTCAGTTATCAAACTAACTGCATATATTCAACAGTATTACATTATCTTAGAATTACTGAGGATATTTCAAAAGCACTCTCAGAAGAAAATGAAATTGAGTAGTAATAGTTACATGATGACACTTGAACATTTATAGATGCATTAAATGGTATATTTTAACTGTAAAAGGTAATAGCTTTCATTGACATGTAATGAAACTGGCATGCACAAAACAAAGTTGTTTTTAGAACTAAACAAATGAATCATATATTATTTACAGAACTAAGATGCCTCAACTTATGAAAGCAGTGATAAATGTGAAAAGAGGGAGATATCAGGCATCATTGAATTCTCTGCTTCAAACTTTTCATTATTCATCTGTAACCATTCAATCCAATCAAAATTTCAAGCATTGGAGAACTTTGTTTCACTGACTAATCAAAATCTACAAGCAATCACTAATCAAGCATGTATTCAAGCCGAGACAAATCATAACTATACTAACTTTCTGCAGTTATATACTCCAGGTGTGTATGTCTGACGTCTCTACACTGCTAATTCCTTGAGATCGTATTGCATAGAAAGTCTTTCAACAGTACTTTGGCACAGAACCTCTTTCAAATACAATTCTTTCAGAAGCTCGGCTGCCATATCGGTTTCTCCTTCATAAGCAAGCCCTTCAACAAAAATGGTATAGGTTGTCTCATTAGGCATACATCCTTTACTAATCATTATCTGACATATCTCCATTGACAACCCTGTTCTTCGTGATTTGCAAAACCCAAGTATAAGTGCATTGTAGTTATCAATATCAGGCTTATAGTCATTTTCTTCCAAAATCCCGAAAATATGAATAGCCTCATCCAACATTCCCTCCTTACATAGTCCTCTTATCAAAGATGAGTAAGTATAAGAATCCGGAGTAAATCCGTCCTTTGTCATTTCGTATAGCATCTGAAAGGCAGGGTATGTGTTTTCTTTCCTACACAGGATTGAAATCACATTTCTGTAAAAATCATGCAAAGGGTAGTTTTGCTTACTAGCTAAGCTTTGTATTATAACGAACGCCTCTGGTGCCTTCCCCTGCTCACAAAGCATCCCGATAGCGTTGTATGTTCCTTCATTAGGATTGCATCGTCGAGAAATCATTTGGTCTAGACATTGAACTACAGGCTCCACCTTCCCTTCTTTGCAGAGACGGGCAATAATCGGATTATAGCTAGTAGCACTTGCCTTGAACCCACTCCTTGTCATTTCATCTAAAACTTCAAACGCTTGTTCCGTCATTCCGTGGAGAGAAAGAGAAGTAATTAATATGTTGTAAGTTACTATAGAGGGAGATTGGTCTTCATTATCCATTTCAGCTAACAGCTCATTAGCCTCCTCCCATCTTCCTTCATAGCACAGATTTCTTAGTAAAATGTTGTAACTCACAACACTAGGATTGAACCCTTTTGCAGGCAATTCCCTGAAAAGCCTAATGGCTTCTTCAAATCTACCTTCCTTACACAATCCAGTTAACAAAACATTATAACTAACTAAATTAGGTTCACCGCCTCTACCAATTATCTCTTCTAGAAGTTTCATGGCTTCATCTGCTCCCCTTTCCTTATAAGCAGTTTCGAGCAAAAAGGAATACGTGAAAGCATTCGCGACTAGCCCTTTCTTCGTTAACCGATCTAAAAGCTGCAAGCACTGGTTCAAATTCCCTTGTGTGCAAAGCCCTTTAAGTAGAGTGTTATAAGTAACCGTATTAGTTGGAAGCCCATGTGCTTCCATTTTCTCAACTAACTGCATTGCATATCCAACATTGCCTCTCTTGCACAAAAAATTAACCAAATATGTATAAGAAGCTGGATCAGGTATAATACCTGAATTTACCATCATTTCCATCACCCGAAACGCCTTCCTCGCTTTATTCGATTTGCAAAGATCATACAAAAGCTGAGTTGCTCGAGTTACATCAGGCTTATGACCCTTATCCACCATATACTCTAAATGAAAAAATGCATTATTAATTCTAAGCTCCTTACTCTTTTGGTCATTCTTCCCAACCCTCCAATTGGGAATAGTAAAAACTGAATCTTTTGGGGAAAGGGTAATCTGGGTCACATCCAAAACTCTAGAAAAACCCTTGTTGAGTGAAAAAGAATGAAGATTTTGAACCTGAGAATAGAAGAAACAATAACCTCTTTGTTTTGTTTTTGCTGATGAAACAATAGCAGTTGGAGACACAGAATTCAGCAGTGTAGACATAATTGAAGTAACCATTGCAATGGTTGTGAATTCTACTCAACCTTTGCATATGGAACAAAAAATAAACATTCTTGGTTTGTTCTTTAACTATAGCAATATTAGAACTACTTGTTTCACTATTGTGATTGATTGATCCTTCACAATAATGAATGAATTTGAGAATTGAAAGAGAGAATTGAAGAGGGTTTCTGTGATATGTATTCAGCAGCGTTCGCTTTGTCCCCGACCACAACCACGTGTTGTGTTATCCTAAGTGGTTCCATTCAATGGATTATTACGGTGCAATAACCTATTACCTGAAGTCCCTTTTCAATTACTTATTTTTGTTATTTTGCAGTTTTATCTAACTTTTAAATAGATTTCTTTGGGTCCAAAAATAGTCTTTATCCAAGTTACAAGATTTTGATTAAATTTATATGTTACATAAACGGAATGCTATAAATTATGATTTTTGTGTAAAAGTATTGAAAATTAGAAAAAAATATAAGGTAGGTAATTAATATACCAGAAAATGGTTAGTGAAACTAAAGATAAAACTTATGAATATATAAATCTCTAAGTATCAAGAGAGAAAATAATAGACTTTTATAAAATGAAATGCATTAAAGCTAAGGATGAAAAAGTATTGGTGAATGGTAAAGATATTAAAGAAAATGGGAAAAACTATTTTTACAAGTTTTTTTTTAATAAGAGTCATGATATTAATTAAATACGAAAGATGAGGACTAAAATTATACATTATATTAAAACTCGAGAGTTAGAGGTCAGATAAGCTTGAAAATGATGGGTAACAAGAAAGTGGTTAGACCAAATAATATGTCTAATGAGGTCCGAAAGCTTCTAGTAGAGTAGAGCATTAGTTGATTCAAAGAATTGCTTAATGACAATATCATGTCATACGAATGGAAGATAAACATTTTAATATGTATTTATAAGAACAATGACAACATATGAATATGTACATCTATATGGAGTTAAGCTCATGACCATATTGTGAAAATATGAGAGAAAATAATTGAGTGGATGTTGAAGCAAGAGACACATATTAATGTAATCAATTTGGTTTTATGTCGGAAAGGTCAAACATAAATGCTATATACTTACTATGATGATTAATGAAGAGATCCAAAATGAACCAGCATCTTGTTTCTAAAAGGTGTTTGATAAGTTGCTTATAGAGGTTTTGTTGGAAAATTATACATAAGAAAAGTGATTGAATTGCATAAATTTGAGGTATCAAGGATATATATATGATTAGGTTAACATCAATGTGACAACCCAAAACAAGGTATTAAAAGATTTTTCTATTATCATATGACTACAATAATAGTCAACAATGAGATGTTTACATTAATATTGCATGTGCTTAAGGAAAAGTTTTATCACTGTTCCTATCCGGCGAACCAAAGGTCATGTTTAGACGCCGAGGTGACCCCACTTGTAGGGACCACCGAAGTTGGCCCAGGAGACAACATGCCTTCCGTACTCCACCAACCTACCTGCCAGCGCAACAGACGGGTTGCAGAGCAGGCTAAGAGACAAGAAGGGCACAGTGTACGACCCAACAGGCCGCCTGACACGGGAAAAGCATCTCCAGACAGCACCTTCGGTCGGCCACGCGTCGCACCACCAGCCAAGAGCCCAAGGTCAACTCTCACTCCTATAAATAGAAGTATCTACCAACAGGAAGTATCTTAACCTCAACTCCTAGACTCTCTAATATTATTCTTCTTGTCACTCACTCTCTACTTCATATACTGACTTGATCGTCGGAGAACCTTTTCAGGTACCTCCACCGACGGGTCCAACTCTTTGCTGCCCTCAGTCACCTTGACGACAGCTTCCTACCTCTTCATCAACATCTGACTCATCATTGTCCGTACTCTTGTGTTCTGATAAAGAACAATCACAAAAATATAAGATCTACAATGTTGTATTAGATTGAATGTTGGCCAATAAAATGTCAACAAAAAATAAACTCCTTGTAACATATATGAAAATGTTACACTGGATGAGTGAACAAACTAAACCAAATAAGATTATAAATAAATGTATTAGAAAGAAGGTTGAAATAACTTATATTGTAGAAGAGATGATAAAGTCATATCTTATGTTATTTGAACATGGGAGAAGATCAAAAGCTCCAATAAAGACAATGAATAAAATTGATGTTAGTCCAATTATTGGAGGAAACATTAAAAAGCTAAATGAAATGATTAAAATTTTCGGTGAAATCAATGCTATGTCAATGAACATAATTTATAATATGAAGATCAGAAAACATGAGACGGGATATTTACACTTAACTTTTACAATTGAAATTAATATTTACAATAATATAATATTGAACTTAATATTGTATAAACTTTAATATATGTTAGTGTATATATATTAAATTTGATATATACCATGAATAGCACGAGTGGAGTTATTCTCTTAATGCTAGTACACGCAACGACTATAAGATAATATGTAAAAGAGATTTTCAACAAGTACTAGTGGTCTAGTGGTAGAATAGTATCCTGCCACTGTACAGGCTTGGGTTCAATTTCCGGCTGGTGCAATTTAGAGAACAATGATGATACATTGTGCAGTTTGTGTTAGATGGGACATGTACCCCGAGAAAGCAACGCCCGAGCCGACATTTTGTCCAAACTCGCCAGCACCAAATGCCTCAGTAACAACCGGTCTGTAGTGCAAGGAACAATCTACCACCCAAGCGTCTTGGCAGTAGAGCAGATAGAAATCCCGGACAACTGGATGGCCCCCTTTATCCGGTACATCCTCCACGGCACCGTACCTCCCAACACCAAAGAAAAGAAACAGTTCCTCAGGTGCTCCTCGTGGTATACCCTGCTCCACGGGATATTATACCGACGAGGATTCACCTCCCCCTTACTCAAGTGCCTTGGCCCAGAACAGGCGGATTATGTCCTCAGAGAAGTGCACGAGGGGAGTTGTGGGCATCATTTGGGTGCCGCCTCACTCGCTAAAAAGGTGCTACGCGCCGGATACTACTGGCCCACCATAGAAAAAGACGCGACCAGCCTCACTCGGAAATGCGCCCGTTGCCAGCTGTTCGCCGACCTCCATAAAGCCCCGCCAGAAGAACTGACCACGACGCAGGCGCCTTGGCCTTTCTGCAGATGGGGCATGGACATCCTGGGGCCCTTCCCGCAAGCAGCAGGGCAACTGAAGTTTCTGATTGTCGCCGTCGATTATTTTACTAAGTGGATAGAGGCGGAGGCCTTGGCTACCATCACCTCGGCAAAACATCCAAAAATTCACCTGGCGAAACATAATCACGCGCTTCGGCATCCCATCCGCCATAGTAACGGACAATGGCACCCAATTTGCAGACAAAAAATTCCAAGCACTGTTGTCAGGCCTCCATATCAAGCAGCACTTCACTTCAGTCGAGAAAGAGGCTGGACGAGTCAAAAGCAAACTGGCCAGATCAACTCCATCACGTCCTCTGGGCGTACCGAACCACTCCACACTCAACGACCGGCGAATCACCATTCAATCTAACATACGGTGCAGAAGCCATGATCCCGGTCGAGATAGGAGAACCAACCTGGCGGACAGTTCAGTTCGATGAGGACAATAATCAGTCCCTCCTCAGAAACAACCTTGATGAGATAGACGAAATCCGCGAAAAGGCCCGTCTCAGAGAAGAAGGCGTAAAAAGGAGGACCGCGGAAAAATTCAACTCTTCTATTGTTCCTCGCCGATTTTCCGAGGGGACTCTGGTACTCAGGAGAGCAGACATAGGACGCGCAAAAGGCAAGTTGGGACCTAACTGGGAGGGACCCTACCGGGTCATCAGCAAGATCGGCAAAGGAGCATACAAGCTTCAAGACTTGGCGGGAAAAGACATCCCCAGAACTTGGAACGCCGCCAACCTCCGGCAATTTTATGCTTAATCAACGACCCCGTACGCGGGTAGTCGCTTTTCCTTTGTAATCCTTTTCACCTATATGATGAATCATTTTCTACAACCACTGTATTTTTTGCTTACACCCAAAGGGCCGGTCTTCGCCCCCTTTGCCTGGTGCCACTATATTTTACACCCAAAGGGCCGGTCTTCGCCCCCTTTGCCTGGTGCTACTATATTTTACACCCAAAGGGCCGGTCTTCGCCCCCTTTGTCTGGTGCCGACTACATTTTCTGCTTACACCCAAAGGGCCGATCTTCGCCCACTTTGCCTGGTGCCACTATATTTTCTGCTTACACCCAAAGGGCCGGTCTTCGCCCCCTTTGCCTGGTGCCACTATATTTTCTGCTTACACCCAAAGGGCCGGTCTTCGCCCCCTTTGCCTGGTGCCAACTATATTTTCTGCTTACACCCAAAGGG
>NC_032013.1:20613454-20615166 GCF_001865875.1 Lupinus angustifolius | reverse complement strand
TGAAAAGATTACAAGAAATTGAAAATTACAAAGGCCCCCCACCCTGGCCAGGAAAGGGCATCAACTTCGGCTCGCCATCATCACCCCCCATCAGCAGGCGCCCGTCTTCAACATAGGCCCCCAGCTGCATCCAGGACCAGTCTTTGTCCGGATACGCCAGGACAAGCTGAGACTGAGCACTCACCCAAGCATCCGCCGCAGCCTCGCCCACAGCCTCCTCCAGCTGCTCTTTCTCTCCCTCCAATGCCCGAACCCGGGCCTCCCGAGATGCTTTCTCTTCAGTTAATGTCTGCACCTGCCCGAGAAGTGCAGCATTTTCTCGCATGGCAACCCCGGCACGGGCTTTCCAAGCCCCAACCTCCTCCTCGCGCCGGCGAAGCGCATCCTCCCTGGCGCGCACGGCACCCTCTGACTCCATCACTTGGGCGGTCAGTTTTATCTTGTCACTTTCCAGGAACCCAACGTGAGCGGACAGATCCGCCACCTGGGCCTTGACGGTGTATCCGACGGGGCGGTGGCGGCCGCATTAATCCGCGAAACGGCAGAAGGTCAAAATCCAATCTACTTCACAAGCAAAGCCCTACAAGGCCCGGAGTTAAAATACCAAAAGCTGGAGAAAGTGGCGTATGCGTTGTTGGTCGCAGCACGAAGATTACGCCAGTACTTCCAATAAAAACAGCACTCCCTTTGGCATTCCGCAGCAAGACGGGCAAAGGAACCTTGTCAAAGGCCTCCTTAGCATTGGCATTCAGGAGAGCCTGTTCAATAGCCCGGGGGACGTGGACTTGGGAGATACGGTCCTGAGCCCCCCTAACTCCCCCCTTCCTGGTCGGCTCGGATGAACGGCCGCCCACTTCCCCAGCTGGTTGGTCAGACGATGGGGGCACCGAAGAGCCAGCTTCATCCCCAGTTGATGCGGGCGGAGGGACCCCGGCAGTTTCGGCAGAAGGAACTGCTTCAGGTGATGCAACTGCTGGCGTTTCAGGAGCCTCCTGGGACAGCTCTTTTTCCACCTCAGTCGGGGGCGACCCTCCACTCTCTGAAGAAGGCGGCGTAGCCTCCTGCCGAGAAGACCCCTCAGTGGGGCAAGGACCGGAAGATGACGTTTTTTGACGCTTAGAGGAGGCCGCATCCATTTTAGCCAAGGCAGCGCCACCAGCTCTCTTTAAGAGAAGACTTTTCCTGAGCTTCTCACTTATTTTTGTCTTTAAGGCAACTGCGCGAAAAAAAAGCAAGATGTCAATAAACAGAATAGGCAAATATAAGCAAACAAAGAATACAAGGTAAACCCAATCCACCCACCAACGAGGTCAGCCAAGGCACCGCCCCCGTCGCGGATCGCCGAGCAAGGAAGGATTCCCCCCTCATCAATCCAGAAGGATATGGTTTCAGCAGCTTTCGCCTCCTCCGGATTTAAGTCTCCAACTTCCACCAAAAAACCTTTTGCAGGGCGCTGATGGATTTCCCCGTTCCAAGCAAAAGGGAACCTCGGCTCGCCCGACTTGCTAAGGCACCAGTCGTTCCACGCCCGCCGAACACTGATTTTGAAGTAGCCACCCTTCCATTTCTTCTCGTTTGAAGAGAATGGCGTCAACAACCCCCGTCTTGGCCGAGAGATCAGACTCGTCCAGCCATGGCGTCCCTCCTTCTCTTCGTCAGAATTAGTGCGATGTCCGACCCGAAACATCCAAAAAAACAGGTTCAGAGTGCAA
>NC_032013.1:20612990-20613354 GCF_001865875.1 Lupinus angustifolius | reverse complement strand
GGAGACGAAGCCCCAGGCGTCGGACATACGCCTCATACATAAAGAAGGTATACTTATCCTTCTTCTCCTCAGCAAAATCATAGCAGACCTTCTCCACCGTCCGGGGAACAACAGCCTCGAAACCGTGAAATGACTCTTTGCCCACGGGCAGGCTAAGAGGACTCCCGTAAGGGAAGGTGCTGGGTGTCCCAAGCACTTCCCTGTCCACCCACCAATATCGGGAATCTTCCCCGGACAACTCCGCTGGGACAGATAGTTGCGATGCCTTTGACTTATAAGTCCTCATCGTCATGAACCTGCCATCACAAGAATCATCAGATTCAGACTCAGACTCAGAATCAGAACTGCTAAACCCACATTTGGC
>NC_032013.1:20589581-20612890 GCF_001865875.1 Lupinus angustifolius | reverse complement strand
AGTATCTTAACCTCAACTCCTAGACTCTCTAATATTATTCTTCTTGTCACTCACTCTCTACTTCATATACTGACTTGATCGTCGGAGAACCTTTTCAGGTACCTCCACCGACGGGTCCAACTCTTTGCTGCCTTCAGTCACCCTGGCGATCGCTTCCTACCTCTTCATCAACATCTGACTCATCATTGTCCGTACTCTTGTGTTCTGATAAAGAACAATCACAAAAATATAAGATCTACAATGTTGTATTAGATTGAATGTTGGCCAATAAAATGTCAACAAAAAATAAACTCCTTGTAACATATATGAAAATGTTACACTGGATGAGTGAACAAACTAAACCAAATAAGATTATAAATAAATGTATTAGAAAGAAGGTTGAAATAACTTATATTGTAGAAGAGATGATAAAGTCATATCTTATGTTATTTGAACATGGGAGAAGATCAAAAGCTCCAATAAAGACAATGAATAAAATTGATGTTAGTCCAATTATTGGAGGAAACATTAAAAAGCTAAATGAAATGATTAAAATTTTCGGTGAAATCAATGCTATGTCAATGAACATAATTTATAATATGAAGATCAGAAAACATGAGACGGGATATTTACACTTAACTTTTACAATTGAAATTAATATTTACAATAATATAATATTGAACTTAATATTGTATAAACTTTAATATATGTTAGTGTATATATATTAAATTTGATATATACCATGAATAGCACGAGTGGAGTTATTCTCTTAATGCTAGTACACGCAACGACTATAAGATAATATGTAAAAGAGATTTTCAACAAGTACTAGTGGTCTAGTGGTAGAATAGTATCCTGCCACTGTACAGGCTTGGGTTCAATTTCCGGCTGGTGCAATTTAGAGAACAATGATGATACATTGTGCAGTTTGTGTTAGATGGGTCTTTCACTAACGTCGTACTTAGATGAAACAAGCATATCTGAGTTTTTATTTTTTATTAATGAATGAATATTTGGTGTGTAGTCTTCAAATCTTGATTTATTATTCCTAAGAAAAGCATGGGGTGCTTGTATATGTGTATGCATGAGTTTTTAAACGTGCCCAACAACTAAATCAAATTTTAGCTTATAAAAATTAATCTTAGATTTTAAGAGTAAAAACCACTATCTTCCCTCTCTATTATCACTAGTGTATACAGGCACAAAGTGTCTGCCGACGAATATTGTGTGATACTACATATTCAATTTTTATATGTTATATTTTTTGTTTGTTTATGATAATGTTTAATTTAAGGTGAGATATGTGGTTAATTAATGTATTGGTGGTAGTTGCTTAGAATTATATAGTTTTTTTTGTAAAAATTAAATAATGTTAAGGGCAATATAGGAAATGAAAATTACACCATGAGGAAAGTTATTTCAAGTTTTGGCTTTATATATAGTATAGATATAGATATTATCACCACACTCATCATCTATCATAGCCACCTCCATCAATAAACGTGTTTACCCATACCACTCCAAAAACACTCAACTAATCATTATTCTTTAACCTAAATCAGTCACCATCTACTTTTCTCCCTTCATCCTATAATAATGACTTTAACAACCTTTCAAACAGAACAAGAGTTACTTTAGTTATTGCCCCTCATCATAAACACTTGTTGTTTAACTACCATAACTCATAGTGCTACCTCGTCCCTTGTTCCATCCACATCATACTTGACTTAAGTATCTACATGTTAAAGTTGTTGGTCAATTTCTATTTGTTAGTTGTAATATTGTTTTCGTTAATCGATTAACTAGTTAGTTATTAATTAGATATTGTAGTATATAAAAGGTGATTCCCTTATTCCTTGTAACTCATTTTCAATTCAATATAAATTGTTTCCATTTTCTCATTCATGATTCATTTTTCTCATTCCTTCTTGTTCATCAAGAAGCTTTCTTTCTCATGGCTCTTACCAAAATTAACATGGTATCGGAGCAATGTAATTATGTCTTCCGCTGTTTATCCACCAACCTCTCGTCATCTCTTCTTGTGCATACTTTGCTTACATCATGACAGAAGTTCTTAGTGAAGAACATATTCTTAAGATCAAAGAAGTTTATGACTTGTTTGATAAAGATGGTTGCATTGTTGTGGAGGAATTGGCCACAATGTTAAGGTCACTGGATTTGAATCCCACAGAAAAGAGCTCTAAGATCTGATAAATGAGGTGGATGCATATGGAAATGGAACCTATGAATTTGTTGAGTTCTTGAGTTTAATGGCCAAGAAAATGAAAGAAAGTGAAGGTGGAGATGCTAAGTTCAAAATGGTATACTTCTTTTTCTATTGCATTACAATATATTCTTGATAGTACTGAAGAAGATTGGATGAGTTTAAGTTCTGCCACCATTGGTTCCATACAGATTTGCACAATATGAAACATTGTGTGCAATAGTCAAGAAGTATTGAGCAAACATCTAGCTGGTTTGGCTTCCAAAGCTGAGCTCTTTCTCGTGTTCCTTTTCTTTCACTATTTTCATTCACGGGTTGGTATTTCTTCCACTGCAGCAAAAAATAATGTAGAGATTGGTCTTCCATTATAATATTGAATGCATATGATAATGGTGAAGGTTGAATTATTGCTTTGTATTCACACCTTTGCAGAAATGTAAATCTTGGTTTGCTTCCCAATCACCAGACATCTGATAAGGAGCTTTCTACATATCACAGTCCTGGTAGCTCCAATAGAAATATATCACCCTCACCTTTGAAGAGATTTATTGAGAAATATACACACTTTGGTGAAATCTACAATAAGTTGGCAATATTACTATACACATTTTCTTTTCTTATTCCTTTATCATTTATCCTCCAATTATATTTTTTTATTTACACTCTAGTTTCTTTACTTCTCTCTCATTAAAACACACATTATAGTGTGTAATTTTTTTCCTCATTGAAGCAACATATAAGGATCCAGATTAAGGTCCATCTCATTTCTCTCTTTCATCCGTTATGATTGATTTGCTTCTGTCAAAAAGATGGTTAAGCATGATGAAATTGCTTATGCCAAATGGTGGTTAAGCGTCAAATTTGCTTCACGTTCAGATTTCAAGACTGGGAGATGAAGATTTGCTCACCAACAAGAGGAAGTTTTAGAGTATGTGTGGTGTTTATCACAATCATTTCAAGCTTGGAATGCTTGACACATTTCAGCTTGAGGGAGATGTTAAAGTTGTTAGTCGATTTTAGTTTGTTAGTTGTAATATTGTTTTCGTTAATCGATTAAGAGTTTAATTAATCGATTAACTAGTTAGTTATTAATTAGACATTGTAGTATATAAATGGTGATTCTCTTATTCCTTGTAAGTAACTCATTTTCAATTCAATATAAAATGTTTCCATTTTCTCATTAATTGATAGTTTAGAAGCGTTTTTTAAAAAATAAAAATATGAATGGTAAAAGGAGTTAGTGGGACAGGTGTCTTGCATTTTAGAGTGAAAGAAAGAACGGGTAGAAAAATATTTATTGTGCTTGCGACACGTGTACATCTAAAAGTGAGTGGAACATTATTTTCTGATATAGTTAATAGATTGTAATATGTAAGAGTAGGGGTGTCAATATGGGCATTGCCCGTAAAAAAATACGGGCAGTGCATGGTATTTTTGCCTGTTAGCCCATATTGTATGGGCTATGCCCGCAAAAAAATGCGGGCAGGGCATTTCAAACGGGCTATGCGGGCGGCCCGCGGGTATTACATTCTACACTTTTAAAATTTTAATCTAAGACTTTATTATTGTTTGGTTATTTTATAATTATTATTGCATACTTGTCAGAGAAAATTATTATCTAATATGGTTAGAGAGACATGTTTTGAATTATTATTATAGAGACTTTGAATTATTATGTAATGTGGTTATGTAAAATCTATTGATTTACTGCATAATGTACTTGATAACTTAGCATTCACCATTTTTGCTTTTTTAATGTAAACAGGAAAATGCCTGCGGGCTGCCCGTTAGCCCGTTTTAAAACGGGCAGGGCATGACTTTTTGTCCGTTAACCAATTGTGGGCATGCCCGGCCCGCTTAAATTATTGCGGGCATTTGCGGTCGCGGGCTAAACGGGCCGGGCGACCCGTTTTGACACCCCTATGTAAGAGGGATGTTCAACAAGCACCAATGGTCTAATGGTAGAATAGTACTCTGCCATGGTATAGAAGTGGGTTCGATTCCCAACTGGTGCAGTTTAGAGAACAATGATGATACATTGTGTAGTTTGTGTTAGATGGGTCTTTCACTAACGTCCTTAGACGAAACAAGCACATATGAGTTCTCTTTTTTTTATTACTAAATGAATATTTGGTGTGTAGTCTTCAAATCTTGATTCATTACTCCTAAGAAAAGCATGGGGTGCTTGTATATGTGTATGCATGAGTTTTTAAACGTGCCCAGCAACTAAATCAAATTTTAGCTTATAAAAATTAGTCATAAATTTTAAGAGTAAAAACCACTATCTTCCCTCTCTATTATCATATTATCACCACACTCATCATCTATCATAGCCACCTCCATCAATAAACATGTTATCCATACCACTCCAAAAACACTTAACTAATTATTATTCTTTATCCTAAATCAGTCACCATCTACTTTTCTCCCTTCATCCTATAATAATGACTTTAACAACCTTTCATACAGAACAAGAATTAGTTTAGTTATTACTTATTACCCCTTATCATAAACGCTTGTTGTTTAACTGTCATAGCTCATAGTGCTACCTCGTCTATTGTTCCATCCATATCATACTTGACTTAAGTATCTACATGAAATCCCTCTAATTTTTAGTAAGCCAAAACCAACACACTCTTACCAAGACTATAAGATGCCATTCATTCGCTCACACTCATAGCCATAACCACCATCCAACAACAGATACCGTCATGCAAAACCATCATTATTGTACCGAAGTACCTAACCTCTACCCTTCATCGTAGCCTTGAACCCACAATTCTGTCTCCTCCCTTTTATTTTCATGGTTCATGTCTCCATATCTTCAAAAGTTTAAAGGTTTAGACATTAGTAGTGAGCTTTATAGTTAGAAACATAAAGAAAAAGTGAAGCTAAATTTTGTATTTGCGAATTGAATTTTGGAGTGAAAAAATATAAATGAAAGAATTTAGAGTCATCTTATAAATATAATTCATGTCTCTCAAATCTTTCATTTTTCTTCCTCCCTCTAAAACCTAACTCGCAAACAAAGCTTTAAAGTTTGTCATACTTACGTTAACACTTCTTATTTCAAAATTACATTAATTCCTCTTCATGTTTATGTTACAGGGGAAAGTTAAAAAATTTATTAACAAAGTTCAGCCAATTATATCACATTTCGAATAGTAGTTTAAACGACTATCAATATACTACTAAAGAAAAAATATTACACATTCTAATATATCTTTATTCATGATGTGTTTATAATTGATGTTTCTAATTAGTAAAAGTATAAATATTTAACATTGGTTTATATGTCTAACACAATGAAATAGTATATATCATGGATTGTTTCTTAGTTTTCCATTAATAATTGATATGTATTCCCACCTGTTCGGCTCCAAAAGGCACGGGCCGCGTGTCTTGTTTTGTTAATTTTGTACATACATAAAATTATTATTAATATGTAAAAGATATGTTCATCAAGCACCAGTGGTCTAGTGGTAGAATAGTACCCTGCCACGGTACAGACCCGGGTTCGATTCCCGGCTGGTGCAATTTATAGAACTGTGATGATTCTTTGTGCAGTTTGTGTTAGATGGGTCTTTCACTAACGTCCTTCGACGAAACAAGCACATCTGAGTTCTTCTTTTTTATTCTTGTTTTTTTACTAAAAGAATATTTGTTATGTAGTCTTCAACTCTTGATTCGTTGTCTTACTGTTAATTGATTCCCAAGAGAAGCATGGGGTGCTTCTATATGTCAATGTATGAGATTTTAAACGTGCCCACCAACTGTTTGATAATATTTCTAAACCAGACCCCATCATTTGTTCGACATTGTTTTCAGCTTTCACCACTCATGGACTCCAGAATGAGGTTATCAAGCTCTATATTTCATTGTGGGCAAATGGAATCAAGCTCGGCAAGTTCGTGATCATAGCAGTTGCAAAGGCTTCTGGCGCTTCTAGTGATTTCTCGAGAGTCAAGGAAGTTCATGACAATGCAACTTGTTGTGGGATGACGTTTGATGTTTTCTTAGGCAACACATTTGTACATGCCTATGCTAAGTGTAAATGTTTTGATGGTGCAAGGTTTGTTTTTTGATGATTTGGTTGTGATGGATGTGGTTTCATGGACCTCGTGCTATGTTAACTATGGATTGCCTAGGCAAGGCGTGGTGGTTTTTCGGGAGATGGGTTTGAATGGGGTGAAGCCAAATTCAGTGATCGTGTCTAGCATTTTGCTCGCGTGCTTAGAATTGAAAATTTTGGATTCAGGAAGAGCAATTCATGGGTTTGCAGTGAGACATGGGATGGTAGAGAATGTTTTTGTTTGCTGTGCACTTATAAGCATGTACGCAATGTGTCTGAGTGTAAAAGACGCTTGAGTAGTATTGGATTGGATGCGGTATCCTCATGTTGTGTTTTGGATAGAGTTTTGATAGCATTCTTCACAAACAATGAATATGAGAAGGGTGTTGCCCTATTTTCCCAAATGGGTAGCGAAGGAGTCAAACCGGATGAACTGACATGAAATGCTGTTATCGGTGGATGCATGGAGAACGGCCAAACAGAGAAGGCAATGGAGACGCTAAGGAAGCTGCAAAATATGGGATTTAAACCTAACCAGATAACAATTAGCAGTAACTTACCAGCTTGCTCTATTTTAGAAAGCTTGAGGATGGGCAAGGAGGTACACAGCTATGTCTTTAGGCATTGGTTAATTGGGGACTTAACTAGCGCAACGACTCTAGTATATATGTATGCTAAATGTGGCAACTTGAATCTTTCAAGAAGCATCTTTGATATGATGCCCAGAATGGATGCTATTGCTTGGAATACAACGAGCATTGCAAATGCCATGCACGGGAATGGAAAACAAGTGCTTTTGCTCTTTGAGAACATGCTCTAGTTTGGGGTCAAGCCCAATTCGGTTACTTTTATTGGTATTCTGTCTGGTTGTAGCCACTCAAGGCCAGTAGATGATGGCCTCCTGATTTTTAACTCAATGGGTAGGGCTCATTCTTTGGAACCTGATGCCAGTCATTATTCATCTATGGCTGATGTCTTTAGCCATGCTGGTCATCTTGATGAGGCATGAGTTATTACAGAGAATGCCTATGGAACCAACTGCCCGTGCTTGGGTGCGCTTCTTCGTGCTTGCGGAGTTTATAAGAATGTGGAATTGGCAAACATTTCAGCCAAGCAACTATTTGAGATTGAGCCCGACAACCCTGGGAAATTATGTTTCATTGTTCAACATACTTGTTACTGCTAAATTGTGGAGTGAAGCTTCAGAAACCGGAATATTAATGAAAGAGAGGAATAATTCAAAATCTCCATGGTGTAGTTGACTTCAAGTGAGATATAGAGTTCACACTTTTTTGTTGAGACAAGTAATATGGAGAGGGACAAAACCTTCAAGTTCTTATATGAGTTGGG
Organism: Lupinus angustifolius; assembly: GCF_001865875.1. NCBI lineage: Eukaryota > Viridiplantae > Streptophyta > Magnoliopsida > Fabales > Fabaceae > Lupinus > Lupinus angustifolius. The sequence continues at coordinate 20,605,265 of NC_032013.1, read as the reverse complement.
TGAGAAAACGAAATTGGCTGGTTATGTATGCCTGACACGGATTATGTTCTGCAAGATGTTGATCAGGAGGAAAAAGCCAAGAGTAATTGCAACCACAGTGAGAAGCTTGCTACTGCTTCTGGGATACTTAATTTGAATGGACAATCATCTTTATGTGTTTTCAAGAATTTGAGAACATGTGGTGACTGCCACAATGCTATTAAGTACGTGTCTACAAATATTGGTGTGACGATCATTGTAAGAGATTCCCTGAGGTTTCATCAGTTCGGGATGGAAATTGTTTACCTAGTGTGAAGATCAGGTTGTAATTTATTCAAGTGTTTCTTGTATGATGGATGTGGTTAACAACGAAGTAATATGATAAGATGGTTGCGAAAGACTAATCTCAATGTCATGCTACTTCAAAAGCTTGCTTGCTATATGCAAAAATCTGTCTATTGACTCTCGTACCGATACACTGAACGTTGTTCATGCTCTGGAAGGACACATCTCTGTAGCAGATCTTACTGAAGGAATAAGACCTGGGTACAACACTGTTTTCAGTTCTTATGGAAGTTCAACTATGAGACCTCACAATATAAGGAGCACATGGAACCTAAGGGTTATGGTGCCATTGGTGAGTGCATCACCATTGAACCACAAGGCAAATGGAAATGAATATGATGAAGAATAGCCAAGGTTTCAGTGGAAGTTCTTGAACCTTTGACAACTGTTTACTAGTATAAAAGTCCATATCCTTCATCATATGTGAGTTACCTTGAGTTAGACTCACCCTCTTAAGGTCTTGATTGTGTATCTAGAAAATATGTGATCTTTGACCAAGTGATTTGTTAAAAAAAGATAAGGGGTTGCACCTTCATAAATCTGCATATACGGGAATGTAAATATTGAAACTAGTTGTACAAAATACTGATCTAAGAGTTGATACAATTACTGATTGGAACAAACTCATTTTTGAGGTAATAGATTATATTCATGTTACATTTTTCCAAACATCAAGCACCAGTGGTCTAGTGGTAGAATAGTACCCTGCCACGGTACAGACCCGGGTTCAATTCCCGGCTGGTGCATAATAAAGTTGATATCTTCTTTTTTTTGTCAATTATGATCTATATTTAGTATAATATTGATTCATTACATGATTGATTTTTCATTGGTTCTTACTTACTAATTCATAGTTTTTTTGTGAATTTGTTCTCTATAGGGAATGAACCAGATTTTTACCACAATGAGTTACAAGGAGTATTTCTCCTATGGTGAAGTAAAAGATTATTCAAACTTACAAGAAGCAGTTAGAAACGACTATGCAAGGAGCTATAAAAACTCTACTCGATATATCCTAACATACAGTATTTAACAAAGTAACATACTGATATTTGACAAACTAATGTACAATTTTATCTGTATTAAAGAGAACCGCATATAAAATAACTATAAACCAGATCAGAAATTTTTGTAGGAGCAACTATTCTGCAAGTTGATATTATCTTTTTTTATTGATATAAAATTTCATAGCACTTAGCTCGGTATAGTTAAAAGTAGGAGTGAACATGGATTGAGTTAGGTCAAATAAGATTTGTCCCTTATCCAACCTTAAATATTGATAGAATTATTTTTTATATCCGGACTCAGTCCTAGACCCGGAGCTAACCCGATCCCAATTGTCGATTGAGACAACCTTTAAACCTGATCCAAGACTCGATTAAATATAATACATATCTTTTTTTAGATAAAATTTTCACACTATTTTAAATAAAGTTTTCTCACTCTTTTAGATAACTTCATTTTCTCACCCAACTCATATAACCTTTAAACTTATTACTCTTTTACTCATCTCATCATATCTAATCTCACACTCTAAGTACACTTAAATATATATCTAACTGTATCATATCTCTATGCACTGGTTAGTGATTGATTATCTTATCATATAGTAACTAACATAATTTGATCATAAAACCCCGTTAAAATGGTTTTTAATTTTGTATCGTTCTAGGTTAGAGAAAAATCCTCCGAGAAGGACAATCAATCATTCTTAAATTCTTGTAACTAACTGATTAGGTGTTCCGTGTCTCCATTTGAAGAATGTAACATTTGATACTATATAACAAGTATATCACAAAATCATAACACATTATGGTTTTGGTTTCCATGGTGCTGGAGAAGGTGGTGATTTAGGATACATTGGTGGAACTGCAGAGAAAATTGTATTTTTATCAATCCCTATGTTTTGAACACCTGATAATGCAACAAGTGCTGCAACTAAACCTGCATTTCCTGCAAGGGTTGGTTCTGTGTAGTTGTAGTTAGTTCTAACATCTTGGAAACCATCATTCTTGTCAGGACCAGCAACCATAGCACCAAAAATTGTATTTGGGTTTGATTTTGGTGTGTCCCTCCATTTCAATCCTTCTTTACACTTATACTTAACGTTGTTCTTTGGTATAGAAGCACCTCTATGGTGTACATGTTTAGGATATTTATTCCCAAAACCCACAATATAACTCATGTCCTGAGGGTTGTTTCCAAGGATGTAATTAATCTGCAAAATCATCCACAAGGAAATATTAAAATTATGAGTAATGACTTATTTTTAGTTCCTTAAATTTTTTACATGTATCAATTCTATCATTGAAAAAACTCAAAATGATACCTAAATATATTAAGCATGGTTTAAATTAATTATTTTTAACATATTTTATGACAATTGTTAGGACTATTTTGACTTACATTCCTGATATTCAAATATTAATTTGGATTTTTATATTTTCGAGGATCAAAGTAGTACCCTTGACAATTTATAAAGACCAAATTGGATATTTATTCTTAAAATTAAGAGTAAAGACCTATTTGAGGTCCCTAAAAATATATGGATCAAATTAGTACCTAAAAATATGTGGGTCAAGTTAGTCCCTAAAACTATGTGGGTCAAATTAGTCCCTTATAACATTTTCTATGATATCTTAAAGAGACCATTTTCTATGATTCCACCATCTTTGACTATTAGTTTGACTTTTTACTGGATTCAAATTAAATTGGTACAGATCATGAAACTTAAAGGTGTGGAATATCACATACCTGTGTCTTGGCAAAGTCTCTAAGAGTATCTGTTTTAAAGAAATTAGGTCCACAATACCATCCAGGTGTATGAGTAGCGTCAAGATAATCACTATATAGGGTAGCCAAAAAAGCTGCATTTACAACATATTGGAGAGGCTGAGGTCTACCATGGTTTAATTGAATCAAGCCCCCTAGGTGCAAAAAATATAATATCAGTATTCACATTAGAATAATAATTGAAAAGTCATATAAAGTAGGAGAATTTTTTACCTCTTGTTCTATCAAAGCTTTTGAAAAAAGGTAGGTATGAACACATGATTATGTTGCTCTCTTGGTGATATGCTCTTAATAGTTCTTCATATGGATAACCAGGACTCAGGAACAACCTCAAACGACTCAAAAGAACCTAAAGTACAAGATGGCAGGGTTACATTACTAACTTTTCTTACGTATGAGGAAGTCAAGCAAAAAAAGTAAAATGTACTCTGTCAAAATTGCTACCGATGACAACATTACAACATCAACCAAACATTTATCTCACTAATTCGGGTCAACATCCAAAGCAGTATCAAATTAAAATGAAGATAAAGAAAGGGAACATCATATGGAGAGAACATTAAAGAGTAATAATGAGGAGGCTTGAGGGTGGAGTTGAACACTTGAACTCATTGAAAAGTATCATTAATACACTAGTCTATACACCAAGTTGTCTATAATCTATGGAAAAAATAACATGCTCAAAGCAGTAATACATGACAAACAACATACAAAGCTGCACATCATCCAAGAACTATTTCAAATCTTGTAGCGAAACATGAAACTTGAGAGAATTACAGATAAAGAATTTGTGGCAAAATATGTGCAGTTTAGGGATAGATTATAAGATAATTAGTTGTGAATGGGTGGTTAATCATGTATTTGACTTAATGAACCACTTGTCTAGTTAATCTTGAAAATAACTTTAAAAGGAACTTAAATTTTGTAATTTCCCCACTTCAAACATTAAAAAAAGGGCACCATACTGCATGAGGTTCCTACTTAGAGTGTTTTTCCAAGTTAAGTTTTGGAGGGGAATGAATGAAATAAAATGAAGGCTTCAGAGCTGCAAATCACATTTGTGAGATGACTCTGAAGTCTTTCATTTCCCTTCTTTCCCCTCTAAAACTCAATTCACAAACAAACTCTTAGTGAGATATGAGGAGTATATATATACGCAGTCCTACCCTGTAAACAGAGAAACTGTTTCTAGTATTTGAACTTGTAACCTCATAGTCATTAAGTAATAACTTTACGGTTTCCCGCATTAGACCTTTGTCCACAAAAAATATAACATCTGAAGATTCTGCAGGTTCTTAAGGGCATACATAAACTAATGATGATGCAAATGTGTTATGCAAAAAATGAAGTTAATAAATACCTGAGCCCCAGCAAGCTTGTTATCCCAACTAAGTACACCATAGTTAGGGCCTCTAACAAAGGCACCAGCATCCTGAGCAACACTAGTAGTAGTAACAAGATTGAGATATGTGGAATTCCCAGTTGCATAATACATCCATGCCCCTCCCCAAACAAACTCATCAAGGTAGCCACTAGAATTGTAGAACCTTGAACCACTATCATATTGGCCTATCTGATCCCTTGAAAACTTAAACAGTGTGGTTGCACCATGAACAAGCTTTTTGGAATAGGCCCTATCATCATTGAAAACAATGGAGGCTGCAGCTAATGCAGCAGCCATTTCAGCTGCAAGATCTGAACATGAGCTGCATGTAGTAACTGGTCGTGGATAATCAATGTCTTCTGGACGGATCCAACAGTTATGATCATTTGGGGTCTTGTTCTTACCAGATGTATCTTCTGTTCCGACCTATTAGGAAAATGGAATGGAAAATCAATGAAGTAATAGAAAATGGTAAAGAGGATTTCGGCAGCAGAACTTCCCATGGTGCAGACCTCAAATTATTTTTCTGACCGATTACAGTTCATGACATATTGAATGACACATATTATAAGACAGAAGATGTACTCTCCTTTGGACCCTCCCTCAAGAAATTGCTAAAATTTTCTTTAGTTTTTAGAAAAACATTGCAAACATGGGTTATAACGTGAACTCAAATTCTGTGTACCAAAAATTTTCTATGTCTATGTACCAATGCAGTAGGATTTTGTCTAGTAATAAATAACACACCTCATTTAATTTCTCATTAACTGTCATACTAACACATTAAGTATTTGACAAAATATCTTTGAATTGATATAGAAATATAGAAATTTTTTGGTATAGAGGATTTGAATTCTTAAAACTTAGCTAATGGTCAACAATTTTTCTTCTTGAACCGGTATCCTCTCTTCCCAAATATTTATGTCTTCTAGTCTCAAGTCAATCAAATTCCACTCAATAAGATAAAAAATTTATTATTTGTTTTTATGATTTTACTTTTTAAATATGTGGCAACTCTTAATTAGATTTGAGACATAAAAAGTGGGTGATAGCTATCTCCATTCTTTCTTCTCATATTTATGTACTTATTAACAACAAGTTTTCAGTGATTTGCTACGGTTCAGCATAAGACATGGCAAAACTATATTTTGTGTTTTACCACTATTTAGCCACGGTTTTGTGATACCAAACCGCATTTTATGCATTCTTTATTATTTCCCTACGATTAAGGTAGTAGCTAAATTACTTTCGAACCCCTCCCTCCAACACTTTCTACATCCTTTGAGCCCTATTTCTAAGTCACGTTAGAGTTATAAACTAGTTCATAAGTTAATATTATCAAATAGTTCCAATTCAAAATCAATTAGAAAGCTTACTAGACATAATTTTCAACCCGATTTTTCATTTAAATAGAGTGTATAATATTTTTTATCAACAATTGTTAGTATTTATTATAGGCGAAACTCAATTTTTTTTTTAATTTACTATGGATGGGGCTCGAACTCACAACCTCTTTCACTTCATTCCTTAAATTCTTCCACCTTAACCATTGGATTAGATTATGACTCTCAAATTAAGTGTATAGTTACCATCTAACAAATTGTGTAACAAACCATTATCTATATAAGGGGCAATTCTATGGACATTCAAAAATCAACTATACACACCTCCATTCGTTTGGTTATTTACACAATACACAGTGACCAATGATTTTTTGGTATACATAAAATTGTCGATGTATAATATAACTAGTACCTGTGCAGCAATAGTGCTAATGGTATCAGCAGAACTATTGAAAGTCTTGAGAAGATAATCAGTGCCCCATTTTATGACATCCTTCACATGATCAAGTTCACCAACAGCTTCATACTTTCCACTATATTCAATCACACTCCAACTCAACATAGTGATTGCAAATGACTGAGGAAAATTAAACTTCACAGCATCACCAGCATCATAATAACCACCCACAAGATCCTCATCAGGTTTACCATCTTGTAAACAAGAGTTACCTCTCCAAGAAACATTGTTGCTCTTAGGAAGTTCTCCGGAACGTTGGGCATTGAAGAACATAAGGGCATTGTGAAGGACAACGGTGTAATTGTCAGGTGTTGGTGGTTTGTGGTGGTGGAGAGGGATTTTGAGAATGAGGGTGATGATAGCGACGATGATGGTGGCAATGGCAATGGTGGAGATTGTCCAAAGGAAGAGGTTACGACTGACCATAATGCAGCCGAGATTTACGTATCTTTTCTTCTTTTTCGAGTGGCCGTGGCTCAAGAGCCACGACTGCTGGGTCTCGTTCGTGGCTGTGTTGATTTCAAGTGTGCCACCCCATGCGTCTCTGTCGTACATGCTCATTGTTACTTAGATTTGTGAAATGTGAGAAACAAAGTTGAATATTTTTATGTGTTTGTGTTGATTGATGTATAAATTGTAAGAGTAGAGAGGGAGGGACCATACTCATGTACAACTATTTTTGCATCACAACATACTAAAAATATTACTTCTCCTTTCATCACATTTTTTTCTTCTTATGGATAAATATCAAGCAATTAAATGTTCAGGTTGCAAAAAATGTAATAATATTGAATAGTGTTTACTTTAAAATGATGCAATTCTAACGTGTATACATGTGGCATTTCATCATAGAATTTTTTTTTTTTAAGAAAAAGGGTGGTAATAACTAATAAGTAATAAAATTTGGGATTAATTATTTGTTAATGCATTATTATTTTTGTGAATTATGTCCAAAAATTGAAGATTTGTTTTATTTCAGATATATTACACCTCATTTTATTATAATCAATGTTACCTTTATTTGATGTTGGTTATAAATTGGTAGTCTCAATAGTCAATAACACTAAAAGTAAAGATAGTCAAATCTATTAATATGGACAAATATGAGGGAAAAAATATAAAGTATATGAATAATTTAAAATGTCTAATAAAAGTGACCATGACAACTCTCTCGAATATATATTATAATAAAGACATGATGGAATAATAATTTATAGTAAAATATTATTTCCAAATTAAAACATGTATTTGACTATTATGATTTTTTTCCAACAAGAATAATAACCAAAGTTTAGTCTTCTTTGAAACAAAATACACTACTAATCCTCCAAACTGCCCAACTCAAAATTTTCAGGCCAAAGTTTGGGAGTGTGGGATAGGATTGGGCAAATTCACCCATATGGTGCACCTTGACCGAAAAATTACGGTTTTGGTGTACTTTTTAGGAAAATTACAAAATTAATGTGATTTTCTTGAAATCGGTAATGGAATTGCCGATTATGTATTTTTTTTCTCTTACTCCCCCAAAATTGGCACTGCGGGGGGAGTTTTATTAAAACCTATTTTTTTTACACTCTCCCCCTAAATCGTCAATGGGGTTCATATTTTTTATATTTTATTTTCTCATCCCCCTAAATTGACAATGTGGGAGAGTTTTTGTTTTTTTTTTAATTTGTGGGATTATATCATTAGTTCTAGGGTTTATTTTTTCAAACACAAACCCTAAAAACACACAACATAATAATTTTTGTCAACCCTAACCCTAATTAACAGAACACAATAATAAACTAGGGGGAGTTTTGCAACACTAATAAAATATTTTTTGTATAATATTAGTGTTGCAACCGTTCGCTTGTGTTGCCACGTACAAAAAATATTATACAAAAAATATTTTATTAGTGTTGCAAAACTCCCCTAGTTTCATTACTGTGTTATGTTGTTAAGGTTAGGGTTGACAAAAAATATTATGTTGTGTGTTGTTAGGGTAGGTGTTTGAAAAAATAAACCCTAGAACTAATAATATAACTCCAATAAATTAAAAAAAATTCAAAAACTCCCCCATTCCCGATTTAGGGGAGGAGAAAAAAAACACAAAAAAACAAAAACTCCCACATTGTCGATTTAGGGAGGAGGAGAAAAAAAAATATGAATCCCCCCATTGACGATTTAGGGGGGAGAGTGTAAAAAAAATGGGTTTTAATAAAACTCCCCCCGCAGTGCCGATTTTGGGGGGAGTGAGAGAAAAAAAATACAGAAATCGGTAATTCCATTATCGATTTCAGGAAAATTACACTAACTTTGTAATTTTCTTAAAATGTGCACCAAAACTGTAATTTTTCGGTCAAGGTGTACCATATGGGTGAATTTGCCGGTCATGTGGTGTAGGATCACACCAAGTTAACCTAACACAAGATTTAGATCACCTATCGTAAATTGTGTCTTACACTAAGTCTAAAGTCAATTAGAGTATTACTTTTTATTATGTTTTGTTTTTAAATATTTTTTATATACATATTAATATGTAATTAGTTTGGGATGGGGAATAAGACACCACCATTCCGGACAAGTGATCCACGTTCCTAACACATCATGCTAATAAAATAGAGATCATTTGTCTATCTTGTTATATTTTATTTATATCTTAATCCAATTAAAAAGTGACATTTAATTAAAAAATTATAATTTTTTTTATAATACTTAATTAAGTAATAGAATTAAGATCTTGTATCCTTTTTCTGTGTGTCTCTATCCCAAACAAATAAGAATTGTCCTAATAACAAATAAAACATTAGAGCTCACTTTAACTTCGTTTGACTCGTTTCACGATATTAATTGAAAGTCCTTGCTCATATATGTACCAATTTGCAGGGATTCAACCCAAGAAAAGGGGAGTCTTCAATATTTTCTCCTGCTCCTACTAATTTAGAATCAAAACCAAAATGTCCAAGTCATTGATAATCTATGTAAATAATGTGTATTATAAAGTTAGAAATTTGAATATCTTTTACATGTTTCTAGTCTTCTTCATCGCACCCTTGTTAATTAATGAACAAAAATCCATAATAGCGTGAACAAAACCCTTCAAGTTTTAGAGATGGTAGTGGAAATAATGGAAAAGGAAATATGTAAAATTGAATTTTCTGGAAATGCAGAGGTGAGAGAAAATGGTAGAATAATAGCCTTAAAACAATATGTTATGTTTTATTCGTTAGTGAACTTACAAGAAAATTGAGCATTTTTCTTTTAATTGTTTTTTTAAAAAGTCACTTTTACAAATAAGAGGTTTTTAATTTTTTTTAAGATACACTTTTAGAAAATTAATTTTTAATTTTTTTTAAAAATCACTTTATTGCAACATTTACAAGCTAAGAAAGACATGTTTAAGATTCTACTACTAAAAAACTTAACGGATATTTAAATATGATATGTGTTTTAGAATAAGTTTATACTATTAATCACATGCACATGTTATATAATTGATTTTACCATCATCTGAGCAAATGCTATTAAAAATATAGTTTAATACAAGAATTTAATGTAATAAAAAATCAAAGTGAGAGTAAGAAACGTAACATGCACAAGAAAGTAAGAGTTGAGATAAAGAATGAAATTGAAAAAACAAAAGACAACATTTGTGAATGTTTGTTTGTTTTGAATAAATTGTATATCCATGGATAGATGTATTGGATATTCATTGAATATAATAAATGAATTGAAATCCATCGATTATTAAAATTATCCACTGAATTATATTTATTTAAATCTATTAATTTTAAGGGATGTATTTGGATAGATTATGAATATTTTTTTGACAAATCTATTCTAAAACATTAAAATAACATGGGAGGTTAAATAGACATAAGCATGAAACTATAACAAGGAAGAAGGGCATTTAGGAATGGCAACATGTCGGATTGGAGTCGGGTTTGCCCTTATCTAACCCCGAACCCGAAATTTAGAACTTGAACCAAAACTCAACAAGGTTAAAAATAAGAATATCATCTGCGAACCCGTCGGGTTTCGGGTAACCCAAACCCGATAGGAAAACTCGACCAAAATTCAGTAAACGCTGCAATTCTCATTTTCACTGTAAAAAAATCATCACAGTTATATAAACACATTTTAATTTCAATATGCGTTCAAGGCCTTGTCATAAGACACAGTTCATGAATACCTAGAAATCAAAGAGTTTTACGAAATAAGATTTCGTTGGGGAATTTCATCAAACAAATTCGAGGCAGAGTACATGTCACTTAGGTTGCCATACATTAGAAGAAGAGTATTGTGCAAAATTGGAGAGGGTTGAAGGATGAAAGGTATAGCTTATTTTTCATACTTTTAGTAATATTCTCCACAAAGGATTGATGAAAACAGTGATTAATGAAACACAAAAGTAATGAAAGAAGATGAAGACAAAATATTCACCTTGAGGATTGCCGTCTGCCGCCCTGTCGGAGAAGAACATGAGTGTGAGAGTGTGACTTTGACTATGAGAGAGTGTTTCAAAACCCTAATCTTTTGAGTGTGAGAGAGTGTTTCATGTTACTGTTTCTAATTTAAGACTTTAGGTAGGCTCAACAATGTATCCAATGGGTTCGGGGTAGGGTATTAATTATACCAAACTTAAACTCAATCACAACTGGTTTTCTTTATTAAATTCAAGTTGAGTTTGGACGAATACCACAATTTTGATTTTCATTGTCATCCCTAATAAAGGCATTTTCATAAAGGAACATGGTTTTCAACATTGTATGTGACCAAGGGGAAGTTGCAAGTTAAATAAAAATAAAAATTTATGATCGAAATCAAAGCAAGAGAAAGAATAAAATGGATTAAAAGTTGAGACAAAGTTGTTTTGCCTGTACCTCTCGGTGTATGGTCATTCTAGCATCAATTTTAATATAATCTTTCTAGAATTGGAGGATCTAATGGACAAAGATGATGATACGTGACAAATAAACATTTAATAGTCTATGACTTTAATTTTTATACCATTGGGAAGTATATTTTATGTTCTAAAATATGTGATTCATATGTTACAATTTATGTTTGGTCAAAAAATACTTAATTATTAAACTTTTAACTTAATTATATTTTGAATCAAATATAAACAGTAATATAAGAATAACACAATTTTTAGGATAACAAATGTGTTCTCATTACTATACATAGGATAGACTAGCATTTTATAGGCATAACCATCATTTTTTAAGTTGATAAATTTAATATATGAATTGATACTTTCATGATTAAGGTTCATATATTCTAAAATATAAAATTGTTATGAGTGATAACAATATATAAATTTTATTTTAGAAATATGATAAGATATATGTTGGAATTATATTATACTAGACAGTAAATCCAACAGACTAAAATGTTATACACAAACATAATGTTTTATTATATGAATATAAAAAATCACAAGTTTAATCTAGTTATGATATATGTATTTATAGTTGAAAGAGTAAATTACATAGATTTCCTATGAGTTTTAATGAAATTATACGAATTATCTCAACATTTTTTGCACTTACACAAATCTCTCATCATTTATATATGCACATTACAATGACTATCCGCCGTTAGTTGATCATTAAATCATAGTGTTATGTGCATATTACATGTTATTTAATAAAATATTATGACAAAAATACTTTTTCAGACTTCATATATAACATGTTTCAATATATTGCTCATATTTGATGAAATCCTTGAAATAATTATAGTAAATATTAATTCACACATAGATAAATATAAATTAATAAATATTACTAAAACATGTTTCATTCTTTTTCATAATGTATTTTTGAAGAGGATGTGCTTCTAAAATTTCTTATTTAATCCACACATACACATATATAAATTATTAAATATTACTATGAAATATTCCTTGAAAAAAATAGAACATTACATGTGAGGTATTCTTGAACGTTAAACCTCATGCATTTCCTTATTTGAGGGGGAGCTGAACACGTGTATTAGTATTTACAGTATATGTTTAAAAAATTAAATGTTGGGTCTCATAGGACTCTCTCACTCATCTAGAGGGAGAGTGAATAGGTGATATGATACATGATTACCGTTGCTCGATAAACAAAGAGAAAACAAAAAATTATATAATATTTAAGTTTATACACAGATTTAATCAATTAACTCGATCTACTATTAGTCGATTATTCAGATTAAGTGAAAACAATTTTCTTTTGATCTTCAAGAATACCAAGATTCTACTAAATTTATATGCTTTTATTAGAGAAACTTAAGAATAGTAAATGCACAGTACAGAATATGTAATTAAAACAAAATTATATGCATGCCAAGTTAAATAAAACAAGTAATGCGGAAATGTAAAAGATAAGGGAGAAGAACGAGACACGACCTTTTGTAACACCGTGAAAATTCGATATATTATATTAATAATTTATTTTAACAAAAATTAATCGGTAATGAATTAGGTTAAACCGTAGTTGAGTGTTAGTCTTTTTTTGTGAAATACTATTTTGTGGTAAAGTTTCGTAAATTTCTGTGACAGAAAGTTTTTGGACTACTGTCAGACCCAAATTCGCCTAAATTCGGCCCAATAATGTGTTTTTGAGTTCCGTAGTTTGAAATTGAATTCTGATTGCGCCATTGGCTTCAAAATATTATTTTGAGTCAAGATAAACATCTAGTTTATTCAAAACACATTTCTAAATATTTTTCACTCCGATGTGATTTAAGTGCAAATGTTTCACCGAAGAAGTCACTTAACTTTCATGAGTGAAACTTGATGGGCAAGCAAGCAAAAATACTAACCTTTTACACTAAATTCCTTAAACTCTTCATTTATCATTACACCGTTATTCTTTAAAAACTTTTGGTTTGCCTCCTTAAACCTGATTCAATTATCTTAAAAGAGTCATTTACTCTTGAAACCTTTGGCTTGCCCCCCTTAATCAGATTTATTCTAATTAAAAAGTCATTTAAGCTAGAGAAACCCTTGACATCACTTCCTTTTCTTCTTCATTTGGATTTTCTCAAGAACACCAAGGTAAACCCACATACTTGTTCTTCATCTTTTAGAAATTCTAGCCGTTCATTATCTACGATATATGAGTATGATATTTATGTGCATGCTATGAACGTTTTCGACCGTCAAAATTTTCTAAAAACCTTCATATCTCTTGTTACGCAAGAACGCGAAAAATGAGTTTTTGTGAATTTAGAAATCGTTGTTTTGAAACCCTGAAATATTATTGTTCATGGGGCTGTTTTAGTGTTTAAAATATATGCATGTGTTGATTTTAATGAAAAGAGATGGTGATGAAATCAAGGATGTTCAATTTAAAATGACGTGTTGATCATGTGACCAATCCTTGTAAAAAGGTGTTGAAATGATCATGAACAGATAGGAATCGAGAATGAGACTTTCGAGGATAAATGATGGTTCGGGAATATAAGTCTTAAACCGGATGGATGAGAGTCTCGGATGCTCTCGAAATAGATTAGAATGATGTCTATGTCGTAGAGTTAATAAGTGAACGATTTTACTCGTGAATCACTGATTTGTGTTTTGTGTTTAGTTTCGAGGCGTTCGAAGTCAGACAATCGATCTATTCACGTGACGGAAATCACCGCGCTACAACCCAAGATGAGAGAAAATACATCGTGACATAGTGGTGTCCGAATATGACACCCGCATCTCCCAAGCAACTCAAAAGTTGGGAGTTATTTCTATTTTTGTTAGAAACTCGTACTTAACCAAATAATTTCGTGTCTAGATTAAGTACGAATGTTTCCTTAGGTTGTATGCCCCTAAGATAGTATAAAATATCAAGTCTTGTGGTTGCTATTCGTGAAGGAACACCACTCGAGAAACTAAAACACGTAGGGATCGAAAACAACGAAGATTTTCGATCCAGTAGCCCAAAAGGGCGAGGAAATAGTCCCGGCAAGTGGACTACCCTCGCCTGGGCGAGGGAGAGGTTGTGGCTAAAGCCCCCAATTGTAGCCTGGGCGAGCCAACCTCGCTTGGGCGAGTGGTCATTGCCCAGGCGACAGCCAGGCTAGTGTTTGGCTTGTTCTGGGCAATTCTGGGCGCCCGAGCGACAGTACCTCGCCCGGGAGAGACCTAGAGGGTGAGTTTAACAATTTTTTGGAGGATTTTAAGCTTGAGCGTGAATCATGCAAGAAATTGAGTCTGTTTTGATGAATTGGTCGCTTTAGCGATAATGTCTCGCTTGGGAGAAAGACATACATAAATTGTGATTGTTTTTTATTGATTTATTGCTTAGGCAATAGCCCTAGATTGAGTGTGAGGTGTATTTACACTTGGGGAAGGTCGTGGCTCAGAGGATTGAGTCCAATGCCCAAATCGACAAACGTATACTGTCATTTTTGTTCTTGCGCCTTATGCAGGCAATGATTCCGACGAGGATGTCGTGAGCAAGGCTATGCCTAAAAAGGAATACATGTTACTATGCAGGAAGGTAGTCTGACTGTAAGAGGCTTGGCCATATGGTCGTCCAGAGTAAGTCAGTGATGGTTCATAGTGGTAGGGATGTTATTCCTATATTACGTGATAACGTAAGATTGGGTCCCACACGAAGCATTCCTTTGGGAGATGTCTTAGGATGGACCAATCAATATAAAAGAATAATTAAAATATTTAATCGTCTGACTTCGGTTAGTGTGCATACTCATTATGAATAATGAAGTAGTGGAGATGAAATTTATGGGAGACGAACGAGCCCCGCGATGTTGAGAGGGACGACGATGGTGGTGATTCGTCAGCAAAGTCTTGAGGGATAGTCTAGGTGAGGCGAGTCCCTTGTATTCCTGAATGAGGTATTCTGTTGGATCAGACAGTTCTCACAGTGCAAACTAGACGATCTCTGACAACCCTCTTTGCAATCAGGATCAAATAGAAGATGCCTAGAAAGTGTTTGATACGACACTGTCCTAAAATGGACAACTCTTCGGAACTGATTGATCATATATCCTTGCGAGGAATTTATTTATTTTTTGGTGCGTTCAAATTGGCTTGTTATGGACATGTACTCTTGGTTATTTCCAAATAGTATATTGAGAGGATATTGGTGTAAGGATGAATAAAATAAGCATATCATGCATACATTGGGAGTATGAATATTGATCCTCAGGATTCGAGTTATAACATCATTCATCATTGTGCATTATATTTGTGATCTATATTGTATATATTATGTGTGTATGTCTAGATGTGATATTCCGTGTAATTCCATGTTGTCTGTAACGCCCCGAAAAATACTTCTAAAAAACATTGCGGAAAAATGGGTAAATTTTTTTTTTGAATAAAGAGATTGTATAAAATTCTTTCCTTTTTTAAAAAACCTTCCTTTTCTGGGACATCACTTTAAGTA
>NC_032013.1:20588856-20589481 GCF_001865875.1 Lupinus angustifolius | reverse complement strand
AGGTGATGCAACTGCTGGCGTTTCAGGAGCCTCCTAGGACAGCTCTTTTTCCACCTCAGTCGGGGGCGGCCCTCCACTCTTTGAAGAAGGCGGCGTAGCCTCCTGCCGAGAAGACCCCTCAGTGAGGCAAGGACCGGAAGATGACGTCTTTTGACGCTTAGAGGAGGCCGCATCCATTTTAGCCAAGGCAGCGCCACCAGCTCTCTTCAAGAGAAGACTTTTCCTGAGCTTCTCACTCATTTTTGTCTTTAAGGCAACTGCGCGAAAAGAAGCAAGATGTCAATAAACAGAATAGGCAAATATAAGCAAACAAAGAACACAAGATAAACCCAGTCCACCCACCAACGAGGTCAGCCAAGGCACCGCCCCCGTCGCGGATCGCCGAGCAAGGAAGGATTCCCCCCTCGTCAATCCAGAAGGATATAGTTTCAGCAGCTTTCGCCTCCTCCGGATTTAAGTCTCCAACTTCCACCAAAAAACCTTTTGCAGGGCGCTGATGGATTTCCCCGTTCCAAGCAAAAGGGAACCTCGGCTCGCCCGACTTGCTAAGGCACCAGTCGTTCCACGCCCGCCGAACACTGATTTTGAAGTAGCCACCCTTCCACTTCTTCTCGTTTGAAGAGAA
>NC_032013.1:20587223-20588756 GCF_001865875.1 Lupinus angustifolius | reverse complement strand
CTGCCGCCCGGCACATGATCTCAAACGCCCTAATAAACCCCCACGAGTTTGGGGTCAATTGGCTCGGTGCAAGCTGCAGATGCGCCAAAACTTGAATGTCCCATTCCTCCAATGGGAGACGAAGCCCCAGGCGTCGGACATACGCCTCATACATAAAGAAGGTATACTTATCCTTCTTCTCCTCAGCAAAATCATAACAGACCCTCTCCACCGTCCGGGGAGCAACAGCCTCGAAACCGTGAAACGACTCTTTGCCCACGGGCAGGCTAAGAGGACTCCCGTAAGGGAAGGTGCTGGGTGTCCCAAGCACTTCCCTGTCCACCCACCAATATCGGGAATCTTCCCCGGACAACTCCGCTGGGACAGATAGTTGCGATGCCTTTGACTTATAAGTCCTCATCGTCATGAACCTGCCATCACAAGAATCATCAGATTCAGACTCAGACTCAGAATCAGAACTGCTAAACCCACATTTGGCGCGCAATGAGGCCAGAAAGGCATCGACACCATTCCAGAAAAACCCCCCACCTCCACCTCCAGAGGAGGAAGGAGGAACTGCATTCAACGGTTCAAGAACCTCCACCAATGCATAAGACGAAGGGGGCAGTTTCTGGAAACACGGTGGAGGTCCGGGGAGGATCTCCACGTCGGAATCAGACTCGTAATCACAAATAAAAACCATGGAGATCAGGGGGTTACCTAGATTTATGAAGAAGTTGAGAGAATCCGAAAAAAGAACGCAAGAGATGGCTCAGTATTCAAAAGTCGTTTAAGGTGCGTAAAAACGAAAACGTCACCAAAACCCCTACTTATAGGAGAGCCTGGACCATGGGCCCTTCCCACAAAGCCCATCCATGTCCTCATCAGAACCGCATAAAGACACTTGAGTGCGATCCAATGGAAGTCCGGAAAACAAGGTAAAATTCGGCAGAATCCAGAGATCTTGGCACGTGTTAGCATTTAAGTGACCAGCGGTCAATCCCAAGGCATGATGAGTTTCGGCGGATGTTAAAGGTCGCAGAAAGTAAAATGATGAAACGTCCACTCTGGCCAATACACTGCCCAAGGCCATTAATACCCGCCACGTATTGCATCGAATCAAGGAAATACGTCATAAATCCCATTAGAAAAACCCCAAGACATTCCAGGCGAACCCGTACGCCCAACAGGGTAATCAACCGTAACAAGCCACGCCCAATATCCAGGTCAACCAAATCGACAGTTTTTCAACACCAAGGCGCCGAATCTCATAAGGACCGACCGCCATAGAAAAGACCCCGTTATCCACTAAGCTCGCCCAAGGGAACCACCAGTTAAGAGGCCAGACCAGACCCCTCGCCCAAATCGAAGGAGGCTCATATCAAAGTCTCCCAGCATACTCCTCCAGCATCCTGGCAGACTGGGGGCAACTGTTCCTATCCGGCGAACCAAAGGTCATGTTTAGACGCCAAGGTGGCCCCACTTGTTGGGACCACCGAAGTTGACCCAGGAGACAACATGCCTTCCGTACTCCACCAACCTACCTGCCAGCGC
>NC_032013.1:20579824-20587123 GCF_001865875.1 Lupinus angustifolius | reverse complement strand
CACTCCTATAAATAGGAGTACCTACCAACAGGAAGTATCTTAACCTCAACTCCTAGACTCTCTAATATTATCTTCTTGTCACTCACTCTCTACTTCATATACTGACTTGATCGTCGGAGAACCTTTTCAGGTACCTCCACCGACGGGTCCAACTCTTTGCTGCCTTCAGCCACCTTGACGACCGCTTCCTACCTCTTCATCAACATCTGACTCATCATTGTCCGTACTCTTGTGTTCTGATAAAGAACAATAAGGTTTGAGTGTAATAGTAAATATTCTTTATTAATTGCTACTAATTTTGTATGTTTTTCATAACTTTTGCAATTTGTTTAGAGATGACATTTTTTATTTGTATTTGTAGCTTGCATGGATCATTGAGGAACACATGAATACTTTGTAAGGACTTGCACATTGGAGGAGAAAGAATGAACAATTTGCGTAAGATCTCATTACTAATATGTTATTTTATAGTAATGGAATATGTTAAGGTTGAATGTAGCTGAAGTCAATGGTGATTTAACAAAATATTGTAAATGTGGCGGAGTTGGACATGTTTGTCATGTCGTGTGAGAGAGATATTGTCTTATTTGGAAAGTAGATATTTAAAGGTGTTTGCTTCAGCGAGCATTGCTAAATGTCTACTTTCTACCGCGCTTCTTCAAAAAATGTTGTTGAATATAACCTTATGTACTACTACACTCATATAGAAAGCGTCTCAAAAGCACTGTTAAATGACCATGTTAAGCGTTATTGTTTTGCTATTCTGGCATAGTGTTTGGGAACACCAAGAAGTAGCATAAATTTTAAAAACTCTTGAAGATACAAGACTTAATCTCTATTGATGGGTAGATTTGGACTCACGATAAGGGTTGGTAACACATATGAGGTGCTCCAAAAGGAGGACAATAATTGTGACAACGACTTTTATAGAAGATTGTGGGCATGTAATCTCCCGTCAAAGATAAGATATTTATTGTGAAGAATTTCTTTGGATGGTGTCCTAACAAAACTGAATCTAGTTCAACGAGGATTATTAAGAGACTAAGACCCATCACAATGTGTTCTTTGTGGCGTGATGGGTGAATCAACCAATCATTAGTTTTCTCATTATTTAAATCTTACTGTGTATGGAAGAACCTCTACTCATGATTTGGTCGTAATTCAACTATTCCTAATGATGTTAAGAGCAACTTATCTCTATATGCAAATATACTATGGATGGAGGAAAAACATAAATCACGATGGATGTTACTCTGGTTCGCTACTATTTGGACTCTATGGTTTGTTAGGAACAAAATCATCTTCAAGAACTCTTAGTTCCATCTTGCCGAGGTAATGGACCTAATTTTTCTACATTCTTGGAACATTTTCAATGCTCGTTTTCGTAGCTTCAAATATTCTTTTATTGAGTGGGTGATGAACTCATCTTATTGTCTCCTTTCGTGTAATGTTTAATTGTATATATAGATAGGAATACCACTTGTTATCCTAAACTCTTATTTCACTTGTTAATGAATTTCATTGTTGTCCAAAAAAATTGTGATTTTTAGATGAAAATTTAATATTATTTCATATCCAATTACTTACACATATATAAATGATACTCAAGTTGAATTATTATATTATATTAATTGCTATGATGCTAGAGAATATTTGCCACATTTTCTGATATAGTTATATAATGAACACAACAAAATGACATTGTACTTTAATTTGGGTTGTATAAACTCTCTTTGATGGACGAGAAAGGGAATATAAATTGAAGAGAAATGAAGAGTTCTTATATATAGTTGAAGAGAATAGGAGAAAAGAAGATGACAGCCATGAAAACTCTTTTAATAAGAAAGTGATATGGAAGACTAAATTTGTGCCAACTCACAAAAACAATATTTTGATCGCTCTGTATTACATTACTATTTATTTATATAATTTTCTTAACATTTTTTTTATTTTCTTACTTCATAATTATTATTTAAAATTAACAATAATATAATATGCAAAATAAATCTTAAAATTATAATTTTTACTTTTTTTAGTTTAAAAATTTACATGTACATCTTTTTTATCTCTCCTCTCTTTCTCCTCATTTTTTTACTCATCAATGAAGCAAAACATAAATAAATTAATGAGATTCTTACTTTTCTAAAAGAAAAAAATTAAAGTGACTCTTACTTTTCTAAAAGAAAAAAATTAAAGTGGCTCTTACTTTTATTTGGTGGAAGTCTTTTTCTTATAGTACGACAATGACTACTACTTAATTTTCCGACATTAACCATTTTTTATATTTTATTCGCTATACCACAACACAAAAGTCATGGAAAATTGCACTTATGGTGGACCCAGCCATCTTTACCTTTGAAAACAGGAACCAAGTTCAAATTTCAAGAAGCAACTTTTATGTGAAGATAGCATAATCTACACGCTATATAGTGGAACTAACTATCATTGGGACACTCTCTATTATTGGTGTCACTCCAAGTGTCAGGAGATATGATTTGTCAAAAAAATATTTAATAATTAAAATTTTAACTTAAATAATTTTGTTTCGATCAATCAGAGGTAATGATACATGAAGTTGTATAAAAAGTAGGACAATAGATGTATTCTCAACTATCATTAGTCATTTTAGTGTTACTAATAAGCTAACAAATAATTATTATATATACCTAGCGTGTCCACACACACTCTTTGTTGACCGACATTCTTTGTTTTTCAATCCACATTCTTATTTTCCTGATAGGAAGCTTATAGACAAAATTTCTATAATTTTTCAACTTATGCTACTAATAATAATTAATGTGTCATTGAATGTTTTTCACGCTAGTCAAAATTCTTCTTGAAGTGATAAAGAGATAAAATAAAAGTAGGAGAAATGTGGAAGAATAGTGATATATTGATGGAAAAGAATAAAAAAAAATATGGAAGCCTGTAGTTATTATTGAGATATTACAAAACGATAAAATTTGAATATGGAAAGTATGTCATGATGGTTACTAAATGGAATCGAATGAAATTATACATATTCAACTACCTGAATGTTGTGTAGGCATATTTTGTATATATATGATAGTAAGAGCAAAATTTAAATATAGATAGAAATCACGTATATTTAACTACCCAAACGCTCCTTAGGTATATTTTGCATTTATATAATAATATAGATGCAATTGATTAAACAGATCCAATTGACATATATACTAATTTTAAACTTAACCTGATTGTGTTAAACAAGCTCACAAAAGTTTTGGTACATGTTAATCAGTCCAATTCCTAGTTGGTGTGGTCAGTTCAAACCCAATTTTATAATATTAAGCTTTGCATTGGTATAGATTAATTTTATAGTTTTAGTTTATAAACTGTGAGATTATAATCTGTTAAGATTATAATTTGTTTATGTTTGGGTACCTTAGCTGAAAACTAAATATAAACTAATTTTTTTGTTTGGGTAAGATAGAAAACTTATCTTTTACATAGTAAATTACAGAAAATGGTACGAGGTTATTTATTTATGTTAGGATTATTTTGTTTTTGTTTTTTACACTATTTAAATATACATTTTTTAATATTTACTGCCATTATATATTTTTACATAAATTTTTTAATTTTTAATATTGCATAACAAAGTCTAACAAAATATATTAAAATAAAATACAATATAAAAACCAATATTAATATTAAAAAACAACCTCATACATAAATAAATAGAAGTTGTTAAACTTAATTTACATAATTGATAAAATAAATAATACACAAATGTCAAGTTTCATACAAGTTTTTTAATAATGTCATCCCTAATTGAATCTCGAACAAGACACATGTGCTCAGAAGATATATTATCCATGTGTTCAGCAAGATCACTATCATCATCATTGATAACATCATCATCAACATTTGGTATATCATCATCATGATGGTTTACAATGTTAAACTCACAATCTAAGATGTTATTGTGCCTAATAAAATTATATATTATCATTGTAGCAATAACTAGTTGAACCTGAGTAGAATATTTAAATTTGGGCATGTGAAACAAAATTATAAATATATTCTTCCAAACACCAAATATTCTTTCTATGGTGTTCCTTAAGCTAGAGTGCTGATAGTTGAAGACTTCATTCTAACTATTAAATCCAATAGCTCACTTGAATTCAGAAAGATGATATCAATCATATTTATGTTGCCCCAAATATCTAGGGGTGTTGGATAACCAACATCTACCAAATAATACTTACCTAACAAACAATTAAAAATGTGAAGAGAAATTAAAACTCAATACATTCTTGGCTTGTATGGAATTTTTAAATAAAAACAATATGTTACTCAATCTTCGATCCAAAAACAAAACAAAGAAACATTGATAAATAAAGAAACAGTGAGAAAATGAAATATGATGGGAGAAATAAAGAAACATCGGAGATGCAAGGATTTGAGAAATAAAGAAAGTGAGAAATTAAGAAACAATGAGAAATAAAGTTTGGTGGTAATAAAAAGATGGAGGAAAAAGAGAGTTATGGAATTTGGGGTGATGTTGTGAAGAATTATAATGTTTGATGGAAGAGTAAAAATGATGAGAGATAAAGTTATGACTAAGTAAAATGAGAAATAGAAAAATTGGAAAAAAATAAGCTAATAAAAAATAAATTGACCTATGATTTTAGAGCTTATTTATTCAAAAAAAATTGAGTTGATAATTTCAATTAGTTGTGAAACATACATAATTTATATTTTCAACTTATTTTTCAAAGCATAAGCTAATAAAAATAAACATAAGCTAAAAAAAATAAGCTAAACCAAACCTGCACTAAGTCATTCAAATGGAGAGAGGGAACATTTCATGCATATGTGGGCTTAAATGAGGGACACAATCTAGTATTAAACGAACATGAACTTCGTCTGTTAGTTCATGTGTCATTTTATTTTGTTTACTAAATAACGTAATTTATTAAATATTTCATTCATTTAATTAAATTATTTATTTGACTAATAAGATAGTGACACGTAGAATCATGAATGACAAAAAAATTATCTCGTAAATGAATGAATTCTAGCTCAACACTTAAATTTCAAGTTTGACATGTGTGAAAAAAAAAGATGACTTGAGTTTCATTTCTTCATTTAAATGAGAAATATCTAAAACTTAGAGGTTATCTGTTTAATTTTTTTTGTAACATTTGAGCTTTGGCCTCAACGGAAAGCAGAAAGAAACATTGAAGTTGGAACCTTAGCTCTTAAGGAGTACGGACTAGATACGTCGGAGGATAACATAAAGATCTACCTATGAGATTGAAATCACTTGTTTCTAATGATGTCTTATTTTTTTCTTATGGGATCAATCAGATTTTAACAATTGTAATATAAAAGTGTTACCTTTTGTTTTTATTTATTTATGTGTTAGTATGTGATTGACACGAGACAGAGAATGAGACACATTCATGACATATGATCTCTCTTTTCCACGTATGATTAGGATAGAGATCACCCGTTCTACATGATGTCTCAAGCCAATCAAAATGTTTTGTTTTTTTATATTTT
This sequence comes from Lupinus angustifolius, assembly GCF_001865875.1. NCBI lineage: Eukaryota > Viridiplantae > Streptophyta > Magnoliopsida > Fabales > Fabaceae > Lupinus > Lupinus angustifolius. The sequence continues at coordinate 20,581,591 of NC_032013.1, read as the reverse complement.
ATTTTATTTTATCCTCATGTTGATATATGATTGACTTGAGACAGAGAGTGACACCATTAAGAGACATGTGATCCCCATGCGTATGACGATGGTCAACCCAAGTTTGATGTAAGTTGCAATAATTATATTGTTAATCAACCTTTGCAATTTGTCAAAATTAGTGAAACAACAAGCAGAGGAAAAATGGATGACGGAAGCAACAACCAGAGCAGATGCATGGTGTCAATGAGGTTTACTGTTGCCTGTGCAGCAGTATCAGCAATTGCTCTAGTTAACCAAGATGATGAAAATGATCAAGGCAATGAAAAAGTGTTCACTGTGTACAAGGTTATTATTGCAGCCATGATAACACATGTTATAGTTAGTCATTTATTCACTCTCCTTTCATCTTCATGTTCTGGTTCTCAGTTTGAAACAACAGAAGATGATGCTGATGGTGAGAGTGATGGTTGGAGTTTTCCACCAAATGGGTGGATAAAATGTAACGTAGATGGTTCTGCCCCTGAAGACAAAGCTTCTGGTTGTGGTGGTGTTTTTCGTGACTCCACTGGTTCATGGCTTTATGGTTTTGCTATAAGCTTAGACCGTGGTACTAGTTCTGCTATAGAGTTATCAGCAATTTCCATTGCTCTTGACATAGCCTGGGATCGTGGTTTTCGCAGACTCATTTTAGAGACTGACTCACTTACAGTTGCTGATGTTGTGAATAACAAGGATGGTGCTTGTTCTCACCGTTCACATGAAAAGAAGTTGGTGGAAAACATAAGGGATAAGAAGAAAAAGAGAAAATGGGATGTTAGGATTGTTCATAGTAAACGTGAGGGTAACAAGGTTGCAGATTGGCTTGCTAATTTGTCACATGGTTTACAAGTTGGAGATCAAATCGAGCTTCCGAAACTTCCACCTGGATGTTTTTCTTGTCAAAAATTGATGTTTGAAGATACAAGACTTGCTAAAGCCCAGGTAGGGAGATCAATGATAGATAGGTTGAGATGCATTGGAATGAAGGGTAGTTCTTTTCTATTAGTTATGTTTTTGGTTCTTTCCCCTTATGTGGTACATGTACCTAACTAGGTAGTTTGAATAATAATTGATTTCAATTCAGATTTGTGTTTTTTTCCCCAATGTTATCACTTGTTCCCTTCATCATCTAACTGGAAATCTCAGTTGTACTTAATTTCTTACCTAAGGAAGATCAAGTGTCTCAGTTTGTTGATGGAGTGGGTTGAAGGCACTACTTTTCTATTAGTTTTATATGTATAATTTGAGAATTTCTATCAAACTTGTCGAATGTGTATGATATGAGAATTACTGGACACTAGTATTATAAGCATGTATCACGCTATAACTATTAGATGATTCTTATGGTGCTGGAGCTGGAAACTAAACAGAAGATGCAACAACTTTAATATTTATCATAAATATGCTCTAAGCCAAGACTATGACATGACTCACATCCTTGTGATTACTGATCAAGACTAAGTGCATACATAAGATTCACAACATTAACAACAATGCTATATTATATGCACAACTTCAAGCGACAACTTTTGGTTCTTTAACAGATAGAATGAGTATTTCGTCATATAGAGCTTGTTGTTATACCGTAGCTTGCAGCAATTCTGAATGACACGAAATAATATTTACTAGCTGAGTCATGATCAGGTCGCTCTCTTTAAGACGTTTCGCGGCACTGCCCAAAATGTGCAATCAGACTATCAACCACGCCGTCCCCAGTATAGTGAACGCTCTAGAAATTTATGCCCC
>NC_032013.1:20576614-20579724 GCF_001865875.1 Lupinus angustifolius | reverse complement strand
GCTGGAAACCTTCGATAATGTAATCCAAGGTTCATCGTTTTCTTAAGGTATCTAATTACCCTTTCAATAGCATGCCAATGCTCTATACTTGGTCTACTGGTAAACCTGCATAATAATCCCACAACATAGGCAATGTTGGGTCTAGTGCAATCAGTGGCATATCGAAGGCTGCCAATGATGCTAGCATATTCAGCTTGTCTAGGTTTACAGTCAAAGTATTTATATTTCTTTAGGATTTTTCCACATAGTGAGATTGATCCAAAGAAATTCCTTCTTTTGACCTAGTAAATTTTTTTTTTTTGTACCAAAGATTACACTTGTTTCTCCAAGGTCTTTCATATCAAAGCTGTTACGCAACAATGATTTCACATTATTCACAACATGAATGTTGGAACCAAATATGAGTAGATCGTCTACATAGACACATATGATAGTGTAAATGTTATTTTCTGATTTGTAATAAATGCATTTGTCACTTTCATTCACCTTAAACTCATTCGAGACCATTAAGTCGTTAAACTTTTCATGCCACTGTTTAGGTGCTTGCTTAAGACCATACAACGACTTATCTAACTTGTAGACCTTATTTTCTTGCCCATGTATTACAAAACCTTCAGGTTGTTTCATATAGATTTCTTCTTCCAAATCACCATTTAAAAAGGCAGTCTTAACATCCATTTGATGTACTAATAAATTATGTATCGCAGCGATCGATATTGGTACTCTAATGGATGTTATTCTAGTAACAGGTGAAAATGTGTCGAAGAAATCTACATTTTCTCTTTGTCTGAAACCCTTAGCTACAAGGCGAGCCTTGTATTTATCCACTGTGCCATCAGGTTTCAGTTTCTTTTTCAATATCCACTTACAACCAATAGGTTTGCAGCCAGGAGGCAAGTCAGCTAAATGCCAGGTCTTGTTAGACTCTAGAGAATCCATCTCATCATTTATGGCTTCTTGCCACAAATCAGCATCCAAAGAAGTCAAAGCTTCTTGGAGTGTTGATGGATCCTCTTCCAATGTATAGACCATATAATCAGGTCCATACTCTCTAGCAGTCCTTGCTCTCTTACTTCTTCTAGGTTCTATTTCAAACTCATCGTTATTATCATTATTCCTAATCATAGGTATGTGACAAGTTATTGTACCCCCACTATTCCTTAATTTAAAAAGGAATTTCATTTCATTGAAGTCAGCATCGTTAGACTCAATAATCACTTTTGCGTTAAGGTCATAAAACCTGTGCGGTTTGATGTTTACAACATACCCAATGAATACACCTTCAGAGGCTCTACTTGCGAGTTTAACTCTCTTGGGGTCTGGTATCCGGACATAAGCCAGACAACCCCAAGTTCTCAAATAAGACAGGTTTGGTTGTCTATTCTTAATAATTTCATATGCGAAAATTTTGTTTTTACTCTTCGGGATTCTATTTAGCACATAACAAACAGTTAATAAAATTTCACCCCACCAAGAGGGTGCTGCACCAGAACTTAACATAATAGCTACAACTAATTCAGTTAAAGTTCTAATCTTTCTTTCAGCTTTACCATTCATTTCAGGTGAATATGTTGTAGTTGTTTCATGAATAATGCCATTTAATTTATACAAAAAAATCATTAAACATGTTAGAGTTATACTCAGTGCCTCTATCGCTTCTGAGTTCCTTTATTTTCTTGTTGAATTGATTTTCAATTTCAGTTACATACAACTTAAACATGTCATCAGTGGTGTACCCTTTCCCAACAAATACCCCATTCTTAGTAAGAGTATACAAGTCTGCTCCTATAGTGGTGTGGGAGTCACCCAACAACACCTTTTTATCATCAACATCCGTGTATGTTTTGAACATAGCACAGTCACAGCAGACATGGCGGGATGCGCCAGTATCTACCCACCACCAATCAGTTCCTCTAACCATAGATACATTAGATAATACATCCACAAATGGTTCATCAACCATGTTGGCCTGCGGAGGACGATCCATATGATTATTTTTGCACTTGCGTGCCATATGACCTACTGGCTTCCCACATTTGAAGCAGATGAACAGGTTGCTAGAGTCATTCTTAGCGGGTGGCTTAGCATATTGGACCTTTTGGGGGTTCCAATTCTTGTTTCGACTAATGTTCTTAGCCTTATTCCCACTGTGGTTCTGATTCTTGAAGTTAGTGCTAGAATGCTTCAGACCCACACCTGAGAATTTCTTCTTAGCGCTATTGTTCGAGACAATCAACACCTCATCGTTTTGATCTTGCTTACGAGCCTCTTCTTCAATACGAAGACGGGTGATCAGAGATTCCAAAGAGATTTCTTTGGTCTTATGCCTCAGAAGGTTTTTGAAGTCATTCCAGCTAGGAGGCAGCTTGTCAATTATGACAGCAACTTGAAATTGCTCATTTAAGGGCATACCATCAGAAATGATCTCATGAGCAATTTTTTGAATCTTGTGGGACTGAGACTCTACTGATTTATCATAAGTCATTTGATACTTGAGGTAGCGGCTAACAACATATTTCTTAGTCCCAGCTTCCTCACTATCATATTTTTTCTCAAGTGCATACCAAACTAATTTGGCTGACTTGTATGGGTTGTAGTAATCATACAGATCATCAGACAACCCATTCAGAATGAAATTCTTACATAAGTAATCATTTTCATTCCAGAGAGCTATTTCAATAGCCAAATTATCTCTTTCCTCTTTTTCAGCCTCATCCGACACCACTGAGATGTCGGTTTTCAGAACGTGGACAACCTTTCTCATAGTGAGGAAAATTCCATCTTATGTTGCCAACGTTTGAAATTTGTTCCATCAAACCGAAATGACTTGTTCAGGTCATAGTTGTTCGGTCCATTAATATTATCTACGAATGTCACTGCAGTCGAAACGTCTTAAAACTGTTGTTACCGTAGCTTGCAGCAACTCTAAATGGCATGAAATAATGCTTACTGGCTGAGTCACGACCAGGTCGCTCACTTTAAGACGTTTCATGGCACTGCCCAAAATGTGCAAGCAGACTATCAACCACGCCGTCCCCAGGATAAAACAGCCCAAATCTCTGTTATCGAATTCTTACTGCACTGTAAGAACCGATCTCGAATACACCCAC
>NC_032013.1:20574501-20576514 GCF_001865875.1 Lupinus angustifolius | reverse complement strand
AGTTAAAATGAAGGGAGAAAGCCTCTATTTATAACATGAGATTTTTCTCATGTTCCTCATTTCTCCCATGTGGGAATTGAGAGCTTAATTTTTATTTTTTCAAAACTCTTCCATGTGGGACTTTGAGAGTTTTTTTTTTCAAACTCTTCTATGTGGGACTTGGGTGATTTTATATTTCACACCCAAAAGTTCTCACTCATGGTTTTCAACAAACCATGTTCAAACAAAGCTATAGGTTGTCACAAAGGTTATTGTTGGAACATGGTTTGTTGAAAACCATGAGTAAGAACTTTTGGGTGTGAAATATTAAAAACATCCAAGTCCCACATAGAAGAGTTTGAAAAAACAACTCTCAAAGTGGAAGAGTTTTGAAAAAATAAAAATTAGGCTCCCAAGTCCCACACGGGAGAAATGAGGAACATGAGAAAAATCTCAATTTATAAATAGAGGCTTTCTCCCTTCATTTTAACTAGCACCAAGTTGAAGGCGTTTCCTTTCAACTTCTCTTTCTCCCCCCTAATATTTCGCCAACGCATTTCCGGCAAACTTCTCCCCCTTTCTTTCCGTGGCACTTAAGAATTGGCACAAGCAGCTAAAGTGGGATTTCGAGAACTGACACTGGTAGTCAGTATTATGGGTAAAGAATTGGCACTGGTAGCCATATTGTGGGATTTCGAGAACTGACACTGGTAGTCAATATTTTGGGAAGAGAATTGGCACGAGTAGGCATATTATGGGTAACTTCGAGAATTGACACTGTGTATTCGAGATCGGTTCTTACAGTGCAGTAAGAATTCGATAACAGAGATCTGAGCTATTTTATCATGGGGACGGCGTGGTTGATAATCTGCTTGCACATTTTGGGCAGTGCCATGAAACGTCTTAAAGAGAGCGACCTGGTTGTGACTCAACCGGTAAGTATTATTTCGTGCCATTTAGAATTGTTGCAAGCTATGGTAACAACAATTTTAAGACGTTTCGACTGCAATGACATTCGTAAATAATATTACTGGACCGAACAGCTACGACCTGAACAAGCCATTTCGGTTTGACAGAACAAATTTCAAACGTTGGCAACATAAGGTGGAATTTTCCTCACTATGAGAAAGGTTGTCCACGTTCTGAAAACCGACATCCTAGTGGTGTCGGATGAGGTTGAAAAAGAGGAAAGGGATAATCTGGCTATTGAAATAGCTCTCTAGAATGAAAGTGATTACTTATGTAAGAATTTTATTCTGAATGGGTTGTCTGATGATCTGTATGATTACTACAGCCCATACAAGTCTGCCAAATTAATTTGGTATGCACTTGAGAAAAAATATGATACTGAGGAAGCTGGGACTAAGAAATATGTTGTTAGCCGCTACCTCAAGTATCAAATGACTGATGATAAATCAGTAGAGTCTCAGTCCCACGAGATTCAGAAAATTGCTCATGAGATCATTTCTGATGGTATGCCCTTAAATGAGCAATTTCACGTTGCTGTCATAATTGACAAGCTGCCTCATAGATCCTAGCTGGAAAGACTTCAAAAACCTTCTGAGGCATAAGACCAAAGAAATCTCTTTGGAATCTCTGATCACTCGTCTTCGTATTGAAGAAGAGGCTCGTAAGCAAGATCAGAAAGATGAGGTGTTAATTGTCTCGAACAATAGCACTAAGAAGAAATTCCCAGGTGTTGTTCTGAAGCCTTCAGGCACTAACTTCAAGAATCAGAACCGCAGTGGGAATAAGGCTAAGAACATTAGTCGAAACAAGAATTGGAACTCCTAAAGGTCCAATATGTTAAGCCACCCGCTAAGAATGACTCTGACAACCTGCTCATCTGCTTCAGATGTGGGAAGCCAGGTCATATAGCACGCAAGTGCAGAAATAATCTTATGGATCGTCCTCCGCAGGCCAACATGGTTGATGAACCATTTGTGGCTGTATTATCTGAGGTAACTATGGTTGGAGGAACTGATGGGTGGTGGGTAGATACTGGCGCATCCCGTCATGTCTGCTATGATCGTG
>NC_032013.1:20573957-20574401 GCF_001865875.1 Lupinus angustifolius | reverse complement strand
TGGTGATGTGGAGCTGAAATTTACATATGGGAAGACTCTGATTCTTAAAGATGTGATGCACACTCCATATATGAGGAAAAATCTAGTTTCTGGTTTTCTTCTTAATAAGGTTGGTTTCACCCAAACCATAGGAGCAGACTTGTATACTCTTACTAAGAGTGGGGTATTTGTTGGGAAAGGGTACGCCACTGATGGCATGTTTAAATTAAATGTTGATATTTCTATTTATAAAATTTCTGATTATGTTTACATGTTGTGTGATTTTAATATTTGGCATTCTAGACTTTGTCATATTAATAAACGTGCAATTTCAAATTTGAGTAGCTTAGGTTTAATTCCAAAGTTATCTAAAAATAATTTTGAAATTTGTGAATCATGCAGTCAAGCAAAAATTTCAAAAAAATCACATAAATCAGTTAAGCGAGAATCTGAGCCTTTAGATTT
>NC_032013.1:20558617-20573857 GCF_001865875.1 Lupinus angustifolius | reverse complement strand
ATAATTTATTAGTACATCAAATGGATGTTAAGACTGCCTTTTTAAATGGTGATTTGGAAGAAGAAATCTATATGGAACAACCTGAAGGTTTTGTAATACATGGGCAAGAAAATAAGGTCTGCAAGTTAGATAAGTCGTTGTATGGTCTTAAGCAAGCACCTAAACAGTGGCATGAAAAGTTTAACGACTTAATGCTCTCGAATGAGTTTAAGGTGAATGAAAGTGATAAATGCATTTATTACAAATCATAAAATGACATTTACACTATCATATGTGTCTATGTAGACGATCTACTCATATTTGGTTCCAACATTCATGTTGTGAATAATGTGAAATCATTATTGTGTAACAACTGGTGAAGAAGCAAGTTGGCTGAAAAGCTTGCTTGCAGAGATTCCCCTATGGGAAAAACTGATTCCGATTGTGTTGATCCATTGTGATAGTACCGCGACTATTGCAAAAATTGAGAACCGCTTATATAACGGTAAGAAACGAAAAATTCGTCGTAAGCATAACACCATTAGAGAGTTACTCTCTACAGGAGCTGTTAGAGTTGATCATGTACGCACTGAGAATAACTTAGCAGATCCTTTGACGAAAGGACTAGCTAGAGAGAAAGTCCATAATACTTGTAAGAGTATGGGACTATTGTCCTTAGAACAAGGATCACTCATGATGGTAACCCGACCTAACTGACTAGAGATCCCAAGAAATAGGTTCAATGGGTAATAACAAGTTGTGAAGTGATAAAGAATGAACATGCTATAAAATTATGAGAAGCATGATTCATGCAGCATATGTAAGGATGAGCTAAATTCTTAATGAGATCTATACTCCAATTGGAGTGGAGTACCTAGGCTATAGAAGTACTTTTGATTCTCATTATATTTTCCATAATATTCACCACCTCTATCAGACCTTACAACCTTAACCTTCTTTTCAAGTTGTCTTTCAACCTCGTCAATGAATACCTTTAGGAAATCCAATGATTGAGATTTTTCATGCAACAAATATAGGTAACAATAATGTGAGTAATCGTCTATAAAAGTGATGAAATACTTTTCACCACCCCAAGATGGAACATCAAAAGGACCACAAAGATTTGTATGTATCAAATCAAGAAGTTTGCTACTTCTTGTGGTTGGGTTCTTTGATACGTGTTTAATTTGTTTTCTTTTGATACAATCTAAACAAACATCCCTGTTGGAACATGGTTTGTTGAAAACCATGAGTGAAAACTTTTGGGTGTGAAATATAAAAAACACTCAAGTCCCACATAGAAGAGTTTGAAAAAACAACTCTCAAAGTCCCACATGAAAGAGTTTTGAAAAAATAAAAATTAAGCTCCCAAGTCCCACACGGGAGAAATGAGGAACATGAGAAAAATCTCAATTTATAAATAGAGGCTTTCTCCCTTCATTTTAACTAGCACCAAGTTGAAGGCGTTTCCTTTCAACTTCTCTTTCTCCCCCTTAATATTCTGCCGACGCATTTCCGACAAACTTCTCCCCCTTTCTTTCCGTGGCACTTAAGAATTGGCACAGGCAGCCAAAGTGGGATTTCGAGAACTGACATTGGTTGTCAGTATTATGGGTAAAGAATTGGCACTGATAGCCATATTGTGGGATTTCGGGAACTGACACTGGTAGTCAATATTGTGGGAAGAGAATTGGCACGGGTAGCCATATTGTGGGTAACTTCGAGAATTGGCACTGGTAGTCATATTGTAGTGGGTGTATTCGAGATCGGTTCTTACAATGCAGTAAGAATTCGATAACAGAGATCTGAGCTGTTTTATCCTGGGGACGGCGTGGTTGATAATTTGCTTGCACATTTTGAGCAGTGCCACAAAACGTCTTAAAGAGAGCGACCTGGTCGTGACTCAGCCAGTAAGTATTATTTCGTATCATTTAGAATTGTTGCAAGTTACGGTAACAACAGTTATCACCAAGTGAGACATAATGAATGGCTGTAATCTCTTTCACAATTTGCCTTATGTCAATACATCAATCTTGTGAAGAAGTCATAATATAATTTGCTCTACTATAGAAGCAAACATTGGTAGCACTACTTCCACAAAAAATATGTTCCTTTGTCATTAGCAACATTTGAGAAAAAGAAGAAAACAAGGAGAATGAAAATGCAGGAGGAATAAATATATTATTTTCATAACATGTTATAAACCAAAAACTATGAAAATTATTGAGTATTTCATTGATTGAATTGATTGATATTGAATTACAATCAATGCACTGAATGAATTGATTACAAAAAAATTAATTAACTTATTATATAACTAAGTGTGTTTAAACTAATTACTAACTCAATATAATATAACTCAAAATATCAAAAATATATTTCAACATGATGCTAGTGTAGGTTTAACTTATTATGCCTTTATTTTCCAAATCAAATAGTAACAAAACGATGTGAACAGTGGGAAATAGATTATCTTAAGTTCATTTGGTTTAATTATGATTAACTGTTCTTGCCCAACTTCTTCACATGAAAAACTGTAAACTATTGTGATGAATTATGATACCTTACTAGTTATATGTTCTCTTTGCATTGCATAGTATCCAATATTGACTTTCTTTTTACGCTACAAACTCATCATTTTAAATGGGCCTGAACCACATATTAGTTCGTTTGTAAGTGAACTACTTTATAGTTGTTGAATGAAAAAATTTGATTATCGGTTACCACTTTGTATATCTTGTAGAAGTCGATATGAGAGAAAACGACTTTAATATGGAAGTCGATATGAGAGAAAACTAGAACGATTTTAGGAAGTCGTTATCATAGAAAACAAGTTCAAAAAATAACAAATTTTGGTGCAGCCCATTTGGTAAAGACAACTTAAGTTTTATGGAAAACCTGAGTTCCTCCCTCCTTCATTTTGCACATTTTTAATATTTTTCCATTTTTCAAAAATCTTACTCTATAATCATAGTTATTATGAGTAAATTAAAAATATATGTACTTTGAAGGAGGAATGGCTTGAACCCACCTTCTCCTTCATTTTGCACATTTCTGTTATTGCTAAAGTCGTATTCGCTATAACGACTTCACGAATGAAGTTGTTTCATGTGATAACGACTTCAACACAGAAATCATACTGGTCCAAAATGACTTCATTAAAGGTTAGAAGTCGTTTTAGACGAAAACGACTTCTGTACTATATTAAAGTCGTCCTATAGCACACTGACTTCTACATGCAAGGGGTAACTGGTAACAAATTTAATGACTTAAATTAACATCATTTATGTCTAACAGTTGTTCAAACAGTTCGCTTGGATGCGAAACTAACTTGCAATTCACAAGTTAGTCCCTCCCTTTTAATTGTATTATTAAATTTGAACTTGTTCATAAAATGATGTTTCCCATAAGGAAAAGAACTCAGAATATATATGATTGAGATATAAAGGTTGGGCTTCATAATGTGAATTTCCGAAGTTAGAATAATGTGATAGGCTTTATTTCTTAAGAACAAAGAACATCAAGTTTTTCTGGCATCTAAGAAACGAAATCCTCCTAATGGCCTTATCCAATATTTTTATTCACCCAAAAAATGTCACTTAATTTATTCTTCCCAAAAATGTCTTAATTCATGGATTATTGTTGGATCTGCTCCCTTATACAAAAAATAAAAGGAAGATCATGATATTACATTCTAACTTCACGTTTGACTCTCCATCAAAAGAAAGAACTATCCAAATGAAGTGAAGGAAAAAAAAAGATTCTCTTATCCTAGATGACCTTATCTTGATTAGCATGTTAAAGTTAGATAACTGAGTAATGTCAAGCAAAACTTCAGATCATGGTAGTTTCCACGTCACATTCACCAAATCTTCTATTTTTTAGCGAAGTCATGATCTGAAAATATTAATTTTGGGACTTCATGTTTTTAATGTTTGCTTCTATACCGAAAAATGAAAGCCTAGTTGAAAAGTAATTATTTGCGGGCTGTATAATTTTGGAATGCTAATTTCTTAGGCAGGTTTACCGAACTAATAAAAAACATAAGATCAAATCTTAAGCCCACTAAATAACATAAGCCCAAAGTTCGGGTACAAGGTTATTTTTATCCCATTTGTTAAGGAAAACTCTTTATGGAATGTAAAAATGGAAAAATCAAGATTCCTTTGGGAGTTTTTTCTAGGGAAGATTAACTTTTTTCTCATCAAAAGACAGGTCATTATGTTGTACACAATTGAATATGCAAACATACAAGCATGTTGAAAATGTGACTTAGAGTTGGATTCCTATAAGTGATACTTGTTGGGAGAGACATTAATATAGATTAGTTTCTTACACATAGGGTGAGACGTTACTCACGGTAGTAAAAAAAAGGTGACCATGAGATGTGACAAGTCGGGTCACGTTTGTCCTTTACCCGACCCTAAATTTTAAATTTGAGTATGACCCTAAACACTACAAAATCGATCATATTCAGACTTGATCATGGTCAATCCTTATATATAAGTAAGGTCAAGTTTTACTCATCTTAAGTGAAAGCATGTGCCAATAAACTGAATTGCTATTTTATACACCTAAATGAAACTCAAAGTTGCGCTTGAAGTAGAGTGAAAATGACTATATCGCTGACTTAGGTCCATGGTTTGGCCTATTTAAGGCCGAACATAACATATTTATCAAAACAGATGAGAGCTAACATATTATAAATTACTGGAGCAACACCTAACAAGATTGTGTTTATGATTATTACTTGCTATACATACATCACATCAAAAATGAAGAGAATAAAAAACTAGATAGAAGTATATAATCCAACTACAAAAATTATACTAAAAGGGAGTCAAAAGCAGCGCAAGATGTTTAATAAATGAATTAAATGAAAAATTATATAAGTGAATTTTTAATATTATATATTGATCCAAAATCTCAAGCTATTAAATTTATAAGTTTTATTGACGGGCTATCATATAATATTTATTTTAATGAGGCTTCTTATTATTGGTTCTTGAAATCCTAACAATCTTACCCTCATGTGTGAATCTTTAATAATATGACTACTTTCCACTGAGAAAATATTTTCGAATATATGATGGTGTCCTCAAGAGGTCAATTCATATCCTAATTGCCAATAGAACACGTGAGGACCTTGACAAGATTCACAAATAATTGTCATTGACAATACTTACCCTGGTCCAACCTTAGATTATGTTATTACTTGTTAGAAATAAACCATACAAAGTAGGCTTGACCCAAAAACATTCAGATATTAAATTTATGGTTCTTGATACTTAACTTCAACCTATGCATTTTGTCCATCAATTTTTTTAAAATATATATTACTCATATTTGGAAGAGATGAGTGAAGTGTATTTTATGTGCCTAGAACTAATAACTAACTTTCACTTTGCCCCCCTCTCGGTTGATTTTGCAGCAGAAAGGTTTTTTATGAAGTGGCTTGACACTGGACGCAAGAATAAAGACTCTGGCTTATAGACTGAAGTTGAGTCCAGCGAGCAAATTCTAGCTAAGTTATTTTATGGAAAAGGATTTTTGAAATGGCTAACTAGTAGTTGCAAATTTGTAATTTCAGCAAGGGACAGCACCTTAAGGTTGCAATGCTATCGAGTATTGCAATGAAGAGAGTTCAGAATAAACCAAAATCAAAAGTAACATGTACGTAGGAGTCCAATGTTGTGAGACTTTCGATGATTTGTGACAAAATCTAGAGATACAGCTGTAGTTGGCATAGGAGAAGTAGGACTTCAGTGATAGTTCCAAGTAACAATGAATTTGGTACACTGAAATCATAATCATTAGTTCTAGAATCCTAGACTATATAATATAAGTGTTAGTTGAAAAATACTTTTGTTTCTCTTTTCAACTTTATGTGAGGCGTGATTGAGTGAATTAGAATTTAATTGGAAAATTCTGGTAGAAATCCTATCTTATAATTATAAGATGGAAGAACTAATACGAAAAATGATATGAAAGTTCTTATGGATTTAATTTCATGTATATTATCTATTTTGGTGTTTGAAAATCTATTTGAGTGTCAAATTCTTCAATTAATTAATTTTTATGTATTATATATATTTCAAGATTAATATAAATCAACTTGGAACTATATAAAGTTACTCTAAATTAAACAAGAGCACTTAATTTGTTTTCCTATTTTCTATACTCACCTTTTATATCTAGGACTTCAAATAGAAAGGCAACGATTGACTTAAAAAAAGACTATTAAAATATTCGTTAAATTAAGCAGAGAGATACTTGCACCTAGGGCTGGCAATATTCATGAGCTAGCTCGATATATATATATATATATATATATATATGTATGTGTGTAAAAAACTAATTTTTATGTTTATATTCGTTCGAAATTCGATTCGTTATTTAACTCGATAAACTTGGTTCGTGAACCAAATGAGCCAAACTTGAGCTCGTTAATTAACGAACCATATTCGAGTTGGATACAGTTCGACTCATTAGGTTCATGAGCTAGCTCGATATATATATATATATAAACTAATTTTTATGTTTATATTCATTCGAATTTCGATTCGTTATTTAGCTCGATAAACTTGGTTCATGAACCAAATGAGGCAAACTTGAGCTGGAAATTGAGCTCGTTAATTAACGAACTAAACTTGAGTTTGACACAGTTCGACTCGTTAGGTTCATGAGCTAGTTCGATATATATATATGTAAAAAAAACTAATTTTTATGTTTATTATAACTCATACATTATTTTTTATATTTATTGTTATTATATATATTAAGATGACCAATTGTAATCACAAGATAAAAGTTATATGTAATATTATGAAGTGACTTATTAGTATTAAAGAAATTTATAAGAGTTATTCAATATTAGGGGTCATATATTTAAGATACTCAGAGTAGGGATGGTAAAAAAACCCAATTCGTAGGTACTTGTGGAAATACCCGCATTGGGTATCTGCAATAATAGCTTATGGGTGAGAGCGGATTTTGTGATACCCGCCCCGCGGGTACCACAAATTTATATATTTAGTTTTTAATTAAATTTTTATATATATTTATTATTATTTTAAGATTATGTATCGTATACTTTATTATTATTTCATAATAAATTACACATATTTGACTATGATAATAAACTTATCATATAAATATCATATTATTCATGTAACAATTATTTTTACATATTAATTATTACAAATTATATAAATATATAATTAAAATTAAAAACCCGTAGGGTACTCGTAAATACCTGCATGGGCACCCGCAAATATTATAGGTTTGAGCACGGGAAAGCACTACCCGCGCTCGCCCGCGCCCGTTGCCATCCCTAATTGAGAGTGCTAAACTTTGAATTTCCAAGAATGCATTACTCCATTTATATTTTTTAAATAATATCCTTATAGGCTTATATTACTTGTTAACACAATTTATAACATAAATATAAACTATTTTGTGCAACTTTTTGGGTGTTAAGTATTTTTTGCCTAAGAAATATGTAAGCATTATTTATAAATGAGGAGGATTTGTAAGATGATTTTGTAGAGAATGTCTTATTTAATTATCTTTTTAGAAAAACAATTTGTTCCTACCTATATGTTTGTTAAAAAAAACATTAGACGTTATTAATAATTATTTTTATATAGCTCCACTTATAAGATGCCTCCTAAATAGAAACGAGACAGTACACACCACTAAAATTCTTTGACAGTTTAATTTGGAGATGTTAGGTTAAAGTAGCACACAATTAACTATCATGCATCTGTTTGAAGCTATATGTCTCATGTTCCAGAGTCTGTATGCACGTATTTCCATAAAGAACATCTAATGTGACAAAGGTCAATCACCAACTTCACAATTAAAGATAATTTCTATTTTTAATTATTATTAATATCATATCAATTATCTCTTTGGGTACTAATATAAGGTATAATAATTCAACCTTGTATATCAATTAAATTATATTTTATAAATATAAATACTGTTATTTACAATATATAAATACTGTTATTTACGATATATTACTTAATTATTGAAATGATTAAATAATTCACTATATAACAAATAACTACTAGGTTAAATATTAGAATCATATATAATTTTGTAACAATGCCTAAAGGGCTGATAATTATAAATGTAGTACTATATCTTTATTTATATATATATATATATAATTTGAGTTAAATACATATAAATTAATAAATTATTAAGAAATATTGTATGTTTACTAGTCATGGTAATTGCCATTGTATCCACAATATATATAATAGGTGTAGTCTCTCCAATTGTAATTGTTTCCATATCAAATATACTTTTCACAAGCTTTCAAAGTAAATGATATATAACCCCAACTACATCTTAAAATCTAAAATCATGTTTTTTATTGTTGAAAAGTCATATCTACTATCTTGCTTTTTAGTACCATTGTTTTTTATCAACAAATATTTGTATGTTAATATTTATTGTAGATAAAATTCGAACTCACAACCTCTTTCACTCTATTGTTTACACTCTTTAACTTTAACCAGGATACTTATGACTCCCTTTCAGCTCTATTGTTTGTAAAACTGAAATTAATAATAGGCATATGGTACATTCATACCACAATAAACACTCATATTGATACTACCATACAATATCTTTATGAGGTGTCTGTTACGCCCCAATTTTTGGCTACACGATCTTTTTAGAGTTGCCACAACATTTTTCCAGTCAAAAATGTAGAAAAATCTTTTGGCCCAATCACATTGCGCATTGAACTTTGATATCCAGGTTTGGGAGTCGATTACAGACTACAGAGTGTATTAGCACCCTAGTTTCTCATTTGAACGACACCCTAGTTGGTCCTACGTATCTCCTTTTTGAGAATCAAGACTACATAGTTCTTAGGGTAGAAAAAAGTTTGTTAGTTAAGTTAATTTTATTTCATAAAAAGTTTAAATTATTATTTATTTTGAAAAAAATGAGCGAAACATAGCCCTTACGTCCGATACCGCATCTCATACTAAAACTTGGTTAAAAAATTTCATTTTTTGTTTTTTTTTATTTAAAACCCATTTTAAAATTATGAGCGCAACATGACCCTTACGTCCGATATCGCATCTCATATTAAATCTTGGTTGAAAAATTCTAATTTTTGTTTTTATTTTATTTAAAAAAATATATTTTTAGGAAGTGAAAATATAATTAATCCTATTAATTATAAGGAAATGAAGTGCACTTCTTACATCCAACACTACATCATACCTTCAAATTATTGAAATATGATAAAAGCAAAACTAATATTATAATTATCAATTACCAACTGAATTATATGTGTTTGCTGTAATTATAGTCAAAAGTTACAATTATAATTATTACTATTGTGACTACTAAAAGAAATAGAATTATTATAAATGAAATAAGAAGAAATAAAGGAAGGAGAATGACATACCTGTTATGCTTCCAAGAGAAATGGAATAATATAATTCGCATGAATTATACCGAGTCAAATCACTAGTTGTGTGAAGTTTAGGAACATATCACTAGACCTGCGATGCAACCCACGATTCTTCTATATTTTGTTATTTTCATGAAATGTTGTTTTTTATAGTGTGTGGTTGTTTCAAGTATTAGTATTTATGGTTGGTTAGAGAATAATATAGAAATGAAAACTAATAACTCCCACAAAAACCGAGAATGCTAAAAAGAAAAAGATTTGCGGAAGCTCTCCGCAAATCTTAAAGACTAGAAAAGAAAGGTTTTTTTTGTATTTTTTTCTAGATTTTGTGGTTTTCTTAGATTGTTTCTTGATGGTTGTGCATGGAAGATGATGTTTAGGGGAGAAAATTATGGATCAATTTATTTTTATTGAGAGAATTTTTAAGGATTATTGGAAATAGATGATGAATGAAAAAAAAATTGGATGAAATTTTTATGGATTTGTGGGTGAGTGAAAGGTGGATGAGAAATTGATGAGTGAGTTTATGGGTGGGGCATTTTGATGTTGTCGTCAATGATATAAATTTGTTATGTATGAGAGATTGTGGATCCATGATCTTATGTCTTATATGCCTATTTAAAGCTGAATTTTAACAAATGTTTGAAAATCAAATCAGATCTTCTATTAAATTCCAAAAGAAAGTTAAGAAGATTCTGATTTTTGTTTTTAATTCAAATTCAAAACTTTGATTTGTGCAAATATGATGTTAAAAAATTTAAATTTAATAAAAGTCAACGATTCAAATTTAAACCATTTTTATTTTGGAACACATAAAAATGTCATTTTTTTATAAAAACCAAAATGTTTATCTTATTTTTATTTGTTATTTTTTTTAAAAATATATTTTGGGCTAGACAAAATTGGATGTTCATAACTGTAACACCGTGTTTTTCAGAGCACTTTTAATTAAGTAATTAACATTAATGGATTAACTACAGAAATTAATCAGTAATGTTTTAGGCTAAACCTCGGTTGAGTTTTAGTCTTATATTTTGAGTTTTAGTCTCGTATTATGATTTTCTTGCTTTCCCTAATTTTTTAAGATTTTTGGAGAATAAAAGTTTCCGAGACAATTTCGAGTCGTTTTATCGAGTTTTCGCCCATTTTTTGAGTTTCGTAACTTGAAATCGAATTCCTATTTTGCCATTGGCTTCGAAATATTATTTCTCGTCAAAATAGACACCAAGTTTGTCCGTAACTCATCTCTAGATATTTTCACCTCGAAATTCAAGTTTTGACGTTTCAGGCAAATGTCCTAAATCGGGAGATTGTATATTTTCGGACGAAATTATCCGAAAATGTTTGGAAACGATGTTTATCATGAAATTACATCATATCAATAAAGTTGGAAGTCATCATTTCATGAGCCACTTACTTGTTACGCAAGTAATGCAAAAACTTCCAAAACCCCTAAATCACTAAACAAATGCTCTCACTCCACCACCATTAGACACATTACATATGCTACTTTAAATCTACTTACTCTGCATTAAATTTTATGATTTGATGAGAGTGAAACTCTCCTATAAAAACCTCACCCAATTCTCTCATTTTTACACTAAATTCCCTATACAAACTAAGGTAGTCTTTTATTTTCTCTTCTTCATCTCTTTCTCATACTTCATAGATAGTTATGAGCTTTTATTATGTTATTCATAAAGTAGAGTTTATATTTGTTCTTTAAGTATTTTATGAAGGCATAACTAAAGGGGATGATAATAAAATCATATAAACCTTTATGTAGTTTTTGACTTTTGTGAATATTGAAATTTCTTCTTTGTTCTTAGATGGAAAAACTATATCTTTGGACAAGCTTAAATGAGTTATTTGTTTGGAAATATTCGAAATTATTGTTAATATTTGAATATTTTTAAATGTGATGATTTTAACATCAAAGGAACCTTTAATGTGTTTAGGAAAAAGTTTATATTTTATTCTTGAAAGTTTATGATGTTGATGAGTTATTGTTAAAAATGTTTCATTTTTAGAAAGTATTATGTTTTAAAAGTGGTTTAGCATATTTTACTCTTTGATTTCCAAGTTAAAATAATGATTTGAGATAAAAGATGATTTATTAAAGTCTTGACTTCATAAATTTAAAGTGTTATGAAGTTTTGGATATTAAAGTAGTAGAAAGTTTTACCTTAGGATTTATTTTCATGACTACGAAATTAGCGCTTACTAACCTTGACACTACAAAAAAATTGCAAAATGGGCACACTATGGTTGCCACATTGTCCAAAAACGTAGCTAAATTATTACAAAACACACAAATTGTTATATTTAGTGCTCATAGAAAAAACTGTTTGTTCATTTTTGTTCAACTTGAGCAACGTGGGATCGACTCTCTTGTTGCACTGTTCATTTGTCTCTCTTTATTTTCCCATTTATCACTTTTTCCAATATCCTTCATTGTCTTCTCTTCTCTCTCCTTCACTCTCTTCTCTCTCTTCTCTCTCATTTACTCTTACGTCTTCTCTCTCGTTCACTCTCCTTCAATCCTTCAAGCAAGTTTAAGTATATGAATTTGGTTCTCTTCATTGTTTTGAGTTCAACAACACCAAATCAAATGGAAGCTTCTTCCAAGGTTTGATTCTCTTCAATTTTGTATAAAAATACCTAATTTATTGATACTTATACTATAATTATTAATCCTCATTATCTAATTTCACATTTTCTAAATCTTCTATTGATTTCCCCAAATATGTTGAAATCCCTAACTTATGAGTTTTTTATTAGTCTATGTTTAAGCTTCTGCTTCTAAATCTGGGTTCTGTTGATAGATTATTGTAGGTATGGTTCAATCAAATATTGAATAATATGTGCCCCTTCTTCCATTGCAATTGTAATTATGATTTGGTTTTTATCGCAAATAATATTAGATTTGTTCTCCCAATTTCTCTGCATCTGCAATAGACGCTACTCACAAAGCTGGCGAGGTTAGTTACTCAAATTCTCTCTTTGTTTCTATCTCTGTTGAATCAAATAATGGTATCCTTTCATTTCATTTGATTCCAGATTATTCGAAAATGTTTCTACAACACCAAACATGTGGAGCACAAAGGATAGGTTTTCATTTACTCTTTCAATTTCTCCTTCATTATTATTCTCCATCTGCCAATTAATAATTAATAACCTTTTTTATTCATACTAATTGTTCTTTCTATCCAACAAAGGTTGATTTGGTTACTGAGATTGACAAAGCATGTGAAGATATCATATTTAATCATCTTAAGCAAATTTACCCCACTCATAAGGTTTATTCTCACCTTTACCCTCTTTTACTATAATCGTATTTAACTTGGCTACCATTTTCTACTTCTTATTATTTCCTTAACAACATTTCTTTAATTTTGATTCTGATTAGTTCATTGGGGAAGAAACCGGTGTTGTTTTGGCACTACCGAACTTCCAGATGAACCCACATGGATCGTTGATCCTCTAGATGGAACTACTAATTTCGTGCATGGGTAAATATTATACATCCCATGTTTTCATTGATACATTCATACTTCTATAGTTATACTTTTTTGTAGCTTCCCCCTTGTTTGTGTCTCCATTGACATATTCCTTAGCATTATGATGCTCATTCATTACAAAGTTTTAGTTTTTCTTTTATCAAAGGAACTCTTTTGGGATTTATTTCTGAAAAAATTGAGTGCAAATATTCTTGTTATCAGTGGGTGAAATGAGAACTATAATTAGCCTTGGTGCAAGGGATTCTTGTGAATTTTTTCATGACCCTTCCAAAGGAAAAAGGTACTTTCTTCTCTATAGCTTCTAAATATTATAAGATGTAAATTTGAAATGGGATTAGTATATTGGAATGTTGGTGATTGCTTCATTTATCTTGTGATTAATTTGTATCTTAAAGTGTGAAAAGGGTCTGAGAGACTTGACCATGCTCTTTTCTCTTTGAACCATGACTCAAATAAAATAAATGTATTATGACTTATGACCACACACATGGCTTTTGCATACTGTTCAATAAGACTTTGTATTGTTGAGGAGGGGTGATTCAATGTCAACTGTTATTTGCCTGTTGTGCTAATATGTTTTAATGATGAAAGAATTTTGATAATGTATGAAGATTATTTTTGAACTTGTGAAGTAATTTGAAATTTGAAGTAATTTTATAGGGTCAAACTATTATGTGAAATTTGAAGTAATTTAATTTAGAATAACCTTTAAATAGTCCAATTTGATGTTTGAAATTAAAGCATTTTGATGAAAGATCTCTGCAAGGTTCATCCTGCTAATCTGGTAACTTTTGTTTCCTTTTTATCAAAATATTGTTAAAGGGGTGTGTGCAGAATGAAAAATATTTATTGTTAATCTTTTTCTTTACTTATGGTCTTTATATGTTCCAACCTTTTGGTTTTAATCCCTAATGGTGTCATACTAATTACATATCAGTACATCAATTTGATCCTTAAACTATACCAAAATAGGCCAAGTGTTACTGATTACTTAGGCCAAATGGATTAATGATTTGAGGATTATGTTGATGTTGTTATTCTTTTTAAGTTTTCAAAATATTTGAAGGAGCATATTAAGGTTTGCTCTGTTTGAAAATGTCATTTATATATCTTAATGTGTGTTCTTGGACGTGTGCAGGTGTGGGATGATTATCAAGGTAAGAACTTATTGAGTTTTTAAAGCTATCCACGTGCTTCTCATATTCGGCCCCTCTAGCCATTTTCTCTGTTTTGTGCTTTAACAATTTGAGAAAGTGATGAGCTATGAAATGGATAATGGTATGCAGTTAGTTAGGTAAGCAAATATATAATATCATTTTGCAATTTGCCTTTATATAAATTATTAATCTCTTGTTACTTAATAGGATAAAATATCAGAGCATTACCTCAAGATCAAGAAAATGTATCTACTTCATGTGTTTCATCGAAGGTATTTTCTCATCCTAATGATGCAATTGAAAAAGCATATGGAGTTGAACATTCAGGTCGAGTGCATGATTTGGGCACTGGTATTTGTCCCTCCAGTGTTTTTCGAACGTCTAGACATTTTACTGGTTTTGTAGATTTTAGTGGCTCTAGTCAACAAAATGTTGAAGACTTAAAGAAGTATGTACAAACTTTGGAAGTAAAGCTATCAAGATATGAAGAGACCAAGGAGCAACTTGCACATACTCAGAATCGATTGGCTACTCTTGAAAAATTTCTAGTTGAAATATTTGGTAGTGAGTTAACCACTTTCGCCTGTGATGTTCTACCATCTTAGTTATTATAGTTTCTTAGATATTCATGAACTTGTATGATCTTAATATTGTTTTTTGTTTTTTTATAAGGATTGTTGAATGTTAAACATTTCTTAATTGTATAAGATTCGCTTTTCTAATGCTATAACACTTTTACTACCATTATTATTAGCTAGCAAATATTTAATTTTATTGTAAATTTACCATTATATTATTAAAAATAAAGATTGTTAGTCAATGATACATTGGGATCATGAGAGGAGTATGTATGAAATTAATTAATAAATTTAATTAGCCACGGTTCGATTGTAGCAAAATAAATAACTAGTGGCAAAACTATCAAGTTAGCCACGGTTTTCACCGTAGTTGAATTGTATAGACCGTGGCTACATAAATGTTACCACACTTTCCTGTAATGTAGCGAATTGACATAATGACCATGGCTAAATTTTAGCAACGCCACTCCTTGCCACAACAACAACAATTGTGGCCACTCAATTTAGCTACGGTTTTTTTTGCACATTAGCCACGGTTTCGACCGTGGCTAAAAGGAAGTTTT
>NC_032013.1:20558160-20558517 GCF_001865875.1 Lupinus angustifolius | reverse complement strand
TTTAGTTGACTTACTTTAAAGTGGTAAGAATAACTAGAAGATGTTTAGTGTAAAATATCAAATTAAGAGTCATTCTTTTTCATGACTATGAAAATAACACTTACTAACCTTTGAGGTTTTTTCCTAAAAATTAGGAGGTGTTAAGATGTTCATGAAAATTTATTTTAGTAATATACTTGAAATAATGAGATTTACCTAAAGTCTTGACATTATAAACTTAAAGTGTTATGAAGTCTGAGATGGTAAAATGATTTAGAAAATTTGAATCTTAGTTAAGTGAACTTACTTTAAAATGGTAAGATTTACTTAAAAATATTGATTTAAAAGTATTGATTTTGTTTAAATTGACTTACTTTA
>NC_032013.1:20556595-20558060 GCF_001865875.1 Lupinus angustifolius | reverse complement strand
TATACCGATTTATGTTATGTTTATATATGCAAATACCATGTTTACTCTTGAATTATAATGTTTGAATGATTATTATGAGAATGATATGTATGTGATAATTGATAAATTCAAGGTTTAAAAACATGTGATATAAATGAGAAATATTTTCCTTGAGAAAAGTAATTAAAATGATATTCAGGCTCTTCTCGCTTGAGCGAGACAACTCTCGCTTGAGCGAGAAGTGTCTAGAGAAAATGAGTGTTTTAGCTCAGGGTGAGACAGCTCTCGCTTGAGCTAAAATAGGCACCAAGAGAACTGATTGTTTTCTCGCTTAAGCGAGATAGCTCTCGCTTAAGCGAGACAGCTCTCGCTTAAGCCACAAATGCCTAAAAAATGGATATGCCCTCGCTTGAGCGAGACAACTCTTGCTTAAGCGAGAGGGTTCCATATAGACATGACTTCTTTTTAAGTCGTCTGAACGATAACTCTCATATATACGAGAGCCTAATGACATGTTTGCCATCAAGATGTTGTAAAGGTAAATAACTATATGAAATTCTTGAAAGTAATAAAAGTAAGGAATTGCTTTGTTAAAGGTGAGGCCCGAGGGTGTGATATTATGCCCACACAGCGAGATCGTTTGACCGTAAGAGGCTTGGCAAGAGGAGTCGTCCAAGATGATTCATCGATGGTTCGCAATGGTGCTGAGAAGTATTATGTTGTGTCCATGCAACGAGATTGTCTGACCATGGGTAATTCAACGATGGTTCAAAGTGGTGCCGAAATTATGCTCTTTTTGTTTATATGTTAAGATCGGGACCCACTAGAAGCATTCCCAATGGGAGATGTCTTAGGACAGATTACTAGAAAAGATGGATTAAAATACATAATTTTCTAATTTCGGATAGGGTGCATATCCATGGTCAAAAATGAAGTAGTGGAGAGGAAATGTATGGGAGACGAATGAGCCCCGAGATGTTGAGAGGGACGGCGTTGATGGCGGTGATTCGTCAGCAAAGTTTTGAGGGAGAGTCTAGGTGAGACGAGTCCCATGTATTCCTGGATGAGGTATTATGTTGGATCGGACAGTGCTCACAGCGCAAACTAGAAAATCTCTAACAACCCCTCTTTGCAATCAGGATCGATGAGAGGGATGTCCAGAAAAGTGTTTGATACGACACCATCCTGAAATGGATAGTTCCGTTTCAATAGATCGATCATATATCCTTGCGAGGAATAATTTTGGTGCGATCAAATCAGCTTGTTATGGGAACTGTACTCTCGGTTATTTCCGAATAGTTATTGGGAGGATAAAGGAGTAAGGATGGTGGACTCATGCATCGCATTGCATACATGATATTCTTCGATATTGATTCTAAATTCTCGAGTTTTATACTTCATTCATCGTTATTATATGCTTGTATGATCACATGATATATATGTACTCGTGTGTTGTCTTGGTGTATTATTCCGTGTAATTCCACGA
>NC_032013.1:20504789-20556495 GCF_001865875.1 Lupinus angustifolius | reverse complement strand
TCAACACTGATATGAGGTTATCGTTTCACTATGTCCCAGGAGGGGACATGGAGTGTTGAGGGTAATCGACACACTTACAGATGTCCTTGTGATCTAGAGCTGGATTGGGTTAGCAATGGCTCTGTTCTGCATCTTCCACCTTACTACGCAGTTCGGGAGGCATCATTCACTTTGCCCGACTAAAGACTTGCAACCGCCAGATTTTCTGTACCGGCTGAAGCTCGAGGCGTACCAGAAGTTGTTAGGACCTGGCCCTAAACAAGATTCTCATCATCAGGATCGGCGCCAAGAGAGACAGACGGGGCCATGCCAATGGGGTACACCCCGGACCCCTTTATGGATCGGGGAGCGGATGAAGTGGTGAAGGAAGAAGACAATGATGACTGTGTAGAGCTTATATGCATAGAAGATTCAGTTAAGGTCATTGAGATCTCTTCTGACTCGGAGGTGGAGGAAGACCCTAGCGAGGCTTCCAGTGCACTTCCGATTTAGGAGGTTTCTCTTTTGTTTTGTTGTGATAGGAACTCGCGTGATGTACTTTTTGTAATGCCAATGCTCCGACATTATTTTCTTTGTATTTTCAGTTTTTATTATTATTTGTGGCGATGATTAGATTTCGCCATATAAACAATTATGTATTTATTCAAGAATTTTATGAATCAGAAGTATTCAGAAAAGAATTGTGTTCATTTAATTATCTTCAATGTATTAAGAATTTTATTTCCACAAGGTTTGAAAATGTGACGTCTTGAAAATGGAATAAGGTAAAAGTGAAAATGATTTGTAAGTTATAAGTTACATAAAAGAAAAATTTACCCATTTTTCTAAGAGATTAAATATATATTATTATGAAATGATTTTCGGGGTGTTACAATAACTAACCCTCTTTACTTGTTGCTTATTGTATAGCATACAAACTGAGGTTTGAGTGTTATTTTGATAAGTAACTAGTCAAGAAATGAACGATAATTTTGTTGAGGTACAAAAGACGTTTTGTTAGTGAGATAAGATGTGAGGTACAAAAAACTTTTGCGGGAGATCGCCCGACATAAGGTCCTTACAAGCACAATTTGAGATTGTCAAGCATGACCCACTCAAATTTAAAAGGTCAAGCACATAGACTGGAAAGATTGATTTCGAGGTCGTCAAGCATGAAATACTCGAATGTACAATTTGAGGTTGTCAAGCATAGGACCCTCAAATTTAAAATTGAGGCAGAGAGCCTGAAAAGATTGACTTCGAGGTCGTCAAACATGGGGTCCTCGAAAGTACAATTTGAGGTCATCAAGCACGAGACCCTCAAATTTAAAAAGTCAGGCACAGAGCCTAGGAAAATTGGCTTCGAGATCATCAAGCATGAGGTTCTGAAAAGTACAATTTGAGGTCGTCAAGCACAAGACCCTCAAATTTTAATAGGTCAAGCGTAGAGCTTGGGAAGATTGATTTCAAGGTCGTCAAACATGTGGTCCTCAAAACTACAATTAAAGGTCGTCAAACACGAACCTCTCAAATTTAAAAGGTCACACAATGCTTGGAAATATTGACTTTGAGGTCGTTAAGCATGGAGTCCTCAAAGACATAATTTGAGGTTGTCAAGCACGAACCCCTCAAATTTTAAAAGTCAAGCACATAGTTTGAGAAGATTGACTTCGAGGTTGTTAAACACGGGGACCTCGAAGGCATAATTTGTGATCGTCAAGCACGAGACCCTCAAATTTTAAAAGTCAAGCACGGAGCCTGGGAAGATTGACTTCGAGGTCGTCAAGCACGAGGTCCTCGAAAGCACAATTTGAGTTTGTCAAGCACAGGGCCCTCAAATTTAAAACTCCAGGCAGAGAGCCTAGAAAGATTGACTTCGAGGTCGTTAAGCACAGATTCCTCGAAAGTACAATTTGGGGTCGTTAAGCACGACCCCTCAAATTTAAAACGTCAGGCACGAAGCCTGTAAAGATTGACTTCGGGGTCATCAAGTACGAGGTCATCAAAAGTACAATTTGAAACAGTTATAATGGTATGATTGTTTGGAATATATATATGCATAGAGTTCATGTTGATGTTTGTACTCTAATTATTAATGTATGAATTTGACTATGCATTGATTGACATGAGTATGCATAATGATACTTATGATGTATGAGAGGTGGTGGATGTTCAACATAAGAAAATTAGGGCAGGAAGAAAAGAAAAGAAAGGTTTTTATGATATTTTTCTGGATTTTATGGTTTTCTTGGATTGTTTTTTTGATGATTGTGCATGGAAGATGATGTTTAGGGGACAAAATGATTCATAAATATATTTTTATTGAGAGAGTTATTGATGATTATTGGAAATAGATGATGGACAAAAGATTTTTTTGGATGAAACTTTTATGAATTTGTGGGTGAGTGAAAGGTGAATGAAAAATTGATGGGTGAGTTGATGGGTGGAGGATTTTGATTTTGTTGTGAATAATATGGATTGGTTGTGTATGAGAAATTTTTGGGATTGTGGATCCATGATTTCATGTCTCATATACCTATTTAAAGTTGAATTTTAACACATGTTTGAAAATCAAATCAAATCATCTATTAACTTCCAAGAGAAAGTTAAGGAGATTCTAACTTGTTTTTAATTCAAATTCAAAACTTTGACGTATGATATTATGATGTTTAAAAATTCAAATTTTATAATAAATGTGATAATTCAAATTTAAATAATTTTTATTTTGGAACACATAAAAAAATGTATTTTTTGATAGAAAAGCAAAATGTTTATCTTATTTTTATTTGTTATTTTTTTTAAAAATGTCTTTTGAGCCGGACAAAATTGGTTGTTCACAATGTCTCTTCTACTAGTTCAAAAAATGATTTCCTTTAGGTTTTGTTTTCCCAACCAACTCATCACCATGAAGAATCAAGGTCACCTATCCTAAAAATATGTCCCTAACTCTATCACATTTATATAAAATTTTGACACATAATTAAAATTATCATATTTATTTTCCATTACTTAATTATTTTTAGTATATGTCACAATTTCATTAGTTTAAGACATAAGGAACTGATCTCCATTAACTTTGGACTACCTAAACATGATGACATAACAGATTGGGAGCAATGGCCTATTATCAATTTAGGTCAATACAATTGTACTTTTCTAGTGATATGTTCAAGTAGTAAGAAATTTGAAGCATCCTTAAAAGTACAATCCAGTTTCAAATTCAAGATGTTTACAACAAATACACTTAAAATTAATGTCTTAAAAGTAGGGTAAACCATATAACAACATATAGAGACATATCTAAAGTACACAAAATATAACGACATATACTAGTTCATATGCCTGCAGTTAATTATATATTATTATCTTGCACCTTATAGAAAACAAGTTTTCAAAAGCAGCCAAGGTGGCAAGAATAGAATGGTTCCAGGCTTAGGTCAAGCTCGTTCCTTCCTACTTCTGGTGCTTCCTGACGGTGGTTAACACTGCACAAACAAAATTACATGGAAGGAGAGTCAATTACTTCAATTATTAAGAGGATAAGAAGAGAATTTGGTAGCTATAGTATGAACTAATTATGAAGGTTGTATGAAATTACAATATTATAGTTTTTTTTTAAGTATAATAATTTTTTTATTAGCAAAAAGTAATACAATGTATTAGTCTATTAGAGATACAAGAAAATAGAAGGAAGAATAAATGATAGGTAGAAGCACTGGTTTAAATTATGGACCAAATTGGGGATCGCATCACTTGATGCGGCCGCCATATTATGCATCACACTGCAATTGCAGTGTGACTCCCAATTACATTGATATGACTGCATCGGACCACATTTGGACCGTATTAAACCATATCAGGCCACATCGAATTAAAAATATTTTTTTAATTACAAAATAATTTACAATGGTCCCAATAGCCATTTAATTTTATCAAATTGAGTAGAGTGAGTGGTATTTCTGCACATATACATGAAGAAACATGGAAGGTTAGACTTACCCCATGTTCAAAGTGGGAAGGGGTTGCTGTATCAAGAAAGATGTATCAACTCTGTAGTTTGATTGATCCCAAGGTGCAGCCTGTTGTGCAGCGTTAGCCTTTTCTTTCTCCTTGATCTAATTTCAAATCACGATATTATGTTAAGATATATACATATATTAATAAATTGAGCATTGGCCTTCCGTGAAATATGGCTAAATTAAATGTCATAGACTTCTCATTTCATAACTCCAGTGAGAACACATTGGGTTAAATATTAGTGGAGAATGCATAATTTCACAAGTATAGCAAACAGGAATCGATCCTACTAGTATCAGATAAAGGGATATGATTATCTTATGTGATGGGTTAGATACCCCCTCCAATCAAAATATTTGGCTTATCAAAAAAACTTAACCCAAACTTAAGCTCTCAAATACTAAGTCTAGAAAGATTTACAGGAAATCTTTTGATAACACAGATTCTTATTTCTCAATGATAGGCCACGATTAAGCCAATTGGCTGAATCCCGTGAAATCATTTTATAGAAGTTCATCGATATCACTTCGCTTCTATTGTAACAAAAAATTCCTTTTTTATGTGAAAAAGGCCTGTATCAAAAAAACTTAACCCAAACTTAAGCTCTCAAATACAAAGTCTATCATGTCATAAAAGAAATATAACAAGCGGGGGAATATAAGTCTAGAAAAATCAAACAATTGTTACTCTTGCCATAGTTATAACAAACAAATTGAACTGTTCAACGGAAGAATTAAGAGTGTTAATTAAAGTGAAGTTAGATGTTAAGTTTCATTTATAATTCAAAGAAGTAGATGTACCCATATCTGGTACAGGTACTTATATTCTGATATTATTAGGTATGGGTATTCATTTAAAATAAATTATTTTAAAATTGTGTTAATTTAGGTTTAGATATGGGGTTTCTCTCATTTTTCTTCCTAGTCCCATAATAATTCTAAATATGAGTTACATAATTGGTCTCTCATCTTTGCATTTCATTGGAGTTTGAATCTCAACCTTTCATTTTATGTTTCTCTAATCCTTGTGCTAACTTTGGTCGTTTGAATCTAATTATAATAATGTACATGTATATTAAGTTTTTAAAAAAAATTATATCTTATAGCTATATCTATACCATGTACCATTAACATACCCGAACCCAGGTAACTATATTTGTATTGAATACCATTGACTTTTTTTAAAAACCTTGTATCTTATTCCTCTAGTTTTTGAGAAAATGTTGAACCTTGTACCCGGTACGTACCCATATTGGTGTAAAATGGGTTAGATGAACCAAAAAATAGAATGGTAGACTTAATCACCTTCTTTGCCAGCATGCTATTCTGCTCTTGGATCACTTTCTCCTGTCATAGGGAATAATGAGAGCACAAATATCAATATCATTTTGAATATCAAGATAGACACATTATATTTTTGTTTTGTTTTCAGTGATTCCTAAGTTCAACTGATGTAACCTTTTAGGACAGAAAGCTAAACAAAACATGGAGTTAAAGACACACCTTTTTCTGAAGCTCAGAAATAGACTCATACATGAGTTGGTTCTGTTAAATCATAAATAATATATTTCACTGATCAGTGCTAAATATCAGAAAAGTTAGATATTAATATATATATATAATTAGTCATTAGTTAAAGATTATGTACTCTGCGTGTACGAATGGTTTTGAGAGCAGTATCCAATTGCTGTTCCAGACTTTGAAGTTCTTTGAGGCTCATTGAACCCAAATCTTCTCCCATATAGTGTCTGAAGAAAAGGATACATCATATTAATTATAGTTATAGCACTACTAGTGAATGAATGAGTGATCAAATCAAACAATAAAAGGAAATTAAAGCATTCATATAGGGTCAGTGAGTATCATCATCTACCTGTGGTTTCTCTGCAAAAGGTCAATCTTTGCCTTGAGTCTAGTATATTCAATGGTCCAGTTTCCCTGCACACATAAAGATGATATTTACAAATCACTTTTGTTTTTATAACATTAAAATTCAGGGAGTAATAAGGGGGTAAGAACTGAAAGTTTAAGGAATTAAGTGATAAGGAGTGTTAGAGTTTTATTCACAACAAATACTAATATATTAACATTTACCTCTAAAACAATTCATATTGTGTAGGGCTTCTTAAAAATTTAGCTATGTTGGGGTAAATGGAAATGGAGGTTTCACTTTGTAACTTCAAATACTAGGCATAACTTTGTAACTTCAAATTCTGTGTATTTATTAATTATATATGAATCTAACTTCAAATTCGGTGTAACTTCGTAAATTGTACATCAGCAAATACCTATCTAGGAATTTAATGTAGAATGATGATCGTAAATAAAAAATCATATGCTGGTTATCTATGTCCATGACACGAACCTGAGTCTCAGAATCATTTGCCACCAGCTGTCTCTCTGCATAAGCATACCTTTCATGGCGTTCCAGTATCTTCTCCATGCTGTTCAATGGTTGAAGTAAAAAATAATAAAATAAATAGCAAGAGTTCTCATTATTGTCAATAATACTATAATCGATCTTTAATTAGAATCATCATGAAGTCCTTTAAGAATACAATGTAAATTGTTCATTTGTACATGATGACTACATCATTCCAGAATTAGTTACACATAGATTCACAAAATATAAATTTGTGAGATTATACTTGGTCAATACATTTTAAACTAATTTTTGTGTGTGGTGAATTTAGGTTTCTTGTGAATACAGTTCAAGCTATATATGATTATATCTAATTATATCTAAATAACATTGTCATCTCATGATAAAGTATAACCGATATATTGTTAGCATATTTTTTTTACAAGTATATTGTTAGCATATTTTTTTATAAGTATATTGTTAGCATATTAAATTCCAAGTGATACACTATCTTAATTATGAAGAATATATATGCTCACAGGCTTTATTTTAATTGAAAATTAAATCTTATGTTGACAAAAACATTATTTAGTATAAATTATATCATATCTAATAATGTTTACAATATAACTTTAATTAAAAAGGAGAGATTCGTTTATATCAAATTTAAGTTATATTAGTTACATTCAATCTCAGCCATGCATTTTTATAAAGCCAATAGACTAAATAAATGAAACATAAAAGTTATTTAAATGAATATCTGAGATTGAGTCTAACTAATGTAACTTAATTTGGATGTAAACGAATATCTTATCTTAATAAAATTTATAAAATCATATTTTAGTTTTTTTTTTTGCCTGATAAAATGTAAATTGTTACAATTAATTGCTACATGACATAAGATTGTCAATTTTGTTAAAAAAAACAGCTTAAAGTAGACTTCGTTTTCATTACACACTAATCCTTTGTCAAGCTATTATTATCTCTCAAATGAATTTATTTTTAATTTTAGAAAAGTCCTCAACGAAAACCTAAAATTAAAATGAAACATGTAGAAGAATAAATTATTCCAATCAGACCCTTGTAACTAATTTAATTTAATAATCTAATAACAAGACTATCAAAGTGTTTTTTTAGTTTAAACATATATAAAAAATGAAAAACAGAAAAAGAAAAGCATGCAACATTCCTGCTTCCATTCCCTGATATATGAAAATTGAAAAGACTTAAGCTTGTTAAAGAACTTGACAAGTATGCAATTAGGAGTTGATAAACCAGGCAAAAGCAGCCGCACGATTATACAACAAAAGAAGAAGAAGCATCATATTTTAAATTATAAATTAACAAACTGAAGGTACACAAATACGGTGTAACTTCGTAAATTGTACGTCATCAAAAACCTATCTAGGAATTTAATGTAGAATGATGATCGTAAATAAAAAATCATATGCTGGTTATCTATGTCCATGACACGAACCTGAGTCTCAGAATCATTTGCCACCAGCTGTCTCTCTGCATAAGCATACCTTTCATGGCGTTCCAGTATCTTCTCCATGCTGTTCAATGGTTGAAGTAAAAAATAATAAAATAAATAGCAAGAGTTCTCATTATTGTCAATAATACTATAATCGATCTTTAATTAGAATCATCATGAAGTCCTTTAAGAATACAATGTAAATTGTTCATTTGTACATGATGACTACATCATTCCAGAATTAGTTACACATAGATTCACAAAATATAAATTTGTGAGATTATACTTGGTCAATACATTTTAAACTAATTTTTGTGTGTGGTGAATTTAGGTTTCTTGTGAATACAGTTCAAGCTATATATGATTATATCTAATTATATCTAAATAACATTGTCATCTCATGATAAAGTATAACCGATATATTGTTAGCATATTTTTTTTACAAGTATATTGTTAGCATATTTTTTTATAAGTATATTGTTAGCATATTAAATTCCAAGTGATACACTATCTTAATTATGAAGAATATATATGCTCACAGGCTTTATTTTAATTGAAAATTAAATCTTATGTTGACAAAAACATTATTTAGTATAAATTATATCATATCTAATAATGTTTACAATATAACTTTAATTAAAAAGGAGAGATTCGTTTATATCAAATTTAAGTTATATTAGTTACATTCAATCTCAGCCATGCATTTTTATAAAGCCAATAGACTAAATAAATGAAACATAAAAGTTATTTAAATGAATATCTGAGATTGAGTCTAACTAATGTAACTTAATTTGGATGTAAACGAATATCTTATCTTAATAAAATTTATAAAATCATATTTTAGTTTTTTTTTTTTGCCTGATAAAATGTAAATTGTTACAATTAATTGCTACATGACATAAGATTGTCAATTTTGTTAAAAAAAACAGCTTAAAGTAGACTTCGTTTTCATTACACACTAATCCTTTGTCAAGCTATTATTATCTCTCAAATGAATTTATTTTTAATTTTAGAAAAGTCCTCAACGAAAACCTAAAATTAAAATGAAACATGTAGAAGAATAAATTATTCCAATCAGACCCTTGTAACTAATTTAATTTAATAATCTAATAACAAGACTATCAAAGTGTTTTTTTAGTTTAAACATATATAAAAAATGAAAAACAGAAAAAGAAAAGCATGCAACATTCCTGCTTCCATTCCCTGATATATGAAAATTGAAAAGACTTAAGCTTGTTAAAGAACTTGACAAGTATGCAATTAGGAGTTGATAAACCAGGCAAAAGCAGCCGCACGATTATACAACAAAAGAAGAAGAAGCATCATATTTTAAATTATAAATTAACAAACTGAAGGTACAAAATGTTTTGAACAAAAGAAGGTCTAAAAATCTTGCTTCAAAATAGGTGCTGCACTGAAAGGACTTGAGATGGATAATGAACATGACAAGTAACTTAAGACTGTCACTCCTCACGGTTCAACACCTCATCAATAATTTAAACAACAAAAATTAAAAGTTAAAAATAAAATAAAATTAGGGCTTTTGTAGGAGCAGTGATTTTCTAAACTAGGATAGGTAGAGAATCTCTCAAACAGACAAGGAGCAAAAAGATCAATGGTGTGATGAAAAAGGGTATCTTGTTGTTATGAACAATTTTTCTTCTTTCAGATTAGGGAAATATATCGACATAACATAGATGGAATCATTATAATAAAGGTAAAAAAAATTTTGAATTACTAGCAACAAAAATCAGAAACAATCCATAGAGATCTGTGAACAGTCCATGTTCTTTGTCAGGTTTTAGCTAAAAATTTGGAACAATAATATCTATTCTTTGTTTTGTAAATTTGATCTATTAGATTTATATGTTTATTATCAATATTATAATATGAGTCCTTGATCTGAACAAACACACTGCTAAGATAAGAAAGAAGACATAGGTTTTTTTCTTCTTTTGTTTTCCAACCTAAAACGGAAACCCTTCTCAAAAGAAAAACCAAAAATAAAAATTTTGATCATAGGTTCAACAATTCATGACTCAATGGAAAGGAATGAACACAAACATACTATATAAATAATAAATTTATATAATACAAAACACACATAAAACATATTGTGTGATAGAGAGATCTAGGGATTATATGATATATATGTTAGAGGATAATGATATAGGGTATGGTTTTGATTACCATGAATCAGTGGCATATTCAAAGAGCTTTCCTTTGTGGGAGAAGACAATCAAAGCAACCTCAGCATCACAGAGAACTGAGATCTCATGTGCTTTCTTGAGTAACCCAGCTCTCCTTTTGGAGAAAGTTACTTGCCTGTTGATCTTGTTTTCTATCCTCTTCAGTTGTACCCTACCCCTTCCCATGTTACAAGTTTGGTATTGTTTTCCTTAAATTATCTTATACCTAGCTTCTTAGCCAATTAGTTCTTTCCCTTTTTTACCAAAGAAAAATAAAACTCCCAAACATGGAAAATGAAACAAACCCCAGAAATATGCTCTAAAGGGTTGGCTAATATAGCGAAGCGGGCGTGAGAAAGTTAGTTCATGGTTCTTTCTTCTTCTGGACAAGTATGGAGGTGTGCTATGAGAAAGCACAGGGAGTTAAGTATGCTATTATCTATCTATTCAGCTGTTACTA
Source organism: Lupinus angustifolius (assembly GCF_001865875.1). Taxonomy (NCBI): domain Eukaryota; kingdom Viridiplantae; phylum Streptophyta; class Magnoliopsida; order Fabales; family Fabaceae; genus Lupinus; species Lupinus angustifolius. The sequence continues at coordinate 20,546,015 of NC_032013.1, read as the reverse complement.
TATAATGAGAAAATGGTTTTTTCTTTTACATCTTCCACACGTCATAAATATCTTAGTATATCACTAAATATTAGAATATACCGTAAATATTATTTATCATTTATTTATATTACTTATATTTAAATATTAATAATAAAAAATATTAATAATATGATAATTGATATAATGAAAATATAAAAATGTCTTATAATGTAAATACATATATATATTCTTCTCTCTTTTTTATTTTCCTATTAATAATTATATTGGATTGGATTCTATTAATCTATATTAATTTTGGAAGAATTATATAAAGTAAATTAAAGTTTTCCTAACCCTGATATATATTCTTCTACCTTAGAAGATTTAACTTGAGAATTAGCTTAAAAAAACCCAAACTCTGTCACTTATATTAACAAAAACATTATTTTTTTATAAGCTAGAATTTAATTAAAAATTGAGGAGGATATCGAGAATAAGAGTTACTCCGAGTCCACAAAGTCTAAAGAAATGTTAAGAAAAAGTAGTACAATTTAAAGAATTTAACACTCATTCTGAATGAAGGATCTTCTTTATTAATAGAGAGATAAGTGATGGTTTTTACTCATATTTTTAATAACAAAAATATGATTTCATATTAAATACAAATATAAAAGTGTTATTACATGTTGTATGTTGTGTGTTATTATGTGATATTTGCTTTTTCATTATCCTTACTCCTCGTTATGTGTAAGAATAATTAAAAGTTGAGTGTGTAGTTAAGATGAGGACACGTGGCAAAAGAAAATTTTAATGGTTTAGAATTTTACTCTTTTTAAAAATAAATATTTAAGTAAAATTAAATCTCTCACATTCCTAGTACTGGAGAAGAATCATTCTCTTAAAAGTTGTGCTCTTTATTTTTAGAATGTTCCAAGAATTTAAGTAGATTAGTTCTATCACATGGTCCATATGAAAGGTTTTATTCTCTAAAACAACCTTGTTTGGCTGAGAGATAATCCATAATTGTAAATCATATAAAGATGCACATTTGCCTCTTCTTTTTAACCACATGAACCATGTTATTTTTTTTTTGTACTAATAAGAATATTTTTTAATTCTATGGGTAAGGACTAAAGAATTAATATCTTTTAGGATACGTGAATGCTCTTCCCAACAAATGTCACTCACATGAATGAAACTCTGGACCTTTTGGTCATTTTAAAGATCAAATAGGACCTTACACTACTATATCAACACCGTGTTGATAAACCATGTTATTTAACATTAACGAAAACATTATTTTTAATTTAAATAACGTGTTACAGGTAAATATGAGAGACGTGTGCAATTATAGTCACATTTAATTTTTTAAATGATTAAATTAGTCACACATATAGCATTTTCTTTTTATATACTCAACTTTAACATTTATATGTACATCATAAATAAATTAGCTTAATACTTATGCAATGTCTAAAGTTCTTTACAATGTTAATTAATACATCATGTTTTAGAAAAAATATATGCACTAATAATATATAAGTTTTATATACTATCATTATATCATACATTATTTATATTTAGTCATAATTGATTATTTATAAAAAATAAATCAAATAAATAATGCATAATATAGATACTATAAGAAAAACATTATGCAATTTTCAATAAATATTATTAAACATATAATTTGAGTTAACCATTGTTATGCGATAAATGATTGACTAGTAAAATATATCTATTTTGTATGAAGTAAGATATCTAATGTGAATCCTGTATATGGAAATGAAATTTAATACGGTAACTACATTCATGATATACTGGATCTTCCCGACTTGCATGATAAATTCAAATACAATTGTGGTCCTAGACAAAATAAAAATAAATTATGAAAGTGTGATATTTAATTGTTATCTACAATATTATAAGGATTTAATATGTATATATTGATAATATAAGTATTTTTATCTTATCAGTAAATCATCCACCATTGATTTGTTAACTACCATTGACTCTTAAACAAAATTAATATAAATAAATGGTGAATGATATGCTGACTATTTAGATTTTAAACTAGATAGTATTAATTATTATTTATTTTACATTCTGATTGTTTGTATAAAGTGGTGAATTTTTTTCCCTGTAAAAATGTTTCCCAGATTGGGTATTGGCGACAAGTGGTTTTCGGTTTCTGGTTTAGGGAAAGTGAACTAGTTTGTAAACAATACGTTGTCGACATGTAATTGGTTGGTCAGTGTACCACGTTGCTTTGTGTCATTGTTCTTAACAGCCACACAGTATTTGTGATGATGATATTCAATGTAGTAGTTTTCAAGTGTCTGCTGGACCAAACAGTGTCCCTGTCGTACGGTCTACAGCACTACGTGCGTCCGTTCATTGACGGCGCCACGACCTTCCACTATTATTACGTGGTCCTTCATCTATTCCACTCGAAATCCTTACACGTTGCGTTCCAATGGGAATCAATAATTAAGATTTTATCTTGAGAATAATAGAAACTCGTTTTACTCGTTTCATATAATGTGATGGTGAAAGAAAAATAAAAGTACAGCAATATTTTTCTCATGGGCAAAAGGAAATTTTATTACAACAAAGATAAGAGTTACAAAAAAGTAAGAACAAAAATAGTTACAAGATAATATTGAGATAATTTAGAGGATTGGCAAATGAAAACAAATTTTAGAGTTTAATTTTTATGGTTGTTCTAATTTGGTGAAAAGAAGTTTCATTTATTAGATTGGACTACTCGATGCCGATCAAGCTCAAGCATTTGGCAACGCCCAGGACACATCAAGCTACAATCTAGGTGTCACGCCTTGATTTTCGGCTGCACAATCTTATTAGAGTCGTCAAAACATTATTTTCAGTCAAAAATGTAGAAAAATATTTTGGCTCAATCGGATTAGGCCTTGGACTTTGATGTCCAAGTTCGGGAGTCCATTGCAGAGTAGGAAATGTATTAGCACCATAGTTGTCATTTAGAACAATACTCTTACTATATTGCATGTATTATTAACTATATGTTTACCAAAAAAGAAAATACTTTATTGTATTATTATGTATGACAAGTCGTGATCTTGGTCCTACGTATCATTTTTTGGGAATCAAGACTACGTAGTTTTTTGAATAGAAAAAAGTTTGCTGGTTGAGTTAATTTTATTTCTTAAAACGTTTAAATTATTTTTTTTTAAAATGAGCAACGCATAACCCGTACATCTGATATTGTATCTCATATTAAAACATGGTTAAGAAATTTCAATTTTATTTATTTATTTAAAACTCTTTTATTAAAATATGAGCGAAACATAGACCTTACGTCCAATACTGCATCTCATATTAAATTTTGGTTAAGAAATTCTAATTTTTGTTTTTTATTTAAAAAAATATTTTTAGGATGTGGAAATATAATTAGTCCTATTAATTATAAGAAAGTGAAGTGTAACTCTTACGTCCGACATTGTATCATATCTTACAATTGTAGAAATGTGATAAAATCAAAATTAATATTACAACTATCAATTACCAACTGAGTTATATACATTTGCTATAATTATAGTCAAATGTTACAATGATAATTATTACTAATGTGACTAATAAAAGAAATAAAATTATTATAAATGACATAAGAAGAAATAAAGTAAGGAGAATGACATACTTGTTATGCTTATTCCAAGAGAAATGAAATAATGTAATCTACATGAAATCTGACCAGTCAAATTACTAATTGTGTGGGGAGTTTAGGAACAAATTATCACACCTAGGATGCATCCCACAATTCTTCTAGCTTGTGTTATTTTTGGTGATTTCATGAAATGTTTTTTTCCCTAGTGCGTGGGTGTTTCAAGTATTTGAGTTTGGTTAGGGAATAATATAGCAATGAAAACTAATTATTCCCACCAAAACCGAGAATGCTAAAAATAAAAAGATTTGTAGAGGCTCTACACGCATCTCATAGAAAAGAAAAGAAAGATTTTTTTTGGTATTTTTTCTAGGTTTTGTGGTTTTCTTAGATTGTTTTTTGGTTGAAGAGGACTGTTTTTTGGATGATTGTGCATAAAAGATGATGTTTAGGGGATAGAATGGTTGATGAATGTATTTTTGATTGAGAAAATTGTTGAGGATTATTGAAAATAAATGATGGATAAAAGAGTTCTTTGGATGCAATTTGATGGATTTGGGGTAAGTGAAAGGTGGATGAGAAATTGATGAGTGAGTTGATAGGTGAGAGATTTTAATGTTGTTGTGGATGATATGGATTTGTTGTGTATGGGAGATTTTTAGAATTGTGGGTCCATAATTTCATGTCTTATATCCCTATTTAAAGCTAAATTTTGACACATGTTTGAAAATCATATCAAATCCCCTATTAACTTCCAAGAGAAAGTTAAGGAGATTTTGATTTTTGATTTTAATTCAAATTCAAAACTTTGATTTGTGTTATTATGATGTTTAAAATTCAAATTTAATAAATGTCATAAATTCAAATTTAAATCATTTTTATTCTCGAACACATAAAAAATGACATTTTTGATAGAAACCCAAAATGTTTATCTTATTTTTATTTGTTATTTTTTTTTTGAAAAATGTCTTTTGGGTTGGACAAAATTGGGTAACAACTGTCACTCTTTACTTGTTGCTTATTGTATCGCATACAAATTGAGGTTTAAGTGTTATCATGATAAGTAACTAGTAAAGAAATGAACGCTAATTTTGTTGAGGTACAAAAGATTTTTTGTTGGTGAGATAAGGTGTGAGGTACAAAAAACTTTTGCGGGAGATCGTCCGACATGGGGCTATCACAAGCACAATTTGAGGTCCTCAAGCATGAGGCCATCAAATTTAAAAACACCAGGCGAGGGCCTTGAAAGATTGACTTCACGATCATTATGTATGGGGTCCTCGAAGGTACAATTTGAGATCGTCAAGCACGTGCCCCTCAAATTTTAAGAGGTCAGACACAAAGCCTAGGAAGATTGACTTTGAGGTCGTCAAACACAAGGTCCTCAAATGTACAATTTGAGGTCGTCAAGCATGGACCCCTTAAATTTTAAAAGGCTAGGCATGAAGCCTGGGAAGATTAACGTCAAGGTCGTCAAGCACGGATCCTCAAAAGTATACTTTGAACTCGTCAATCACGAGATCCTTAAATTTAAAAGGTCAGGCACTAAGCCTAGAAAGATTGACTTCGAATTTGTCGAGTACGGGGTCCTCGAAAATACAATTTGAGGTCATCAAACACTTCCCCCTCAAATTTAAAAATTCAGGCATGGAACCTGGAAAGATTGACTTCGAGGTGGTCGAGCACGAGGTCCTCGAAAGTACAATTTAAGGTCATCAAACATGGAGCCCTCAAATTTAAAAGGTCAGGCATAAAGCCTAGAAAGATTGACTTCGTCGTCAAGCACGAGGTCCTCGAAAATACAATTTGAGGTCATCAAGCATGAGCCCCTCAAATTTAAAAAGTCGGGCACAAAGCTTGGAATGATTTACTTCAATGTCGTCAAGCATGAGGGTCCTTAAAAGTACAATTTGAAGTCGTCAAGCACGAGACCCTCACATTTAAAAGGTAAGGCATGAAGCCTTGGATGATTGACTTCTAGGTCGTCAAGCACGAGGTCCTTGAAGGCACAATTTGAGGTCATCAAGCATGGGTGGTGGTAGTGATGATAAAATCTACTTTAAGATTGGCTGTGTAGATGTGGTGGTAGTGATGATAGTATTTAATTTGAGTTTCGGCTTCAGTAGATGTGATGGTGATAATGATATAATTTAATTTGTGTTTTAGATCGCGAGTGGTGATGAGGTGAAGATAATATCGATAAAATGATTTTTAACCATATACATTAAAGATGAGATACTTTTATCAAAATTTATGAGTTTTGTGGAGTCAACGATTTTTTGTTATGATGCGCATAGTAAGCAAATAAGTCATCAACAAGGTCTTTTCAGGCTTGTATCGTGGTTTGGCTAATTGTTTTCAACAAAAGGATATAAGGCTAAAAAATCTGTATTTCTCATGCCCACCTTTCACCTTTCTTCGTTATCCTATTTTCAATATTTTTCTAACATCACATTCATCAATTAAATGAATTTTCCACATTGTAATAAGAATGACCTAAGATGTAGGTGAAAATTTGCTATGAAATGTTCCTTTTGTTATCACTAATATTACACTTTTACCCTAACTTTTGCCTGAGATATTAATTGTGGATTCTCAGCGAGCTTTTTTTCTCTACACAATTTCTCATGCTTTGCACTTTAAGTTAGGAACATTCCTTATATTATTTTATCGCTCAGTCACATGAGTAATGTTAAAGAATGCATTATCTCATTTAATAATCAAATGTCAAGGAAAATTATTGAAACGATGCTCTCCTCGAGTTATTGACATATTGAGGGTTATTCAAAAATCATCTCCTTTCATGATGTCTAGGCTCAAATGGGGTGACAAGAGATATCTTCTTAGTGTTTGAGAGTTACTAAAAATGCATTGTGCCATCGAACAAATCTTCCTAAAATTGCCCATCATTTTGTGTTTTATATTTGCATCCTCCCCCATTTTATTCTTATATCTCATATTAATGCATGACTTAATTTTATTCAGGTTTATTTTGTGGTTTTTTTCCAATTGATGTGATTAGATTATTATCGTATGTAGGGTGAGGTATGAGATGTTAAAGTTTGTTTGATCAATGGATTAGAATATACAACTTAAAATGATATGTATTTGAAAATAAACTTTTACTTATGAAAAAGGAAACATGAGTGAGTTAGGAGGGTTTGACCCTATCTAGGGTCCTTAGGTGAAGAAAAAGTTTTCAAGTTGTTCTCCAATTTAGCTGGGGTAGGAGATATTGCATCATCTCTCTATCTTGTTGAATTTTTTGTTCGACTTTGATCGCTTTCAGTCGAGTCTAACAATAGTATTCTTAAAACCAACTCTTCAATTGATGAGTGCCCTTAGCAATATGATCATGAAATACATGTAGAAAAATGATTTTTATTGATGTAGAATGTGCATGACTTAAACATTTTTCCTTATTTTTTTATCATGTTATATGAATGGAAATGCAACCTAATGCATGAAATGCAAGAAATGCAAGAAATGCTGACCTTGAGCCTATACTACTAAAAATATACATGTCATGTATGATAATGTATTTGATTTATGTTGGGATGTATGAATAATGTGAGAATAATATTTTTGAAGGTTATGATGCATAAGATATTGTCATGGAATGCATGTGATTTTATTTTTTAGTACATGAGACTGTTAGATAATGAAATTTTTGATGTATATGATTTTAAATGCATAAAAGCTTTGATATATGAGAAAATATATGATTTTTTTGGATTATGAGGATTTATGATGATGAGATAATATATTAGAATGCATGACATGATAATGATTAAAATGTGATAATGATTAAAATGTAATGTTTAAATAATTTATTTTTATTTTTGATGAATGTATGAATAAACAAATAAGTAGATGTATGTATAGATGATGTGTTTATTTTTTTTAAAGTGCATGAATGAATACAGAATTGAATGAATGAAATAAGTTCTCTTTTCGAATGCATAAATGAATGCATAAAACAACCAATGAGAATTGTTATTTTTGAATGTAATGAATAAAAGCATAAGTCAATCACTAAATATTTTTATTTTTGAACGTAATGAATAAATGCATAAGACAATCGATGAAATTTTTTATTCTTGAATACACAAATGAATGAGCGAATGAATGCATAAGTCAATCGATGAAATTTTTTAATTTTGAATGCACAAATGAATGAATGCATAAGTCAATCAATGTAGATTTTTATTCTTGAATGCACAAATGAATGAATGAGTGTTCGAAAATTATATATATGCTTTCAACGTCCTAGATATGGTATACTTAATGGGTCTTGTGGTTATCTAAGACCATAAACCTGGGGTGAGGATATAAGGTCTTTATATGTTACATCTTATAACGTTTGCTTATAAGGTGCCCATATTGCATCCAATCATAAAAAGTCCATACTGGTAAGGTCCATGATATTTAGTAACAACCTGGATGGTTCATGCAACGCTCTAAAATCATTTCATAATTACTATATTTAATCTCTTGGAAAAATGAGTAATTTTTATTTTATTTTATGTAACATATAACTTACAAATCATTTTTTCCATTTTATCTATTCTCTTTCAAGACGTCATATTTTCAAACATTTGTGGAAATAATTTCTTAATACTTAAAATGTAATTGAATGAAACATAATTCTTTTATGAATACTTCTCATTAAACAAATCTTGAATCTGTAATACGTACATCATGGTTTACAAAATAAAAGGCGGAGTCTATTCTTCACCCACAACAAAGACTAAAAATAAAAATAAAAATAAAATAATATCGGGGGTGTTGGCATTACAAAAGTATCCTACATAGGTTCCCTATCAAAAGAAAGAAATGAGCTCCTAGACTGGTGGTGCACTGGAAACCTCACTCGGGTCTTTCTCGATCTTCGAGTCTGAAGAGATCTCTATAACCTCCACCGAATTCTCTATGCAAATTAACTCCATATAGTCATCGTCCTCCACCACATCATCTTGTGCCCAATCCATCGAAGGGTCCGGGGTGTACCCCCTAGGTCTCGATGAAGTAGCCATGCCTGCTCCTTCCATTCCTCTTCGCGTTGAGTCATTAGATGAGAATCCCGGTTGGGGCTAGGTCCTAACAACCTCCGATCTGCCTCATGTCTCAGCTGGTGCGGATGGACCGACAGGTATAGACCTTCGCTTTGGTAGAGTGAACGATGCTTCCCGAACTGCATAATATGTTGGGAGATGCAACACAGAGCCATCACATACGAGATCCAATTCCAGGTCGCATGGACCATCGTAGGTGTATCTGTTTCTTTCAACGCTCCATGCCCCCTCCCAGGACATGCTAAAGCGGTAGCCCCTGATCATAGCCAATCTGTCCATCTAAACATGGATGTATATGAGTACACCAGAAAGAAAGAGAGGGAGTAAAATATCTAATGAAAAACTTATAATTGATATCGTGGAATTACATAAAATATCACCCCAAGACAAAGAACAAGTACAAATATATCATATGATCATACACTATTGAGGGCAAGCAAAAATATTATAATACAAGACTAAAACTCAACTGAGGTTTAGACTAAAACATTACTGATTAATTTCTATAATTAATTCATTAACAACTAATTACTTAATTAAACGTGCTCAGATAAACACGGTGTTACAGTTCATCATGACAATATAATTGAAGCCCAAAGTCCTAAACGACAAGGCATATGTCCCTTCTAATCTAATGCTCAGGTATAGAGCAAATGTTGATGACCCTTCTAATCTAATGCTCGGGTATAGAGCATATGGTGATGCCAATATAATAATATGTTGTAAATGATACTAATAAAATAAACTAAACTAAAAATAAGAATCCATGCATTTAGTGTTTATGAGTCTGACTCTCTTAAAAAAAAGTCTTCACCTATCGCACCCAGATTTTCGGCTGCACAACCTTATTAGAGTTGCCACTACATTTTTCTCAGTAAAAAATGTAGAAAAATCTCTAGGCCAATCTCATTGGGCCTTGGACTTTGATGTCCACATTTAGGAGTCGATTATATACTAGGAAATGTATTAGCACCCTAGTTGCCCGTTAGAACAATACTCTTACTATATTGCATAAATTATTAAATATATGTTTACCAAAAAGATATATTTTATTTTATTATTATGTTAGACAAGACGTGATCTTGGTCATATGTATCCCTTTTTTGGGAATCAACATTACGTAGTTCTTTGGGCAACAAAATGTTTGTTGGTTGGATTAATTTTATTGCTTAAAACGTTTAAATTATTTTTTAAAATGAGTGAAGCATGACCCTTACGTCCGATATTGTATCTCATATTAAAAGTTGGTTAAGAAGTTATAATTTTTGTTTTTTTTATTTAAAACACCTTTATTAAAATATGAGCGAAACATAACCCTTATGTCCGATACCGCATCTCATATTAAAACTTGGTTAAGAAATTCTATTTTTTGTTTTTTATTTAAAAAAATAGTTTTAGGATGTGGAAATATAATTACCCCTATTAATTATAAGGAAGTGAAGTGTAACTCTTACGTCCTACACTGCATCATACCTTAAAATTGTTGAAATGTAATAAAAGCAAAACTAATATTACAATTATCAATTACGAACTCAGTTATATGCATTTTCTGTAACTATAGTCAAATCTTACAATGATAATTAAATTCAAATTCAAAACTCTGATTTGTGTTATTATGATGTTTAAAATTCAAATTTAAATCATTTTTATTCTCGTACACATAAAAAATGACATTTTTGATAGAAACCCAAGATGTTTATCTTATTTTTATTTGTTATTTTTTTTTTGAAAAATGACTTTTGGGCTAGACAAAATTGGATGTTCACACCAGGGAAACTGCATCGTCACCCGAATATCACCTCAAGCCAATATAAGGGCAACACCTATGTCACCCACCTGACATGCTACCAACGTATACTTCACGCCGCCTGCAACTCTCACCTAACCCTATACTCTAAGGCAAGCACCAGCCTAGACTGTGGCTATCACAGTCTATTGTAGACTATAAGTTAACTATGCACAGACTAGAACTTCACCAAGCCTCCCGACATGCATAAAGCAGTCCCCAACTCTACCACAGACAAGCCGACATGCTAATAGTCGGTCATGCCAATAACATCCAACAAGGAATCCTCTATCTACATCCACTATAAATAGGGATTCTTCCTCTCACTTACAAGAGTTGATATTTAGGAATCATTCATATAGCTCAAGAGAGAGAGAGTTCATACACATTCAGGTGTTGGTCATACTATATATTCTCTTAAGCATACTATATATAGCTCTAACCATACTATATATTCTCTTAAGCATCATACTTTCTTGTACCATGAACCATGAATTCCATTTTCATCGTCATTTACTGACTTGATCGTCGGAACATCTTTTCAGGTACCTCATCGGCGGTCTCGGGGATACTCCAGGCAACTTCGAGCCTCACCTACCATATGTGAAGTCGCTCGAAGAGCACCACATAAGGCATTCCAACCTGTCGATCTACAGTCCAGGATGTATCCACCCACAACCAAAGACCCTAAGCCAGACCCCAACCTGACTCATCCTCTTGTGACAGAGTAGGAGCACAACGGTCTTTCAATTTCCGTAGGATATAGATGTTAGAAATTTATAATTTCTAATTAAGGTGGGCATCATATATTTGATACAATGATATCAGCTATTTATTTCCGAGGTTACAATATAAGTAATCTAATTACTGGCACCCCTTAGATTTCTAAAAGTTGATAACGGATATCGGCTTAATGGGTGGATACCCATCAGGATAACCCATAGGGGATAATGAGAACCCTATAAGTTAACGCATAAGGAAGGTTATGGACCCCAACACACCAAAATCAAATTCAGTTTTCTCCTCTCCCTATCAGAGTGAAAACGCAAGTCCCAAGAAAAATCAATGATTTGGTTGAGGAAGGCCATCATACCACAAAACCTCTTTCAGAAACGTAGATCAAAGGAGCACATCCAGGAACATGGATTCAGGTATGACACTGCACCCTTTGTTTCATATATAAGTGTGAGAAACATGAGATTCAAGATCCTAGGATTGGTATTTCACCAATCATAAAGAATTCCCAACAAGTGGTATCAGAGTCAGGTTCTGAATTTTATGATTCTCCGTACATGATGTTTTCCCAAATTTTGTATGAACCCTACTTTTAATTTGAGGATTTTATGCTTCCGCTATCATGTCATAAAGATTGGGAATTTATGGTTTAATTTGTGAATTTTTTACAATCTCATTGTTGAATCTCATTATGTGGTCAATATATTTATTTGGAATCATGTATATTACATTGTTGTGTTAAATTTCCTTGGTTGCACTATATATATTTAAGCTTATGTGGATTTTTGTTTCAATGCCTCATTTACGTGTTTCCTTGCATTATGGTATATATATTGCACCTTACTTACAGTGAAGTTACAATTAGCCTTCAACTTTACCAATTATTCACGTGAAGTAACATTTAGCCTTCACCTTTTAACATATTGTAGACTTATGTACAACGTATATATAGTATAATTTGTACATTGTTTCAGACTTACAATATGCATCTAGTTTTTCATTTTTTTGTTGGTGCATTTATATCTATCTATATATACATATATATAGATTTGGAATTATATGGAAAGAAATTGTGGGATTAGATTTGGTAATCATAAAAGATATCAAATCTGAAAGTTTTAATTCCAAAATTATATTTTTTTGTAATGGACCCATATTGTGTTTTTCCTTTTGTCTGATAATTATTTTGAATTAATTGATGCAATATGGTGCCAAAGTAACCTCTATTGTGAAAATTAATTGAAATTACACAAATGAGTATGAGATTATTTATGCGAATTGTGTTTGACCCAAAGGAAGACACAATTTGGCCAAATAATAACATACCTGTAATGATAAATATGTAACAATTATAAAGTTTCTTTTGCATGTGAATAATAGTCGGTCCAAAGAAAGTCTATTGTTTGACAGAACACATTGTTAATATTTGATCATTACATTGAGAGTACCACTTACAAATTGATTTCTCTGTCCAAAGACTAGAGATTGATGTTGTGTTAGGTATCTTGTGAAGTGTCTATTATGTGGAATATGTCTTGTTTTATATATATTACATATTACATGACTTGTTTGTTTATATTTGAACATGTTATTAATTCTTTGTTATATGGATTCAGTGTCTTTTACCAATGCTGCAAATTTTTCTGCTCAAATTAGTAACATCCCACTGCTGAATGGGACAAACTTTAAGGTCTGGAAGGAAGCCGTAGAAATTATTCTCGGCTGTATGAATTTGGATATGACACTTCGTGTGGAGAAATCCATTTCCACTACGGAAAACCTCGATGAGGCTAAAATTGAGAAATGGGAACACTCTAACTGAATATGCATGATGATCATGAAACACATTATTCATGCGTTTTGGGGCTCTATATTTGAGGGTGAAAGTGCAAGGAAGTTCCTTGAAGAAATAGAACAATTCTTTGCCAAGAATGAAAAGGCGAAGACGAGTAGTCTTTTGGCTAAACTCATCTTCATGAAGTATAAAGGCAAAGGGAACATAAGGAAGTACATCATGGAGATGTCTAATCTCGCATCAAAACTCAAGTCACTTAAGTTAGAGCTTGGTGATGACCTACTCGTGCACTTGGTTTTGATCTCTCTTCCTACACGCTTTGGGCAATTCAAAGTGAGTTATAACACTCAGAAGGACAAATGGTTCCTTAATGAGCTTATATCTCATTGTGTGCAAGAGAAAGAAAGGTTGCAGAGAGATAAGACTAAAAGTGCTCACTTGGATATGACCCCTCAAAATAGAAAAGGAAGGGTAATAAGGATGTTGCGAAAGGGTCTTGTCAGCAAAAGAAATTGACAAGTAATGAGGAATTTACCTGTTACTTCTATAAGAAGCAAGGACATGTAACACCCTAGTAATGTCATGCGACCTCCCCGGTCCATAACGACACTGAGCATGTCACCGGTAGCACCGCAGAAATGTCATGCGACCTCCCCGGCCAATGACGACACTACGCATGCCACCCACTAGCTTAAATACCCCATGCATTATTTTATTCCCCACAAAGGGGAGCCTCCCGCGACTCGAACCCATGACCTCAGGGACAAATAGTCATTAATTACATGAGTCGCTACCATTAAGGATATGGTGAGAAATATGATTAGTCATTCTTCCTTACCAAAGTCTCTATGGGGGAAGCTTTAAAGGCCAAAGTTTACATCCTTAATAGGGTGCCAAGTAAAGCAATTAACAAAATCCCATATGAGCTTTGGAATAATAAAAGACCAAGCTTGAAACACTTGCACATTTGGGGTTGTCCAGCTGAGGCGCGACCTTATAGACCGCATGAAAGAAAACTGGACTCTAGAACTATTAGTTGTTATCTTGTTGGCTTTGTTGAACGCTCTCGGGGCTATAAATTTTTCGATCCCACTTCAAGACTCTTTTTTGAGACGGGAAATGCAAGATTTCTTGAGGAAGTTGATTTTGGGAAGGAAGAGAACATAAGGAATGTTGTCTTTGAGGAAGAACCGGTTACTGATTGTGAACAAGTTCTTGTGCCTATTACCATTCAATGAATAAATTCGGTAATAGAAGATAATGTTCAGAATATTGTCCCTGACAATATTTCAGAACAAGATGACAATGAGGTTATCCCTCAAGTACCTATAGAAAAAATTCAATAACCTCAAGAAGTAGAAGTGCCATTAAGGAGATCTACTAGAGAGAGGAGAAGTGCAATTCCTGATGATTATATTGTATTTCTTCAAGAACATGAGGATGGCATTGGGTTAACAGAAGATGATCCATTGAATCTTTGTCAAGCCATGAAAAGTTCTAATTCTCAAAAGTGGATTGATGCCATGAAGGATGAGATGAAGTCTATGCATGATAATGACGTTTGGGATCTTGTCGAATTACCTGAAGGTGCGAAACCTATTGGTTGCAAATGGATATTTAAAACCAATTCGAAGGGTAATATTGACAGATATAAAGCTCGTCTAGTAGCTAAAGGCTTCACTCAGAAAGAAGGCATTGATTATAAAGAAACCTTCTCTCTAATATCTTCGAAGGATTCTTTTAGAATAATATTGGCACTAGTGGCTCATTTTGATTTAGAGCTACATCAGATGGATGTTAAGACTGTGTTTCCTTAATGTCAAACGATCTATATGGTGCAACTAGAAAAGTTTGTGTTAGTTGGCTCAAAGTCTATGATATGCAAATTAAAGAAATCCATCTATGGGCTTAAACAAGCTTCTCGTCAATGGAATCACAAATTTCATCAAGTTATTACCTCGTATGGTTTTGAGGCAAATAAAGTTGAAGATTTTGTATACCATAAGTTCAGTGGGAGTAAATTTATCTTCCTGGTATTATATGTCGATGATATACTGCTTGCTAGCAGTGATATGGGACTATTGCATGAGACCAAGAGATTTCTAACGAAGAATTTCGAAATGAAAGATCTTGGGGAAGCTTTTTTTTATTAGGTATTCGGATACTGAGAGATTGTTCTCAAGGTATCCTAAGGTTATCACAAGAAAGCTATATAAATAAAGTCCTAAATAGATTTGGCATGAAAGACAGTAAACCAGTGGATACCCCTATAGCTAAGGGAGACAAGTTTAGTCTTGAATAGTGCCCTAATAATGACATTGAAAGATACGAGATGCAAAAGATTCCTTATGCATCTGCAGTAGGAAGTCTAATGTATGCTCAAGTTTGCACACGTCCTGACATAACATTTGTTGTGGGAGTTTTGGATAGATATTTGAGTAATCCTAGAATGCATCATTGGAAGGAAGTAAAAAATGTTATGTGTTACTTGAATAGAACAAAAGAGTACATGCTCATTTATCGGAGGTCTGAGAATTTAGAGATCATTGGGTACTCTGACTCTGATTTTTCTGGATGTCTATACAATAGACACTCCACCTCTAGATATGTGTTTGTATTGGCTGGAGGTGCTATCTCTTGGAAGACTGCGAAACAAACACTTATAACTCCTTCAACCATGCCTGCAAAGTTCATGGCTTGTTTTGAAACATCAGACCATGACATATGGTTGCAAAATTTTGTCACTAGCTTACTGTGGTCGATGGTATTGAAAGACCATTGAGGATTTATTGTGACAACAAGTCCTCGGTTCTTTACTCCAACAATAATATGAATTCTACAAAGTCAAAATTCATTGGCATAAAGTTTCTAGTTGTTAAAGAAAGTGTTCAAAATGGACAAGTTTCCATAGAACATATAGGGACAAATTTTATGCTAGCTGATCCACTAACTAAGGGTTTGGTACCTAAAGTCTTTCATGAATATATTGCTCATATGGATGTTGTTCCTTAAGGTACCTTAGTTCAGTGGCAGTCTATATGTTTTATGTTGTGCATTGTAACAATTGTGCTGCAATTAAAGACTTTGAATTGATCTCACTAAAGAATTAAGAAGGACCAGTTGGAAATAGACATGTTTGAGATCACATTGAATGAAATTTCCATGTCACTCATCCATATTTGATCTATGTCATTGAGTATATTAATATGGTGATCATCGTGGTCGAGTCACACTTAAATGTGATGAAAGTTGCGGTGGTTCCATAGTTGATATATGAAATAGACCAGGTTGTATTAAGGAGAAGTCTAAATGTAAATAGCATACGGATGCGCGCCTAAAGAACCTGTGATATAATTGTTTCAGGAAGATATGAAGCCCAAGTGGGAGATTGTTAGAAATTTATAATTTCTAATTAATGTGGACATCATATATTTGATACAATGATATTAGCTATTTATTTCCAGGGTTACAATATAAGTGATCTAATTACTAGCACTCCTTAGATTTCTAAAAGCTGATAACGGATATGGGCTTAATGGGTGGATACCCATCAGGTTAACCCATATGGGATAATGGGAACCCTATAAGTTAACACATAAGGAAGATTATGGTCCCCAACACACCAAAATCAAATTCAGTTTTCTCCTCTCTCAATCAGAGTGAAGAAGATGAATCAAGAATTTGGTTGAGGAAGACCATCATACCACAAAACCTCTTTCAGAAACGTAGATCAAAGGAGCACATTCAGGAACATAGATATAGGTATGACACTGCACCCTTTGTTTCATATAAATGTGTGAGAATATTGAGATTCAAGATCCTAGGATTGGTATTTCACCAATCATAAGGAATTCCCAACAATAGAAGGATTAGTATGATCTAATCCTACCCGCTCATCGGATTTCGTTTGTTCATGGTCATACTTGAATATTGTTTTCATCAAATCTACGGATGAATTTGAGTTTAATATTAGGCTCAGTCAATAATTAGGTTCGAGGAAGGGATAAACATGATTCGACCTGTGTTGTAGTCACTCATTCATCATGTTTGTATGAGGTTATTCGCTTGTGCAAAGAGTAATGACATCTCTTTAGCTTAAAGTATCAATGGGGTTTTCCAAAAATTTCATTATATATATATATATATATAAATGAATAATAAAATATCTACATACATATTATTTCATATTCATATTAATAACAGTATTATTGAGAATATTTTATATAAAGATGCTATGCATTATATTTAATCGGATTTCGGTTCAAAAAGTAAATCGACCGACATTTAAGCTTGTATTAGCCTTCAAGTTTAGGGTTGGGTCTGTGTTCAAAAAAATAATTCAATCAACATTTAAGGCCGGGTTAAGGACAAACCTTACGTGGCCCATGCTCACCCCTAGGATATAGTTAAAAAAATTTAAAACTGAAAATCAATATTTAAAATTGAAAATTTCACTTGTAATTGTCTTGCATTATTCTAAAGATAATGACAATGCCTCAATGTAATCTATAACAATAAGTGTTATCTATATAAGTCCATAACATCATATTTTCAAGTTACATGAGTCTCTTTAATGGAATAAAATATTATATGCATATTTAAGTTCAAAGAGTTTCAGGTTTGGTAAATTCAGAGGCTAGAATGATTGTATATTAATATTGGGGTGTTACAACCTTAATCCTTAGCTAATTTTTTGTTACCAAAAATTAAATTAACAAAGCACTGCTATATGCATATCACCCAATATATATATAATAAACGCCAAACTTTTGGAATTTAATTATTAATAAAGATGTCATGGGCCTAGCTAGCAATAAAAGTTATTAACTGCCCTTGTTTTAACTTTTATTTTTAACTATTGTGTCTACTAGTTCGCATTTTTACTTCCTAATATTAAAAATTTAAGTTTTATATATTTTATTTTGGTGAATCAGAATATTCTTTTTATTAAATGTAATTTATATAATAATTTTTATTGTGCATTTTATATTATATTTCTTTATCTTTATTTTAATTGTCAAAATAAGGTGAATGATGATTAATATGTTGGTGGTGATTACATATGATAATATATGTTTTTATAGAAATTAAAAACGGTTAAATGTAAAATAGGAAAGAGAAAATTATACCATAATAATAGTTATTGTAGAAGAATATAAAAAACTGAAACATAATTATATGATTTTTGTTGTAAAAAAATATATATATGAAGAACAAAATAGGAAACTACAAATTACATTTATAAATAACCTCTTATCAATAAAAGATTACTTGTAACAATCAAACTAAAAACTTCTACACTAACAAATACGATTTATTATAGATGAGCCAAATTGAAATTACAATTAGTTTGAGAGTTAGATTTTGGAGGCGAATGAGAATTAGAAGATTTGATAGTCATCTCACAAGTATATTTGATGGACATTGACGTTGTTTTTCCTCTTGCTCCAATCCACCACTTTACTACTCACATGGGTATGGTGAAAGACAATAAATTTTGGAAATTTTGGAGTGTCATCTGATTAACTATAATTTGGACAATTTGGTTAGCTATGAATTACATTATTTTTAACTCAGTTAAGTCATCTCTCCATTAGACTATAAATTCAGCAAGGGTGAAATCTTGGCTTTGGATCAACGGTCAGCATGGAAAAAACTCAATTCTTTATTCCAACTAAATTGCTAACCCCGAACTTGTCTAAATATTGCATTGTAACTATTTTTTTCATCTTTTTCTTATTTCTCTCTTGTAACTCTCACTTTTTTGAATAAAAATTTTCTTTTGCCGATCAAAAAAATAATTAGTATATTTGATGTCTCCTAAACCTTTCGTTTTCCTTAATTCCCTCCAAAATCCAACTTCTAAACTAACCCTAACTTTTCTTTCACGTACCATTTCATGTCCAATTATGAAAAGTAGTCAAAATGCATCAATGTTGTTAGTCTACGGGTTAGAGTAGCACTGTAGTCTTAAAAAATTCCTTTGCTATCTCTCCCGTCGTCTAGGATTTTGGAAGTCTGAAGTCGAGCTCAATATCTTGTATAGAAAAATGATACTTTCATATTTCTTTTTTGGTGTAGGGGTGTAAGAAGAAAGGAGTGAAAATGATTTATAATATAATATTAAAGAAAGAGATAAAAATATTAAAATGAGAGGATACAAGAAAAAAATATTAAAGTTGTCCTTATATATTTAGGATTGAACTACTATTCCTATCGTAATGAATGTCCCTTTCTAACGCAATGTCCCTTTCTAGTGCACCACTTTTAAGTTTGTGCATATGGATGGCAATAGAACTAGTGAGAAGGATCCAATTATAAGTATTGATCAAGTTTTGACCTGATCATAATTAAATTCACATTTTGATCGGGTTTCATCACATATATCTCTATGTTCAAAAATATACTTAGAATAGTTAATATTTAGAAGTGTATAAAGAATAAACATGATCTAATTTAACATATATTGTGATCACTAACTTATGATTTATGTTTGTACTTTCAACTATATATAACATAATAACATTTCTTTAACCTAAAGTAGATAGTGCATTTTGTTGTAACAACATATCTATTCATATAATCTCATATTTTAAATATATTTTCAATTTTTTTGTTAATTATTTATGACACTATTCTACAAACGTTTTACAATTACAATTTATATTTATTATATCATATGTCATTGATTTTAAAGTCTTTTATCATATATACATATAAATTGTTAGCATATATATAATTTAATATATCAAATTAATATTATATTCTAAGGTCTGATTTAAATTCAAAAGTTAATCCATATAACATTTAAAGTTAAGTTAACTTTCATGTAGATAAACAAATTTGAGTTCAAATATATAGTTTAGTCAACACTCTCCCAATCTCATTTCTTGCTTCTATTTTTACTCGATGTCTCAATGGTAGTTTGTTGCTTTGAGGAAAATTTCTCATCATTGTAATTTACAGCTTTCCCACGGATCCCTATACGGTCTCTAGATTTTTAAAATATTTAAAATGTAAAAAAAATGGAAAAAATATTGTAAAACTTTTGTGCCTTAATGTAAATCTCAAACAATTTATAACGAGCTCAAAACAAGTCAAAATATGAAAGAAACTAAAAAACATGTTCAAATTAAAATAACATCAAAATATAATGTTAAGGCATCAAATTCAATTATTCTAAAATTTAATAAGACAGTCTAAATAACTATGATATTAACAAAACTCCACAAATTTAATTGATAAGTATTGTGATAGAAGTTCAATGTGTCATATGTATAAAAATACTTTATTGATAGAAACAAACTTACTTCCATAATTTCTACCTACAAGCTAGGGTTTGGTCTTCAACTATCAACTAGAAGATAACCTTGGTGCTCTCCAAAACAAAACATATTAATAAATAATTGATAATCATATTGTTGAAGATATTTTCCTGTAAATAAGCCCAATTGTTGTTTATGTTCATTGACTAGCTCTATTCAATGTCAATTAGTATGAAGATGAAATCTAAAATGATATCATAGCCTATATAAGAGTGGGAGGGTGGAAAAGTCAAATCACCACAACTACCATTACACTTATGGGCACCAAATGAAGGACAACATAGAACTTCAAGAGAAGTTTGAGGGAAAATAAAGCAAATTAGTGGCAGTAACCACTGGTATTTTCATATGTGGTAACTTAAATATTTCTTATTTACTCACTTGGATTAAATCCAGATGGTTGTAAAGGATGGAATTAAGAGGGACAGTTATCAAATTCCTCAAAAGAAACAAACATGTGTTGTTGAAGTATAAATCATATGATTGTAATGTTTTATGCTGCATGATATTTATTAATACAGCCTGTTCTCCTAGGCCTCAAGATATCTAAAAATTCATATATATATTTTTCTGAGAATGATGGCTTAAACTGAGTTTGAAATTCAGGTCATCCATCCATGCATGAATTCACTGGTATTATGGGCTGAGGATCCTGGAGCTCCTCTTGCTTCATTAGTTGCTGCAGAACTGAAGAAGTATAGAACAATGATGAATCAACTCTTGAAAAACGAAGTAATCAAAGAGAAAGAAATTAAATATATATTTCAAAAACAGATAAGGTAATCGGCAAAAGTAATAATATTATTAGATGTGTACTAAAGGTACAAGAGTATTACAAAGGAGTGACAAATTATGAATGAAATTACAAAAGATTAGTAGAACATTACCCGATTACCAGGCTACTATTGCAATGTGGTGTCTCATAGTATCCCTCTGCTGTGGGAGGGTGGCGGTTGTAGGGAGCATTATGCTCCCTAGCATTTTGCTCCCATGTTGGTTGAAGGGATATATTAATTTCCTCCAACTATGAAATATGTAAAGTTTGGATATAAGTCATATAATCAAATGGGGTGGCAAAAAATAAAAGCAAAAGCATTTGAATAGTAAAAAACAATTCCAAAATTTTAGCTAAAGGAATGTATGGAGAAACACAAAATCATGTAATAGATTGATGCAAAAGAGAGTTTATGTTTGTCCATCCAAATCACTCTGTCATATAATTTGAAATTATATCGATATTTGGGGATGTTCTTAAAGGTAATTTGATAAATTTTGGTGGATGATTTCTATCGTTTCAGAAATCTACCTTTAGGTTATAATGCTTCATTTATTGTCCTAATCTCTAAGAACAAATGCCTGCCCTCATGGTCTCAATGATTACAGACTCATCTCCCTTATTAGGTGCATTCAAAAGATCATTTCGAAGCTGCTTGTTGCCAGACTTAAAAGGGTGATCCACTTGATTATTTCTGATTGCCAATATGCTTTCAACAAAGGTAGAATTATCTTGGATGAAGTGGTGGTCGCTAATGAAGTACTAGATCAGGCTGGGAAGAAGAAGAGAGAAAATGACTTCATTCTTAAAGTGGATTTTGAAAAGGCGTATGATTATGTGAATTGGGAGTTCCTCCTATACATGATGGAGAGGATGAGTTTTTGTTACAAATGGAGGATGTGAATTTACAATATTCTTCATGCAAACACGGTTTCCATCCTCGTTAATGGGAGTCCTACTAAAGAGTTTACTATGGCTAGAGGTTTGCGGCAAGGTGATCCTTTAGCACCTTTTCTCTTTCTGATAGTTGTTGAAGGTCTTAGCGGTATCATGTGAGCGACAGTTACAAAGAACATTATTCAGGGTATAAGGTTGGTAAAGATGCGATTTCTGTTTCTCATATACAATTTGCGGATGACACACTCTTTATCGGTGAGAACACTGAGCATAATATAATGGTGCTTAAAAGCATCCTAAAGTGCTTCGAGTTGGCTTATGGGCTAAAAATTAACTTCCATAAAAATTGCTTCACGGGTCTTAATTCGAGTAGTGATTTTGTTATGAGGGTGGTGAATAAATTGTATTATGATGTTGGTTCTGTTCTATTTAATTTCTTGGGTATTCCGGTAGGTGCGAATCCTAAAAGGCTCTCCATTATGTCTCATATCATTGATTCTGCCAAAAAGAAACTCTCTTTGGAAGCACAAGCTCATATCCTTTGGTGGTAGGGTAACTCTGCTAAAATTGGTATGATGTTCCTTATTTATCTATTTCTTTTCTTTCTATAAAGCCCCAGTTTCTATTTTTAATGTGATTGGCAAAATTCGAAGGTGTTTTCTTTGGGGAAAGAGGGAAGAAAGGAAAGGGATTCATTGGGTAAGATGGGTGAATGTGTGTAGTCCTAAGGAGGAAGATGGTTTGGGGATTAAAAATTTATTTTTGTTTAACTTAGTTGTGTTAGGTAAATGGAGATGGAGATTGTTATATGGGGGAGATTCTTTGTGGGTGAAAGTCTTAAAATCGAGGTATGGGGATGGATTTTTGAGGCGTGGAGGGAATTAGGTATCTTAGTTAGTCCATGGAAGGCATAGGTTGTGGGTGGGTCAATGATGGTATTTGTATGTGTTTAGGGAGTGGCTCTTCTATTAGATTCAGGTATGATTTATGGGTGAGGAGAGATACCCTCAAAACTTCTTTTGCTAGATTATTTCAGGTAGTGTTGGATAAAGGCACAATTAATGACTCCTTGGGTGCTTGGAGTAATGACGTATGGACTTTGAGCTTGAGATGGAGAAGAAATTTGTTCTCTTGGAAGGAAGAGGATCTTAACGAGCTCCTAAGATACATCAACAGTTCTTTGCCTAAACAACATATTGTTTATTCTTGGACCTGGATTCATGATAAAAGTGGCAATACACGATTAGGAATTCTTACCAATTTCTTCAAAAGGTGGAAGCACGCGACACTATTATTTTCTTAAAAAAACTTTGGGATTGCAATTATCCGACAAAGATGAAGTGCTTAGTTTGAAAGATTGCTTTGGATGAAGTTTCAACTAAAGTAAACCTTGCTCATAGAGGTGGATTAAGTACCCGTGACAATATTCTTTGTTCTCTTTGTGGTGAGTTGGAGGAATCTTCTAGTCACCTTGTTTTTCTCATGTTCTATATCCTATGTTGTTTGGCAAAAGTTTTATTCTTGCTTTGGGCTAACCTCTATTATTCACAATGATGTCAAGTCTCTATTTTTTTTTATGAAAATGCCTTAAGATTAGATAACAAGAAACATCATTAGTGAGTGGCTCTCTGGTTTGTCACTATTTGGACTATTTGACATATTAGGAATAAAGTCATTTTTGATAGTATGAGGTTTACCCTAGATGGCATGATGAAGCTTATTTTTCTAAATTCTTGGAGTCTTCTCAATGCACAATTTTCTTTTTTCTCTTACTCTTTTGTTGATTGGGTGAGACACCCTTCAATTTATCTATCTCTTTGTTAATTCATGGATTATTTGGGTAGATGTATCACTTGTTCTCATAATTTTGTTATCTCTTAATTAATAAAGTTTTCATTACTGATCAATAAAAAATATCGATATTAAATCAAATTTATGCAGCCTCTTGAAGTTGGGAGAACATCTTTTATCCCAAAAAGTGTGCCACTCTATGTACATTTTTTCTAATTGGTCAGAAAAGTGCTTTATTATTAAATTTAAACTAAAATATATATTTTCTAACAAATCAGAGGAAATGCCACATGAAGTAACACACTCTTTTGGTATAAGAGATGTTGACCCTTAAGTTTCAGCATAGGAAGTTGTTATTGAACTTAACACACTCTTTTGGAGCATTTTAAGTTCTATTTTGGTCAAATTACTCTATGATGTGGGACTATCATTAGTCCTCCTCATACTGAGGAATAAAGGTTTAGATTGTGAATTTTACCGGACATTTGAGGTTAAGGCAACATCATGACTAAATCTAACTTTAAATAATATTAGAATTGTGCATGTTGAGCCTAACTCAACCTAAAAGGCTATTTCATATATTGAGGGATGCACAAGCCTTAACATTATTTTGACTATATCCTCATCTTATGTGGAGTTATCTTAACACCTATTGAAGCCCAAGACATGACATATGGAGAATGAATTAACACCTATCAAGGATATGTCATGTCTTGGGCTTCAATAGGTGTTAAGATGGGGACACCCTCATTGTTAATTCATGGAGAAAAGATGGGGACACCCTCATTGTTGAAAAAATTCTACGGTCAGTCACACCAAGATTTGACTATGTGGTGTGCTTAACTTCAAAGTTCATTGTTGGTTCATGAACAAAAGATGCATAGAACTTCAACAGCGGAGGAACAAGCATTGAAGGCTTCTACCAATACTCATTCCAATAACTTCAGAGGAAGGGGTAGGGGTAGAGGTAGAGGTAAAGGATATGGAGGTCGAGGAAATAGAGATTCAGTAGGAACGTTAAAGGCAATCCTCGCCAACAACAAGGAAGAAGTAAAATTTATGAAAAGTCCAAGTTAGAGTGCTACAGATGCCATAAGTTTGGTCATTATGCCTCTGAGTGCTACACAAAATTGCCTAATTACAAAGGTAAAGGAGAAATGTCTAATTTTGTAGAGGAGAAAGAAGAAGAAACATTGCTGATGACATCTCATGAGAAATTCCAATCTGATGTATGGTATATTGATACTGGTTGTAGTAACCACATGTGTGGAAGTAAGTCATCTTTCTTCTATTTAGATGAAAACTTTCGATCTAAAGTCAGTTTTGGTGATTGCTCTATTATAAATGTGATGGGAAAATGAGATATTAAAATTCAAACCAAGAATTGTTTGGTGGAAACCATCTCTAATGTATTTTATGTTCCTAACTTGAAAAGCAATTTGTTGAGTGATGGTCAATTGCAGGAAAAAGGTTATATAATAACCATACAAAAAGATTCTTGTGAGATATATGATCCTATCAGAGGAGTCATTGCAGTTGTTGAAATGAGTTCTAACAGGTTGTTTCCATTGAAGATTTAAAGTGCACAAACATACTTGATGAGTGAAGTGAAAGATCCCTCATGGCTTTGACATTTTTGCAATGGCCACTTAAATTTCAATGGATTGAAGACTCTTCAGCAGAAAAACATGGTGGTAGGTCTTCCACAAATAGTCAATCCATCTCAAATTTGTGAAGAATGTGTTGTTGGCAAACAACATCGTTCATCATTCCCACAAGGAAAATCATGGAGAACAAAGCAAGTTTTGGACTTGATTCATTCTGATATTTGTCGGCCGATTAATCCTACCTCTAATGGTGGTGAATGCTACTTCATTACATTCATTGATGATTATAGTCGAAAAATTCGGGTTTATTTTCTGCAGGAAAAATCTGAGGCTCTATCTGTTTTCAAACACTATAAAGCACTTGTTGAGAAAGGAAGCGAACATGCAATCAAGGTTCTCCGCAGTGATTGTGGTGGTGAATACAACTCACAAAAATTTGCATATTTTTGTAACACACATGGAATCAAGAGGTAACTTACAACAGCTTACACACCACAACAAAATGGCATTGTAGAAAGGAAGAATTGAACAATCTTAAATATGGCAAAAGGTAACTGGAATTAATCAAATTGATGATCCTGTTACTCATTTTGCATTATTTTTAGATTGTGATCCTACAACATTTGAGAATGCCGCCAAGGAAGCAAAATGGCAAAAGGCAATGGATGAAGAAATTGAAGCCATAGAAAGAAATCAAACATGGGAGCTTGTTGATCTTCCAGTTGGGCAGAAAGCTGTTGGTGTAAAATGGCTTTTCAAAACTAAAAGAAAAGAAGATGGTGAAGTTGACAAGTACAAGACAAGATTGGTAGCAAAAGGATATAAGCAAGAATATGGTGTGGACTATAAAGAGGTGTACGCTCCAGTTGCAAGACATGATACCATCAGATTAGTGATTGTCATGGTAGCTCAAAACTCATGGCCTACCTATCAGATGAATGTTAAATCAGCATTCCTTCATGGAACCTTGGATGAGCAGGTATTTGTTGTTCAACCCCCTAGCTATATTAAAGTTGGAAATGAACATAAAGTGTATAGATTGAAGAAGGAACTTTATGGACTAAAACAAGCTCCAAGAGCTTGGTACAGTCGAATAGAGGCATATTTTTTGAAAGAATAATTTAATAAATGCCCATATGAGCACACACTCTTTGTTAATGTTGGATATGAAGGAAAAATACTTATTGTTTGCTTATATGTTGATGACCTTATATTTATTAGAAATGATTTGGTAATGTTTGAAAAATTTAAAAAGTCTATGATAATTGAGTTTGAAATGACTGATCTTGGCTTGATGCATTATTTTCTTGGTATAGAAATAATGCAATCAACTAAGGGATATTTTATTTCTCAAAAGAAGTATGCCCAAGAACTCTTAAACAGGTTTCAGATGCGGGATTGCAATCCTGTAAGTACTCCATCTAAGTGTGGCTTGAAGTTAAAAAAAGATTCTGAAGGAAAAAAGGTGGATAACACACTATTTGAGCAAATTGTGGATAGTTTGATGTATTTAACTGCTACTAGGCTTGACATAGTGCATTCTGCCAGCCTAATTAGTAGATACATGGAAAGTCCAACTGAAATGCATCTCTTAGCTGCCAAACGAATCATTCTTTATCTTCAAGGAACAAAACAACTTGGGCTATTTTTCAAGAAGGGTGAAAAATCAGAATTAATTGGATTCACTGATAGTGACTTTGCAGGGGATCAAGATGATAGGAGAATTACTCCAGGCTATGTCTTTATGCTTTGCACAGGGGTTGTCTCATGGTTATCTAAAAAGCAACCTATAATCACATTATCAACTACTGAAGCTGAGTTTGTTGCTGCTTCAACATGTGCTTGTCAAGCCATTTGGTTGAGGAAAATACTTGAAGAACTACATTTCAAGCAAGAGGAAGCTACTACAATATATTGTGATAATACCTTAGCCATCATACTCTCCAAAAATCCTGTACTCCATGGAAGAAGTAAACATATTGATGTTAAGTACTATTTTTTGAGAGACCACAACAATGATGAAAAAATTGTCTTGAAGTACTGCAGAAGTGAAGATCAATTGATAGACATTTTTACTAAACCTCTCAAAGCTCCTTTATTCAAAATTTGAAAAATTTGTTGGGTGTTTGCAAGCTGCAGCAGCAGAGTTAGTAAACTGAAAATATATTTTTCAGTTTAAGAGAGGGAATGTTAGATATTTTTATTATATTCAATTTATGTATTTTAGTGGTTGGGTGTGTAGTAACCTCTCAAAGCACCTTTATTCAAAATTTGAGAAATTTGTTAGGTGTTTGCAAGCTGCAGCAGTAGAGTTAGTAAACTGAAAATAGAATTTTCATTTTAAGAGAGAGAATGTTAGATATTTTTATTATATTCAATTTATGTATTGTATTAGTGGTTGGATGTGTGGTTAAGCAAGTTACCTCCACAGGAGAGTTATTATGTTTAACTTTGAAACTGAATATAACCTCTTAGCCTATTTTAAGGCTGCATCTAGTACATAATGACACATCAATTTGCAATATACTCTTGCTAACACCTCTAGGCAATTTGGTTCTTTTCAGTAGTTGATATCATTTGAAGGAGAAAATTGCACAGTATATAAAAGAAAATATGAGGATTGACCCGCATCCTATCCTATATAATAACAGATGAAAATAAGTTTGAATAGGTACCTTGTTCCTCAGCATATTATTAGTTTCCAGTAGCATTTCTTCCTATGGTTTCCATCAAAAACAGAGTTGGCCAGTATATATATATATATACTAAAGGATGATATATATAGAAAGTCAAAACACAGTTTTACCTTTGTTTTCAGTTCAGCGACTTGATCAATCATATGTTGTGTCTGCAGTGTAGACAAGGAACACATAAATAAGATAACCTTGTTGGAGGTATCACAATAATAATCTAGTATATAATCTTGAGATTATGATGTCAATCGCCATAGTGCAACTTTATTAGCAACATTATATGTTGTACCAGAATATCTCCTCTAAGTTTTTTATGGAGTATTTCGCTAAGTAACATGTATCAAATGTTCATTGTTAGAGCTTGATGTAACACTCTCTTAATCAATGATTAATTTTCTGTTATACGTGAATCAGAAGTGAAGTGATGATATAGATGAAAATTATAATATATGAAAGATTGAAGAAAATGTATCACGTAATTCTTACAAATTTGTAGGGCTCTAACTGGAGAGAGATGGCTAGAGAATACTTGCCTACAATGTCATAAGATGACTAAATCTATGGTTCAAGAATAAGTGTTTGGAAATAAAGAAGTTTCACCTTCCATAAATTGAAAAGTTGGTAAATATATAAGTACTTGTAACTCATAAATTTAATGTCTTGAAGTATTAGATCAAGAGATAGTATCAAGCTTCAATTATATAAATGTTGGTTACTTTTAGTTCATCTTATTGTGATATAATTACTAATAAGTGAATGCATCCTAATTAAATAATGAGTATAGTTTCAAAGCATAATGTCTTAATGTATTGAATAAAGACATAGTATCAAGCACAATCATGTTGCTTGTTCACTTCTAATCCAACTTCTTGTGATACATAATAACTAATAAGTGAGTGCTTCCTAATTAACATATTGAGTATAGTTTCTACGCCTAATGTCGTAAGGAATTGAATCAAGACATAATATCACAGTCCAATTACGTTTTTGGTTCACTTTTATTGCAACTTATTGTGAAACATAATAACTAAATAGTAATGCATCCTTAACCTATTGAGTATAGTTTCTAGGTTAGGGCATGGACTTGAACATTGGTCAACAAGGATTGCATTAGTGAGCTTTTTGTATATCTTCTCCAAGCAGTGTAGCATAACGAGTTAAGGTATATTAACATTGATGAGCTTTTTGTGCATCTTTAATTAACATTGGTCAACAAAGATTAGATCATGATTAACCTATATGTTGGGTATTCCAAATGTGAACTAATATGATGAAGAAATCCTATATTGTAAAGAAATGGATGAGTTAATATGGTGAAAAGTCTCTTTAAGGTTTCCCCTATTGAATTAAGAAACAAAGATCCTCTCCATTAATGGGGAGGCAAGTACATGACTTTACATGTGTCTGTTGTTTTATTGTATATAAAAGGATAAAAATGTTTTATCATGTGATTGTTTTTTTTGTTTTTTGTAGTATTTGCATCTCCATTAATGAAGATGATCCTTACTCTGAGTTAAGATGTTATGTAAATCATTTATGTTGTTCATCCAATTAACCCAATTGGAAGATGACCTTTGGAGTGCTTTGAGTCATACAGTAAGCATAAGTAGTGGTCTATGCTCTAGTGTATCCAATACTCACGAATAAAAATTGAAAGCCTTACATTGGAAAAAAGATGATGAATTCAAAAACATGAGTAGATGAACTAAGGTTTTGAGTCAAAATATAGTATCAAATTAAAATATGATGTGTAAGGATACCCATCATCTAGTCCTCATGCTCAGATATCCAAATGTTCGTACCTTATTAGACCTGATTTGCTTTAATGAAGAGTCCAGCTGATGTTCAAGTTGCTCAAGCTCCTTAATATCTAAGTGCTCTAATTCTTCCCCCAGGAAACTTCTACATGATGAAAATATAATCTATTTACATACAAATTATACATCCAATGTTTGTTTTTCATATATACTTTTTGTCGAGGATTTCAAAAAAGTGCACTGAAATTTTACCTCTGCGTGCGCTGTAATGCCTCAACTTTTGATTTCAGCTTGAGATACTCTTGATATCTCTTCTACACAAGGGCGTGGATGGTATTATATATTAGACTTCCCCAAACCATTTAGGCATGATCTTAAACTTGGGCAATTCTATCTATCACAATAAATATATATATATATATATACTCAAAAAGGAAATGCAAATGGCATACAAGACAATAGGAACCTCTAAATGAAGTTTGAAGAATCAACTTTTCGAACAAAACAAAATGTAAACCTATTAGGATTCTTCAAAATGTAAACCTATTAGGAACAGGAAATTATATGAATGGCATATTAGCAAAACTTGATGCTTATCGGGTGTTCCTTGTGACAAGGACTTCTTTAATCTTTTATGGTCAAGTAATATGCCATTAAAGATGAGATGTTTAGCATGGAGATTTGCCCTGGATGGTGTCCAACAAAATTGAACATTGTTCGCCGAGGAGTCTTAGGAACTCAAGACCCAACATGCATTTTGTGTTCTTTGTGCAAGGTGGATGAATCAACAAATCACTTATTTTTTCTTGTCCTAAATCCTATTGTGTTTAGCATAATCTCTACTCTCAATTCGATCTTCTCTCAATTATTATCCCTAATGATGTCAAGAGCAACTTATCTTTACATGCTAATATGTTGAGGATGGGCAAAAAGTGCAAGAAATAATGGATGATCGTTACTACGAAATATTTGCCTAGTTAGGAACAAAATATTTTTTGAAAATACTGTGGTCCATATAGATGAGGTAATAAATTTAATTTTCTTGCATTCTTGGAACTTTCTCAATATCTGTTTCTCTAGCTTCAAATTCTCTTTTATGGAATGGTTGTCAAACCCTTCTAGTTGTATTGGGTTAACACCCCTTGTGCTCTTTCGATTCATCTTTGCTTATAAAAAAAAGTTGTATAATATCTACACAATATGTGAATAAAAGTACCATATATTCTCCTATTTTTTTTCTTTTTTATCATTAATGAATATAATAGCTGATAAAAAAACTTAAACTAGGTTTAATATTTTTTCATTGTTTGTTAGAAAATTAAAAATGTTTTATAGCAAGACTCAATTTTACATTAAAAAAAACAAAAGACCTGAATGCAAATAATAGATTTAATTGAATATTGTGATCAATATTTTAAATTGCAGATCACATGTGAATATAATGCAACTATAACATTGTTGCTAGTTTGTTTGCAAGGCAATGGAGCAAATTATTGGTCTGTCAACAATTTTATTTCACCAACAATAAGTTTGTAGCCCTATTTGATAATAGGAGATTTAATAAAAAAAAATCAGGTTTATATATATATATATATAAAAGCTCTGATTGGAGAATTCTCCTTAGAGTGATTGAGTGTATCAGTGTAAATATATATATATATTCTGTGCATCCACCCTTCATTTTGATTATTTCTTTATAAAGAGTCAACGATAATGGAGAATTAATGATGGATAATATAATGACAGTATAAAAAACTCTTACATTCTCATTCTCTGTACGTCTTTTTCTCAAACTCTCAAACTGATTAACGTCATTATCCTTCTCTAACATACACATTTTTTACCCCACTTTTTGACCGTCCCTAATTAATCAACCAAAAGTATTAATTTAGGGAAAAAAGATGGATACACTATTTTTACATTGTCAATGCATCATGCATCATTATAAAGTCACAAGGTGGTTTGATGGTAAAGAGGGAGGACGTAAGGAGGTTGTGGGTTCGAGTCTCACCATCAACAAAAAAAATAAGTTATAAGGTGGTTTGATGGTAAGGGTGAATAAGGTTGTGGGTTCGAGTCTCTCCCACAATAAAAATACTAATATACTAACAATTGTCGATAAAAAATGTATCATTCATTTTTAATTATCATCAATTTTTCAAAAAAAGTAATTCAAATGAACCGTAGATGATGTACTGACTGTGTATACATCTTTACATGCATACATTTAATTTTCATTAGTTTATCAACCTTGGATCCTTTATTTTTCAATCTTAGCTTCGATTGACCTTTCACACACCATTTCAACTAGGAGTGAGCAGTACCCGGCCCTACCCGCTCACCCGACATGGCCCGATCATGATCAAACCCGAATATGGTCAGTCTGATCGGGTCTAGGGCTGGATCGGAATTAAAAAATATACCTGGTCAATATTTAGGGTCGAGTAGGGGTCAAACATGACTCGGCCCTTCCCGTCCCACGGTCATTCACTCATCATGTATGTATATGTTTTTACTCAAATGTGTACAAAATGATGATACTTTTTTGTCAGAAGTATCATTGGTTCTCTAATTTTTCATCATATATACATGATTAATATTATAGATATACATTATCATTTATATGTCAAATTACATATTCATAATAATAAATAATATTGAAAAGTTTTTATCTAAAATGAATGTGCATTATATTTAATCGGGTCAAATGTCGGGTCGGGTTTAAAGGATGACACTGTTGGTATTTAGGGTCGGGTTAACTTCGGGTCTAGGGTCGGGTCCGGTTTCAAAAAAATGACCCGACCAATATTTAGGGTCAAGTAAGGACAAGCCTTAACCCATCTCAACCCGGCCCATGCTCACCCCTAATTTTAACAAACATTACTCGTAGTAGAATTAGGAAAATCATATATCTTCTTATTAATACTCTACCCTGACATATATCATAATGTGATATTTTATTTATTAATAATTGATTTTTAAGTTTTATGTGTGTGTTATTTTCTTATGGGTAGGAAGATATGATAGAAAAATATAACATTACTCATAGAATAAATAAGGAGTACAAGTAACAACCATAACTTAAAAAATTAATGGACATAAATAAAATTGGTATTATACAGTTTAATTTAATGGATATGTGAAAACCTAAGTAAAAGAATGATCAGTTATCACCTGTGTTTCCATTGCAGGTTGGTGGTGTACTTCCAAGGACTCGTAACTGCATCTATGATACCGCTCAAGTGTCTTCTCCATGCTAAAACAGTATTTACCAATAGATGAGTACAATACTTGTATAGATTGTACTTCAAGAAAAGGAAATGAAAGGATAAAACAATTAAGATTATATAAATAATTATAATAATAAAATATAGTCAATCGAAGTAAGCTAAGCAATTGTGTACCTCAGAAGAATAAGCTAAACAATGCAAATTTCGAACTCTTGAAATTATATTAAGTGAAAAAAGATCATTTGTATTTGCTATTTATTTATTTAGTAATACAATTGGCAACTTAATTTATATTATAATTCAAGAACCCAAATTAAAATAAAATTAATTCATAAAAATATAGTTAATGATTAAAATAAAATTCAAATTTGCCAAATTGTGGCACTATATATGGATAACGCAATTTAATGTTGGCAAAGATTTTAGGAACTACGTATTTTTTTTTCAATTTTCTATTTAGTTAGACTATTTTGAATTATTAATTATATTTGGAAATTCTTAACACCTTACCATACGGAAGACAATGAAAACCCAATCCAACCCAATTTAAAGGTAAAAACTCAATATGATTGAGTTCGAGTTCGGGTTCGGATTTTACCTGATTTCTACTTTCGGGTTGAAGTTTATATAGTTGTTATAAATATATATGTATAGAAATTTCTCACACATATATAGTACCTAACTATATTGAAATACATGTTTTAGGCGAGTTCCCGTAATATTCGAGTTACCCGAAATCCGACGATTCGGGGATAGTAACATTATTTTCAGCCACACTTAATTTGGGTTCAGGTTTTAGATTTAGAAGACGGAATTAGGTAAGCACAAATCCAACTTCAATCTAGTCCATTGTCATTCCTACCTTAACGTAGGTATAAACTCTATACTATACTCTGAACTCACTTCTCTCTAATTTGAACCTTCTCTCACTAAATAAAAATACATTAGGCCTAATATTTTCAATTTAGCTTTAATTTTTGGATTAACCAATAAGAAAATGGGATCAAATAATTTTTTGGGTTGAAGTATTATCTTCTATAATTAATAGTCAAAGACTAATTTTTTTTAGGCATAGAGTATGGAGAGTTTAAGGAATGAAATAATAAGGAAATTGAAGATTCAAATCTCACCTACTAAAAAATGTTGACATTTGTTAGTCATAATGAAATCCAGAATGGTTTTACCTCTTCTAACATAGTCATTTCAAATACATGCTAGGAAATGAACATCTAACAAGTGCTTACAAAACTTAGTCATATACCAATGAATCCTGGATTAAATAAATAATTGCACAACAATCAAATATTATATCACAAAAAATTGACAAAACTTCATTCTTTGTTACTATTTAAGAGAACTTATACCTTTTACCCGAATCTAGGGTAAACTGCGTATAATTATAATTTTGAAGAAGAAAATCTTACGCCAACAAAATACATATTACAAATACTTATTAAAGGAAATCTCTAAAATATGTCTTCATATACATAAATCACAGGAATCCTGCACACTGAAGTTTAACTCAGGCAATGAAGACAAAAGATGCATAGTAGTACATATAGACATGCAGTAAAACACAGGGCTTGTCTTATCCTACTCATGGAAATGACACCAGTTCATGTTGTAGCTCACTCTTCTCTCTTTATGTTTCACTTCTAGTTCTACAGTTAAAACCTATGCTTCACTTAATCATGTTATGACACGTCCATTTTATCCATAGCTTCTGTATGCATATAGGGTTCTAGCTATGAACGTTGTACCTCTTTCAGCGAGACACGCCTTCACCTAATCAATTATAAATGTGATGTTTGATTTAGCCTAGAAAATTAAAAGATGGAAAAGATACTTACATGATGTCTGTGCAAGAATCAAATGGTACAAGTGCATGCATGCCAATGAAATCCTAGATTATAACTCAACTGAATATGGGTTTCAAACATGGTGACTTATAGTTATAAATCAAAAAGTTCACTTGAGATAAATATAGTATTTTATAAGAGTAAAGAAGCTGGTCAAACCTAAAAGAAGAGTTACATGATGACACCTCAAGAGAATGAATATACATATATCATATAATATGTATCTGTCTTTTCTCTTTTAAATTTAAAGCATGTCATTGTACTGAAATCTGAACACCCTTGATTGCAAATATATAGAAGTTTATTTTTCCTTTGATGTGTTCTGACATGTGGATAAAATCAAAAGAATAAATACATTTATGAAAAGCATGCCATAGTTTCCTCTCAGAATTGGTTACAAAATTTTAAAGCAAGGAAAAAATAAATAGTAATTAGTTATTTTCGAGTTTTAAATAAATTAAAAAAGTTTTTTAATATATAAGTTTTGAAGGTTATTTGAAAAATTAGTAATTTTGGTCCTTTCTATTTGGTATCATTAAACAATCCGCTAAAAGTCATAAAAATAGGGTTATAAAAAAAGTCATAAAAATAGAGGAGTGTTGTTTTTCTGGCAAAGATACAATGTCATTATATAATTCTTCTATTCATTCTAAAAATAGTATTTTCTTTGTTCATTATTTTTCCCTCTCACCCTACCATCCATCTTGCTCTATTGTAGCCACACCTCCATGAACTGGCCGGAGCCACTGAAAACCGCCACATGGAACCACCGTGTTTTTGACTTTGGGTGTGATTGGAAGGTCGAAAAGGAAGAGACATGAATGTCATGAGAATAGGAGTGTCGGAACTTAAAATCTGGAGTAATGGTTGCCGGGAGAGAAGGATCTACCGGTAAAAATGGTGAGAAGTGAGAGATAAAAGAGGGAGAAAAGTAATGTTTAAAATGGTTTTAAATTAATCTTTTTATGTTGTGAGAGAGAAATGATGATAATGAGTAGCATTATTAATATTCAGGGAATCAGGGTTTATTTAAACAAAAAAAACTTTGAGTTTTTTATAAAACACATATATCTTTTTCTCCAAATATATAACTTACTTGAAACTCAAAAATAATTCAAGAGCTTTTTCCTTAAGAAAAAATGAATTCACATCCTCTCTTATCTATACTAGTGGTCATTTATAACGGTGTAGTCTGCATGTTATAAATATCAAATATACATTTTACGTTAAATATTTATAATTTGCAGTTGAATTTATTCAATTGGTATAATACTCAATTTTTTTTAAATTGAACATTCATGCTCTACATTTTGCTGAAAAAACTAATAGTTTTAACGTATGACAAAACAAATAGTTAATCAAATAATATGGAACATACATGGAGTATCAGGATAGTAGGTTATATATTGTTTTTTGGTAGAAATTAGAAATAATGAGAGCAAAATAGAGAACGACAAATTACACTATAGCGGATTGGTTATTTTGAGTTTTTCCTTTATTATGTAGTATAAATTAGATGAAGATTGGGACATATGTCACAAGTCTTTAATGATTATAATTTTTTAATAAAATAATTTTTAAAATTAATAAAAATTGTTTTCTTCTTATATTTTATTATCAGATTCTTTCATACTCGAGAGTATTTGAACCCAAGAAAAATGGTGCAAAATCATGAATATCAACTATAGTAGAAAATAATTTTCTGAATAAAAGGTTATTTTGTTCCTTAATAATGTACTTTTTTTCATTTCAGTTTCGAAAATATGAAAATTTTCATTTTAGTTCCTCAAAGTGTAGTCATCCTTCATTTTATTCTCTCATGAATAAAAAATATTTTCCTCTCTAAAATGTTTGATGACACTCAGTTATGTATTTCGAGACATAACTAATTGACATCCAACAATATCAAGGACAAAAGGGTAATTTTCATCTACCATAGAGTAATGTGAAGATGACAACATTATTTGGGATTAAAAATGAAATTTTCATATATTAATACTGATTACAACAAAAGGGGACTACATTGACCAAATTGACTATTTACTTTTTTCTTGGTTATAGTGTAGGAGTCTTCTTGACTTATCTTGATTTTAGTTTTAGAGTTAGTTTGAAAGTTGAATTTTGGAGGAGAATAAAGAAAAAATTGAATGTTTGAGAACAATGAAATACATTTATGAAATGACTTACAAATCTTTCATTTTCTTACATTCCTCTCCAAAATACAACTCTCAAATTAACTCTTAAGTGTTAGTCACAGGTAAATACCAAAGGTTGACTTGACCAAGATTAAATATAAAGCCCAATTAAAAAACCAAATCCAAAACATTAACAACTTCGAGGACCACATCCAAAAACATCAACACATTCTATTGATTTATCAACCAAGGAATTGAGATAACAAATTATTCTTATTGCCATAATATAGATTTATCAACCAAGGAATTGAGATAACAAAATGAAATTTTGACACTCAATAAAAGTTCAGAACCAACATTTCTTTGTCCAAATTTTAGTTAATTAATCATCAGTGATGATGATAATCCTAACCTTAATAACTGTTAAGACCAACTTAGGATATGATTCTGCAAACACCTATCATATTAATGTTTGAGTTTAGAAAATTATAACAGTAATCCTAATCCCTGAAAATAACTGAAATTGTTAATAGTAATAAATACTAACTAGTTTGTGCATATAGGTCATATTATTCCCTAAGCGCCAAAAGGCTAAAGACTAATATAAATATATAATTAGTGTTTATGATTTCAGAAAACAAAAAAAAATCCTTAAAATCAGGAAATTTAATTTCAAACACTGAAGTAATTCTTTAATCTAACTGCTATATAGATGTGGTAAGATATCTAAACCTTCCAACATTTCACTGGGAGAATATTTCAATTTAGTTGTTCCCCATAACTTATTTTTCCACCATAAATTAATGAAAAACTCATTTCAGAAAAGAAGATTGAAAATATAATCATTAAATATTATCATATATTGTAGAAAAACCAATCTCATTGTAGTTTTTTTGATAAAAGAAAAAGGATGATTATTTTAATTGTTAAATTAAACCAAACTATGAAATACAACCATAAGAACTACTAACTAGAGACAATTCATTATGATGACCGAACTAATGAAGTTAAGATTTCGAAGAAAACGGATCTACAATCTGTGACTGTCATCTTCTGTAAAAAGCGGCAACAAAACAACAGAAGAAATCAAGATCCTAGGGCACAAAAACACCAACAACAAAAAACTAAATAAATAAATAAAATAGGAACCAAATAACACATCCTTTACCTAGCCCTATAAATCACCACATAAAAAATAAAAAATCAGACAAAACAAAGCCAAAACCAAGACAAAAAAAACAATTTATCATCATCAAGATAAAAAAAACAATTTCTTGTAATCTTTCTTGTGTTCTTTTTCTTCAATGAATTTGGTGTGCTTAGGCACCCATAGATTTATAAAAAGATAAAAGCTTTGAGAAACCCATGAAACAATGAAAGAAAAACAAGCAAGACCCAGAAAACAAAATTCACCATAAATAAGAAGCATATATAATATATGATATGTACCTAGAGCTGCTGCAGAACTCATAGAGTTTCCCACGGTTGGAGAAGATAATGAGAGCAATTTCAGCATCGCAGAGAATAGAAAGTTCATAAGCCTTCTTGAACAACCCATTTCTTCTCTTTGCAAATGTCACTTGACGATTTATCTTGTTCTCAATTCTCTTCAGCTCAACCTTTCCCCTACCCATTACTTTATATGATATGATAAATATATTATTTTTTTGTTTTTTCAGAAATTTTGTAGATTAAATATTATACAGCTATTTTCTGCAAAAAAAAATGTACCTCTCCTTTCAAAGCTTATGATCTGTCTCACTTAGTTTGGTAGGTAGGGTATTTTGCACAACATGGTTGCTAACTTGCTAGGAATGCTTGGTGGAAGATAGAAATTTATAGATCTTAGATAAATCTCTTTCCCAGGATTGTCCTTTTATAAAGCAGTAGAAACAACACCAGGGATAAGATAATGCAGTTCCCAGTTCCCACCCATTAATGCTACAGTAAGTCCTTTAATTTTTACAATAAAATAAAATAAAAAGCATATTCATATGTTAAAAATTTACATTACTCTTTTCTTATATATAAAAAATGTAACATCATTCTCTACGTCACTTTTTAATTCAACTATTTTTTACAATAATTAAAAGAGAAATTTATTTACTTATTAACAAATCTTGGTATTCTTATATTATTACTTTCTTCGTATATAAGAAATACCATTCTTGAGTCAGTTTTTTTGGTGAACTGGGTCACTTCTTTTCTTTATATAATAAATCATGAACCATTTCTCTCTAAGAAGAAAGAAAGGATCTGTAATGGTATTTTACTTTGAGTAATGATTTTAGATGTAAAAATCCCTATATTAGTCTTGCATTTTACTTGCTAACCAAATAAATACAAATATTTACTAATTTGAGTGTAAAAAATTAGGTAAGTAATGTGTTGAAGTTATTACATGTACGATTGTATACAGTGATTTAATTATTAGATGGTAAATAATAAAATAAAGATGGTAAATAATACACTTATTAGAATATAATTCATCTACGTCAAAATAACTATATCTTTCTATTTTTAATCAATCAAATATTATCATATGTAAAGTTGTTAATTTAAAAAATAATTTAATATTTATTTAATACATATTTGTCAAAATCCTATTAGTGGTAATTAATTAAACTTGGAGAAATTAGATAGAATATCTCAATTCCATTTATCAAGGTTATATTTTCATTAAAGGTTGAAATGATATTTGAACATTGATAAGCTAAAAGTAATATTAGTTCATCAACTAACTGATAAATGCAAAAGGACGGAAGAAAAACTTATCAAGGAAGGGTTTATTCTAGATAAATAATTTTAATTGATTTCCGAAATCAATGTTTATGAATCTAAGAGTTTACTATTTTGTACATGTATGTAGATAAGTGCAAAATTTTCTTTCATTGTATACACCAATTATAAGGGGGCTGGAACACTTTCTTTATTGGGGTTGTAGTAAATTCCTTTGTGCCTTAATTTAGTGAGTATTTGACCATCAATATATTATGGTCATACTTGACTCCTTTGTATGCTCCAACACTTTGCCTTTCCTTTGATTAGGATATCTGGAAATTTTGACATTAAAGGGGTGGATGAAAGAGAAAGTGATTTAAGTTCTATATTTAATAAAAATTTCATATTTAAGTTTAAGAAAAAATTCTATTGAAAAACGATAAGATGTATGATGTATATGGAATTGAATGTTGGATAACAAAATATCAAAGTAATTTCAATATATTAAGATCAAAATTTTGCATTAAACATACTAAACATGATAGGATTATAAATAAAAACATTGACGAAAATATAGTTAGCACCTGCTATAAAAAAATAGTAGAATCTCATTTCATATGATTTGTGTATGTTTGGATGAGACTTTTATAAGTCACAATAGAGTTCAGAGAATAGGTTAGATGGAGGGTAGCCAAATTACTACGAGCATTGATAGACTATTGCTCCCTTTGGCTCAAGAGAATAAAGTAAGAATAGAGAAATGAGTGAGAAAGATGTAAGAAATAAAGTGATTTTTATAGTGTTTAGTTGTATGGAAAAAGAAGAGGAAAACATGTTTTTTTATCTTTCACTATTTTGAAATTAAATGTAAGAAGTTTGTTAGACCCATTATATTTTGTATTCCTTAAACTATCTCCTAAACCAAATGATAAGAATATGATATTGTTTTTCAACTTCTCTC
The DNA here is from genome assembly GCF_001865875.1 of Lupinus angustifolius. Taxonomy (NCBI): domain Eukaryota; kingdom Viridiplantae; phylum Streptophyta; class Magnoliopsida; order Fabales; family Fabaceae; genus Lupinus; species Lupinus angustifolius. The sequence goes on along the minus strand of NC_032013.1, from coordinate 20,505,272 downwards.
ATCTCATTCTCTTTTTACTCTGTTACAGGAATGCTAAGAGAAATTATAAGTGAAATTATTAGGAAAAATTTAAATACAATGGTTTATTAATGAATACAAGTAATGATAGAATATATGACATTGTTTCCATTAACCAATTTCCCCCAGAAAAATGTAAAACACGTCAAGGTATTACCAAAAGGAAGCAAATAAGAAAATAAGTTGGAATAAGTTATGCTTGAGATGGATTTCTTGAGTATGTTCAATCATGAATAATGTAATAAATAAATCTTGCATTGGGAAGAAGTGAATGGGTTAAAAAGCTTATAAATGTAAACACTAATATCCTTAATAACTCAGGTTTTGGATTATAATGTAATGCAAAGTTCTTATTAAAAAATATTTTAGCCCATTGATAAAACTCTTTTATTATATATGTATACAACCCGATTGAATTATCAACTTTAAAATTACTTATTAGGATTAGAGCAATATATATATATA
>NC_032013.1:20494170-20504689 GCF_001865875.1 Lupinus angustifolius | reverse complement strand
TATATATATATATTCATCTAATCCTAACAAGTAATTTCAAAGTGAATAATTCAATTGGAATGAGTATTGAAGCAAAAAGCGATTCATAAATCTCATATAAATCTCATATAGCAGAGTGAATAGGAAGGCTTGTGCTCTAGGAGAGTGACTATATATGAATGATTCACAATTGCTGGAATATTGGTGGTATTTCCAAGTGTGAATATTATAATGAAGAAGTCTTAAATAGTTTATGTGTATCAAAACCTATAAATCAAATTTCTTAAAATTTTGTACCGAAATGTAATATCAAATGCTTTATGCACTTAGTCTATCAAATAATATTTTACCCAATATATGGATGAAGATCTATAATCGGTTAGACTCCCTCAATCTTAAAAGAATTTTCCCTGCTAATGACAAATCGTCTCTAAAAAGTATTTGAAAAATCTAGAAATTATTCATATGATAAGTCTTTGTATTTCTTTTGCAAAATCGAATTGGTTATTTCAATGACATTTTTGTCAGTTAGTATTGCATAATTTAAAATATTTTTTTGTCTAGACCGCAAGTAATGTTGTTTTCTTTTTATACAAAACATTAATATAAAATATTGATTTAGAAGAATCAAACATGACCAAACCACCCATCGGTTAGATTAAAAGATGCTACTCAAAAGCACATGAGATTCCATCTTCTCCTTCCACAAAATTATTCAATAAATGAAAAAAATAATAGGACGCAAAACTGAAAACAAAACATAGATATTGTATAAAAAGTAAGACAAATTTTAAATTTGTTGACTTAGAAGGAATTAAATATTAGTCCATCATTTAATTATTTAGTTAATAAATATTTTGTTATTGAGGTAAAAAAACTAAGACATGGTTTTAAGGACCCAATTATAAACTTTAAGTTTTACGAATTTAATGATAGACGATTTTTGAGTTTAAGGATTCAATTACAAAATTAAAATACTAGTGACATATTTGAAAATTCCCAAACAATTCAGAGACCCAAAAAAATAACTTAACCTGAAAATAAAATAGAAACTCAAGAAAGAATGGAGGATAATTATATAAAATTTGTCATTTAAAAGTCTACATATCCCTTCCATAAAATATGTTTAGAGTCACAGACAACGTCATATCACAAAATATATTTATTCCGAACTATTTTAAGTTAAAAAGAATAGGCAACCCCAAAGACAACATCATATCATAAAGTAGATGTATTTACAAAGACATCATATGGTATCAAATCTAAAATGACTGTAGTCTAGCGGGGGAGCTAATTGTTAATGCGTGGGCACCACAGCTTTATTATTTTTTAAATAAATTATATAAACTTTTAGTTTATCTATCAAGAGAAAAAAATATGTGCAATGATAATTAATGAATTTTATATACTTTTTAATATTTAATTCTCATTATCTAAATGAATTATGAATGTAGCAATTGTATATAAATTTACATAATAACAATACACAAATATTACTCACCTCCATTAATTTCATTTATATTCATGGGAATCCTTTCTATTTTTTTTACATTATTACTTATTAGATACTTTTTAATAATATTTAATATAAGATTAGATATTTATTTCAGCTTTAAATTATTGATTGATGCTCTATTGTTAGTATAAGTGACAATACAGGTTAGCCCAACCCGTTCCTGCTCGGCCCGCCATTGACCTGCAAAAATATGGGCTGACCCGATCTAACTCTTATTGTTAAAGAGACTCAAAATGTCAATCCAACATGTAATTGGCAGGGTGGGCTGATCCGTTTTTTATTTCAAAACACACATTTATAACCAACTCAATTACAATTCAAAATTAAATAATCATCACCCCTCATGAATGTCTTTTAAGACAAAAAATAATAAACCAAAGTCCACAATCTCCCAATAACATACCGTCTTAGTTTAAAACTTGTAAGTTCCAAATAACAAGCCAACATAGTTTTAAACTTTTAAATTCATAGTTCACAATAAAACTTCTAACTCCTAGTTTTAAACATTAGGTGCTCTCTTGGAAGAAGATACCTCCACTTTTCTATTACTACCACCATCAACGTCTTTCAAATATTCTTCTTATTCATCATCTACATTATCATTAGAACAAATAAATGATAATTACATTCTTGATCTCAGGTTGATGAAATTTTCATAGGTACATTCTTGTTGATGAAATTTTCATAGGTACATTCTTGTTGATAAAATTTAATGTATTTAAATGATAATAGCATTCTTGATCATTGGTTTCATAACAAAATGAAAATCATTAAAACAAATAATTCGATCATGAGTTGTCATAAAAAAAGTACTATAGACAATCATCTCCACCTTGATGGGTCCACATGTCTTGTTGAAAATGGAACTTTAATGGAAATAGTTGTGTGAACATGATTTATCTCTCTAGTACTTGTTCCATTTGACAAAAAAAGATACACATTTATGAAGTTGGATTGAAATTCATAGATAAACATGGAGACTCAAGGTTAGGGGTGGCAATATGGGCCAACTCAATCAGCTAAGCCTGCCTTTGGCCCGCCAAAATATGGATTAGCCCAACCCTTATTGCTAAAAGAGCTCAAATCCCTAGTCCAACTTGCTAAAAATGTCAATCCAAATGGGCTAGCCCGTCGGACCAATCGCATAGTGTTATCCCTAGTCGATAGTGTAGGCTAAACCTACCCCTATACACAAAGGGAAATATTTGCCAACCAAATTTTTACACTATTTTACATATGCTCAGTTTTTTTTTATTTAAAAAAGATTGTATATTAATGAGGATGATATCTTCACATTTTCTTTTACATTATTTTTATAATTATAGGTTCTTTACGTATTATTTTTTAAAACAATTATTTTAACCAATAGTTATAAAAGAAATGTAAGATGATATGGTGAGAAATTAGTTTATACTACTGAAATGCACAAGTTTTATTAATATTCATTCATTTAAGTTTCTACGCTTTTTTAGAATCCTTAGTAATTTTTTGTATCCCTAGTACCATTAATAAAATATATATTTCTCGCCAATCAAAAAATGCCAATATAAATTACATAAATAACAAATATATCAGACAGTAATAAAAAATTGTGGAAGAATTAAATTTTATGGTAACAATGTCAACAAAAATTGCAATGTTTGAGAAATTTAAATAGTTTCTCAAAATGTGGTAATAATAATATATTGCGAAAGCGTAAAATGATATTTGTGATATTTTTTATAGATTTATCAAGACATGAAAAGTCTTATTTATAATGTAAACTAACTAGCTAACTAACTAATTAGCTAACAAATTAATAAACACATGTTGTAAAACAATTTAACATGTGTTAAATGTGTAAAATGTCGTAGCTTTCTTCTTTAGTAGCTCCTCAAGCTAGAGGGTAAATGTCAATTGACTCCAGCTTGATAATTTGATTAGATATCATGACAATGTAATAGATCGGAATCTCAATCCTAACATGATTGGAATTTCTCCATCACTTGATCTTGTTGTTGTTGTTGTTGATCTTGCTGTTAATCTTGTTGATCTTGTTATTATTGTTATTATTGATCTTATTGATCTTGTTGTTATTGTTGATCTTGTAGATCTTGTTGTTGATCTTATTGATCTTGTTGTTTCTGTTTGATCTTCTTCTTGTTGTTGTTGAAGCATAAGCCATTATGTTGCCTCAATGTATAATTGCATTACTGGCTCAATAATCTATTTCCATCGAAATCAAACACATAAAACAAGCTTCCCATCCTGGCTTCTGGTTAGTCTTTGCAAAATAACCATGCTCAATAGTCATTTCCAACATTTCGTATGAGGAAAATCATTCAATAAGAGTTTTTCTCTCCTTTCCACTTACAATGAAAACACAATTCTTGGTATCCCTTCAGCTTCTTTCCACTTTCACATGTTGAATTGTTGACGATTATTCAATATTGAATGATAGAAGAAAAAGATAATAATGTTCCTAGAATTCAAGAAAGATAAGAAAAAAATGCTTAAAGACGAAAGAAAGAGAAAGATAGTAATTATTGTAAAATGTACAGCGGTAACCAAAGCCTAAAGACTTTAATACCATATTGTGAAAATGTTGCGAAAGCGTAAAATGAAAATTTTGGATATTTCTCATTGATTTATCAAAGCATGAAAAATCTTATTTATAGTATAAATTAACTAACTAATAAACTAATAAACACATGTTGTAAAACAATTCAACATGTATAAAATGTTGTGGATTTCTTGTCCAATATGATACATGATATTCTAAATTGAGAAAATTTCATAAAACACTCTAGTGAGAGACATTGCTCGTTAGAAATTTAAACTGTGAATAATATATAGGTGAAAGGAGTCTCATATCAGTAGATATGAGTTGAAGTATATATAAATGATAATATTAATAGACCTATATATTAAGGTATGAATAGACATTTTATGTCATACAAAAGTGTATTATTCTATGTGCTATTACTTATGATTGGTCAGAAAAAATAAATCATTATAAAATATTTAACTTCAATTTATTTTTTCAACCGTTCACATGGAGTGATACATAGAATGACATACTTTGTGGAACAACACATATACTACCATGGTATAACATCTATGTATTGTCATCACCCGGTGTAAGCTAAGCCTGCCCCTATATAATAAGATGTATTGGCAGATGGGAAAAACACTAGTTTCTCGCAAAATAGCTTGGTTTTGAGAAACTTGTTGACAGTTATACTAAACTATATAACCTTAGTCTGTGCAGGGATGCCAAAGTAAGCGATCTAGGGAGATGGCAGAACGGGTTGGAGGTGGTCCTTGGAAGACAAGCTTTTCTTTGGGAACTTTATCAAATTGACATTTGTTTTTGAGGGCTTATAGATTACCACTTTAAGGAGTGACACCGAAGATCACTAAGAGTGGCTACATGAAAAAATGGGTCAATACTATGTCAAAACTACCTACAAGGTTCTACTTGAATAAGAGAATGACGAGGATCGGGACAACAATTTATTCAAATTCTTGTGGGAATCAAAAGCCCCTCAAAGATCACTACTTTACTATTCTTAGACATTATTCCAACCATGGAGGCCTTGCTTAGGAGACAAATGACACAACTTGTAGGACGAATGACTTGTAGATTATGCAACGAAGAACCAGAAACATCTCGACATATATTCTCATCATGCAAATTCACTTACGGTCTTTGGCAGTCGATCAATAATTGGATTCAAATTGCAATCATTCCGCCACATGATGTTCAGAATCACTTTCTCCTTCACACAGGCTCCATTCATTAAGAAGTTTAGGAAACTCTAGAGTATTATTTGACATTCTTCAATTTTGTCCATCTAACATGCAAGGAACGAGGTCATCTTTCATTTTCTCATGCCGATTATTCAGAAGAACTATAGATTAAAGGAAAGGGTGAAAAACATGTCATGTCCTTTTTAGAATGGGATAAAAACCCATGTGAATGTTTATTTTCTCACTATTGCTAGACTTTAACTTTGTAGCATTCTTACCCTTCTCTTGTAACTTATTGTACTTAATAAAAGTTATCTTTTACTTGATAAAAAAAAAACTCTAATAAACATATTCACATAAATGCTTAGAGATGAGAAGAAGATAGAAAATGAGAATGCAGAGCGCTAGTGTTAGGTAGTAGGAAAAGAAACCCAACGTGGGATAATGTGGAAAAAATATGGTGGGGGATAACTAGGGGAAAATACTCGGTTTATATTAAATTGATTATATTTTTAAATTTCAAATTCGTTCATTTATCACATCTAAAGGAAAACTAATCAAGTAATATCAATTGACCAAACATCAATGTAATACCAATTGACCAAACTAATCAAGGAAAACTAATTATCAATGTTCTATTTTATCTATAAAATACACCAAACATAAAATACAATCCTCTATTAACGCATCTATTAATTATGATAGGCGTCTATTAATTATGAAACACTATCAATATGATCAAATAATGTTTAATAAAAGTATAAGTAATATACCAGTTATTATAATTATAAGAACAATCTGTGTTTCACAGTATAAGTGTATATTTATGATAATTAATATATCTTTTTATATAGAGAGTAATTTATTAACCCAATTATCATCAAATAATGAATATCCAACACCTTAATCATGTGACAAATATTGAAAAATTAGATATCAATGGAAATGGCTGTTATTTCTGTTTTTCTCGGTGAAGTTATTTTCGTATTTCTTAAGAGTAACCTTAACATATATGAATTAAGTATTAAACGATTTTTTATTACTATAAAGTCTATAGATGTGATATATAAATTCCGTTCTTGATTTTTTTATAATTAATATGCAAGAATCAATATCTTACTACCATGTTCTGTCCGTACAATACAAAGGGTACCTTGTCACGCGAGAATCAATTCCCATCTCATTCAGAGATAAGGAATATAATAGGTTATCAAGTTCTGAAGACTTTGCTTTAGCTTAGAAAATAATAATGTGAATTTGTCCACCTTAATAATTGCATTTTATGTCTATAATCTGAGTAATGATATTATACAAACGTATGCAAATTTAATATGAATTATTTCTGAACCAGCGGTAACATCAAACCCTAAGCTTGGGCTGGCTAAAAATTATGTCTGCCAAGATGGCCTATATTCATTTGGTCATTGATAAAGATGGCAATTATTAATTAGATATTTCTGCTTCTAATTTTCAATCTTAAAATTTTAAATTTGGTTTGGTTTCATATTCATCATGTCCTTTTTTATAGATAATGTAAACCACAACATATAAGGTCACAAGTCAAATTCTGAATAGTTTCCAATTAATTAAAATCAGACAGTTAAAATGTCAATGCCCTCATATTCTTCTGTGACTCACAGACTTAGCCGTGTTTTAAATTATGGTTATGAATAATTTTTTTTGATATAACAGAAATATAATATAATTATAATTATAGTTACAATGTCTTTACCAAAACTTTTCAAACCACAATATTGTAACCTCAATTGCGATTACCGTTGTATATTACAATTTAACATGTTGTTATAGAATGGATTGATGTACTCTAGAAACCGTGGATAGTGAGAGCTCCTCCTGGTGCATTCCCTTTCACCCCACTAAGCTCTGAACCTTTAATTTCTTTTGCTTTCCCTTAACATATGGCTTTTTTCAATTTTCTTCAACTTCTCATTTTTTTGTCAACCTTTTCTCAATTTTCACCAAGCAAGCAGGCATGCACATAAGATATGTGTAAAGCAGTCAACTTTATCTTTTTAAGCTAAACAGGAATTGATTGTGCTAAAGTTATCCGACGAAAGCAATATATTTTATTTATTTATTATTATTCATGATTAAGATCAATACTTCTAACAATTTAGTAATTAGCATAGTTAACCCCGTTTATATGCATTGCTAATATACTGAGCTTTACAAGAGGATAAAGCAAATACATCCTACTTCTTGGAGCACCAACTTAGAGGAGCATTGCCTAGATGGAATATGTAAATAGTTGTGCTCTTCCTATCTAACTTGTCACCACACTAGTCTACATCAGGGAAGCCAATCCACTCGGGTTTGCAATTTTTGTTTGAGCTTGTTGGATACATGATGCCATAGCCAATAGTTCATCTCAAGTACTTTAAGAGTCTATTCACTGCACATATGTGACTTTGCTTAGTGAATTCCATGAACCTGCTCACCAATCCAACTCCATATGCAATATCAAACCTTGAGTTGCACATATATCTTAATAAACCTATCATTTGCCTATATTGAGTCTTATCAACCTTTTGTTATGTTTCTCCTTAGCACAACCCAACTTCAACTTCAATAGGGGCTACTATATTGCAATTCACCATTTGAAACTCTCCAATATATCAGTAGTGTACTTGCTTTGGTGTATGAAAATTCCATGCTTGGTTCTCTTGAATTCTATGCCTAGGAAGTAGGACAATTCTCATATACCTGTCATTTCGAATTCATCTTGCATCTCATGCTTGAATGTTCTTAAGTTCTTCACCAGTTATGAGAAGGTCATCAACATAAAGGCATAGTAGGAGAAGGTTTGCTATGTGCTTTCCCTTCACATACATACCATGCTCATTTGTACACTTTGTGAATCCTTGTTGCAATAGGAATGCATCTATTTTGCTATTCTAAGCTCTTAGAGCTTGTTTGAGTTCAGATAGAGCTTTATTGAACTTGTACACCAATATCCTTTGCCTTCTTCTTCAAAACCTAGTGGTTATGTCACAAACACTTCCTTGTCCAAAGGTCCATTCAAGAAAGCTAATTTTACATCCATTTGATGGATTTCCCAACCTTTATAGCTGGCAAGAGCAATCACAAGTCTCATTGTTTTAATTCTAGCAACTGGAGCAAACACCTCATCATAATCCAGACCTTGTTTATGTAGAAATCGTTTAGCAAGTAATCTGGCTTTGTATTTAGAGACCTCACCATTTAGATTTTGTTTGGTCTTCAATACCCATTTCACTACTATGGCCTTATTTCCATGTGGTAAATATATTAAGGTCCATGATTTGTTTCTTTCAATGGACCTTAACTCCTCCTCCGTAGCTTCAACATAGTGTGTTTGTTCCAAAGCTTCTTCCAAGCTTAGTGATTCCATCTCTACAAGTAATGCCATGTGCACAAGATCACCTTCTACTGTGATTGTGGAGTCTGAAAAAACCTCATAGTCTCTAAGCCTGGATGATGGTTGTCTTATACTTTGAGATGTCACTATGATGCTTGAAAGTTGAGCCTCAACTAACTCATTTTCACCAATGTTGTCCATCCTTTCTTCACTCTCACCATGTTACAGCCTAGTCTCATCAAGTTGCGGCCTAGTTTTAACACTAGAGTTATTATATTGTTGGTTCCATTTCCAACATTGACTTTCATCAAACCTCAGATTTCCACAGATCATAAACTTCCGAGTGAGAGGATTAAAAACCCTGTATACAGGCGTAGTGTGATAGCCCAAGAATACCAACCTCTCACCCCTATCATCATGCTTCATTCTTCTTGCTTCACATACATGACCATAGTAGACTGAGCCAAAGATTTTGAGGTGGCTTAGATTTGGTCCAAGGCTTGACCAAACTTCCTTAGGTGTCTTGTATAATCTCTTGACTAGAATTCTATTGATGATGTGTGATGATGTTGACACAGCCTCACCCCAAAACTTTTTTGGCAAGTTCTTAGTTTTCAACATACTTCTAGCCATGTTAAGTATAGTCATATTATCCCTTTCAGATGTGCCATTATGTTGTGGTGTGTAGGGTACTATCACTTCATGATGAATCCCTTCTTTGCTGCAGAACTCATCAAACTTAGCAGACATATATTCTGAACAAATATGTGAAAGATTGTATCTTGTTCTGTACATATCTCATATGAGAGGTTACAATATATACAAGGAGGGAATAAAATCAAAATCCCTAAAAATCCGCTAATATTCATAGCTAATTAACAAGAAACTAATCACAATAAGTGTAATTGATTTAAATCCAAATTAATCCCACATAATTGGGATTTTGTTTGTCCAACACTCCCCCTCAAGCTGGTGAATAGATGTCAATCATTCCCAGCTTGCACACGCATGACTCAAAGCTTGGTTTAGATAAAGCTTTTGTAAGAATGTCAGCTTCTTGAGCCGTTGTGGGAACATAGGACAAGGATATAGTTCCACTATCTAGTTCTGACTTGAGGAAATGTCTATCAATCCTGACGTGTTTCATTCTGTCATGTTGAACTGGATTATGTACTATACTTATAGCTGATTTACTGTCACTGTAAAGTCTCATAGGAGAGATGAATGATATGTTTAAGTTTAAATCTGCCATTAGTCTTTCAATCCAAATGAGCTCACAAATTCCTTTAGCCAATGCACGAAACTCAGATTCTGCGCTACTTCTTGCAACAACTTTTTGTTTCTTGCTTCTCCAAGTGACTAGATTTCCCCAAACTTTAGTGCAATATCCAGTTGTAGACTTGCTGTCATCTATATCTCCTGCCCAATCTGCATCAGAGTATCCCACTATTTCTCTATTGTTATTTTTTTTAAACAACAACCTCTTACCTGGACATCCCTTTAGGTACCTCAAAATCTGGTTTGCTACATCCAGATGCCTTTTTGTGGGAGCATGCATGAACCCACTGATCAAGCTTACACTAAAGGCAATATCTGGGCGAGTTAAGGATAAATAGATAAGTTTTCCAACTAAGTGTTGATAGGTCTCCCTATCCACTGGAGGATCATCATCTGAAATCTTCTGCTTCCAATTCCTCTCTAAAGGCACCTTAGCGGGTCTACACCCCAACTTTCCAGTTTCTTTCAATAAATCTAGAACATATTTTCTTTGAGAGATAAAGATCCCTTGTTTACTCCTAGAAAAATCTATTCCCAAGAAATATTTCAAAGTACCAAGATCTTTTATTTGGAATTCTGACTGTAGGTGTGTTTTTAGAGACATAATCCCTGTATTGTTATCACCTGTAATTACCATGTCATCCACATATACAATC
>NC_032013.1:20493215-20494070 GCF_001865875.1 Lupinus angustifolius | reverse complement strand
GGTTTGTACTTCACTGTGAACACCCATTTGCTTCCAACTATCTTCTTCCCATCGGGCAAGTCTGACATCTCCCATGTTTGATTTTCCTTCAATGCTGTCATTTCTTCCATCACTGCTTTTTTCCATTCTGCACTTTGTAAAGCTTCAAGAATATTACATGGCACTTGAATTTCATCTATTTTCGAAATAAAGGCTTTGTAACTTCTTGATAAATGTGAGTATGTGATATGGTTAGAAATAGGATGTTTTGTACAAGTTCTTACCCCTTTTCTAACAGCAATAGGAAGATCTAAGTTATTACTTTCTTCTTCAATTTCTTCAACCACATTTGGTTCTATTACTGCTGAAGAACCTACCACTGGTTCAGATTCATGGCTTTGATTGAGAGTTTTAAACCTGCTGCGTGTGAAAACATACCTCACAGGTGGTTTATATACATGAGATAGTTCCCCTGATTTTTGACTGATTTGTGTTTGAGTGAGAGGAGATTTTGGGACTGTTTTTGTTTGATTTAGGTGTGAGCTTGAGACTGTTTTTGTTTGATTTAGAGGTGAGTTTGGGACTGTTTTTGTTTGATTTAGAGGTGAGTTTGGGATTGTTTTTGTTTGATTTAGAGGTGAGTTTGGGACTGTTTTTGTTTGATTTAGAGGTATGATAGAGATGGGAATATCAAGCTTATGTAAGATTATAGGACTAACAAATTCGCTTGGGAGTATTGGATCACGAGGGTGGTCTCCTAATAATATCTCCCCCTAGAGAGCAGCCTGGGGATAAAGAAATTGGTCTTCCCTAAAAGATACATCACTAGAAACAAAAAACCTTCTTGAGGAAGGATGATAGCAACGATACCCCTTT
>NC_032013.1:20490535-20493115 GCF_001865875.1 Lupinus angustifolius | reverse complement strand
GATCGAGGATTGAAAAACATTTTTTATTAGTTGATGAAATTGTTTAAAGATCATAGGAACCTCAGATTTGTCCTTCATTAAGTATACCCAACAAACACGAGTGTGATCATCAATGAACGTAACAAACCACCGTTTTTTATTAGCAGTGGGAACACGAGTTGGACCCCATACATCACTATGCACAAGGTGAAAAGGTGCAGAAGGGCGAGATGGATAAGTAGAACGTGATTGTTTTGCCAAAACACAATGACCACAACGAAATGAACGTGGGTCCTTATTTATAAATAAATTTGGGTACAAATATTTTAGATAAGGAAAACTAGGATGTCCTAATCGTTGGTGTAGGAGAAGAACATCAGAATCAGAAACAACTTGTAGACCCATAGGAATAGGGGAACTAGATAAACCACCATTGGATAAATAGTAAAGGCCATTGTTCTCTCTAGCATTGCCAATTGTCCTCCCCGATGGTAAATCCTGAAATTGACAGTGGGAATGAAGGAAAGTTATTGAACAATTTAAGTCTTTTGCCAATTTATGAACAGAAATTAAATTGCAATGTAATTTGGGAACATATAGAACAGACTTAAGTGGTACCCCAAACACCACGATATCACCCCTGCCTAGAGCTTTACACAAGGACCCATCTGCAACAGTAATATTAATGTCCTCATGACAAGGGCGATAGTTAGAGAGGCCATCTAAAGAACCACACATATGGTCGGATGCACCAGAATCCACAATCCAAGTATCGTGGGAACCTTGATAGGATAAAAGAGATGTAGAATAATTGATTGTACCTTTATTAGTCATAAGAGCATTAGAACTAGAAGTAGTGTCCTTATTGGGATGAAGGAGTGTTTTAAGCACCTCCATCTGTTCAGTTGAAAAGGGCATGGTGTTGGCACTGGAAAAAAATTTAGACTCTGTAACATAAGCTGTTCTGGGGCGTCTTTGACTCCGGGGTTTCCAATCAATAGGCTTTCCATGAAGGTCCCAACATGTTTCTTTGGTGTGATATGATTTTTTGCAGTGCACACACCATAAACGATCCTTTTAGTTCATGGAAGGTTGCTGCCCAGGATTTCCTTTGGGCTTGTCAGGACGGTAGGAAGCGAAGGTCGAACCTTGGACAGCAGTATCCATGTCAGGGTCTTTGGGTAGAGGCAACATAACACGTATGCGACTCTCTTCACGACGGACAATGGCAAACACCTCATTGACAATTGGAAGAGGTTTGGTACCCAAAATACGACCTCTAACTTCATCCAAATCTGCATTTAGGCCCTGTAAAAAATCAAAAACACGTTCTTTCTCTTGCATAGCCAGAAACAACTTATCATCAGTGGCATAATGCCATGCAATAGTATGGGACAGGTCAAGTTCCTGCCACAACTCAGAAATAGTGTTAAAGTATTCAGTGATAGACATATTGCCCTGTTTTGTGTTCTTTAAGGCACAACGGACCTCGAATAGTTGAGAAACATTCTCAATGTCTGAATACATTTGGTGGACAACAGTCCAGACTTCGTGGGCTGTGTTGTAAAACAAGTAGCGGCGTCCAATTTTGGGATCCATGGACTGGACAAGCCAGGCCATAACCATAGAGTTCTCCGCTACCCATGTGTTGTAAGTGGATGACTAAGGGCTTGGGACTGGTGGAATACCAGTAAGATAACCCATTTTGCCTTTACCAGTCATCACAAGCTTTACAGACTGGTACCACTCCTTGAAATTGGCCCCATTGAGGCGGTGGACAATTAAGGGAATGGTATGTTGGTCAAAGTTAGATGTTTGCACAATGGCAGTGCCAATATTATTGTTTAGGTTTGTGTTTGGATCGCCGGTAAGTGGATTCAGAATCTTAGGAGATTCCGATGATGGGGAGGTGGTTGGGGAGGATGTCGGCGTCTCCATTTTTTTCAGGTCAGAGGATGCTGCCTGCTCCTAATACCATGAACAAATATGTGAAAGATTGTATCTTGTTCTGTACATATCTCATATGAGAGGTTACAATATATACAAGGAGGGAATAAAATCAAAATCCAACTGATCTGAGTTGCTTCAACTTCAGCTCAGTCTTCCTTTCTACTTAAGCTTTGAATTTCCTGAAGTTCTCAAATACTTCACTCTTTCTTTTTAATAGATAGATCCATACCTTTCGTGTGTGATCATCAATGAAAGTTAGGAAGTATATGTTTCCTCCAATTGAGTCTACTTCAAATGGGCCACACATATCACCATAGATCAGTTCCTAAGGTTTCTTTGTCTTTGAGGGAATATTTGAACCAAATGAATTTCTTGTTTGCTTGTTGGTTAAGCAACCATCACACAAAGTCTCAGGTGGCTTTATGCAAGGTAGTCCTATAACATATTAACTCTTACTCAACAGTTCTAGGCTTCTTGTAACACCGCGAATTTTACGAGTTTGAATTTTAAGATTTTACTAATATTTTCATTTATTTATATATTCGAAAATGAATTTCTGGGAATTTTCGGTAAGGAATTAGACAAAACTCTAGTTGAGTTTTATTCTTGAAATTTTATTTCCGATTTTATGGTAAATTTTGGTAATTTTCT
>NC_032013.1:20490052-20490435 GCF_001865875.1 Lupinus angustifolius | reverse complement strand
AGCATTCTATCAAAATCCCAGCAGTCTGGGCGAACTAGGCATCACCGGGGCGAGTCCGGGCGCCGCTGGGGCAAGCCCGGGCGACCGAAAGTCCGCCCGGGCGAGCAAAAACCTGTTTGGGCGAAAAAAAAAAAATTTCCAGGAATTCGCCTGGGCGACCGAAAGTCCGCCCGGGCGAGCAAAAACTCGACTCGCCAAAAAAAAAAAATTCCATAATTTTTACGAGTTTTTGGAACCCTCTCGCTTGGGCGAGAGAGGTCTCGTTTAGGCGATAATACTTTCGACTAGGCGAGGAAAGTTTCAGTCTAATTGAGATTTAAAGATGAATTGTCGCTTGGGCGACTTGTCCTCGCTTGAGCGAGAGATGCCCAGTTTTAAAATGG
>NC_032013.1:20489455-20489952 GCF_001865875.1 Lupinus angustifolius | reverse complement strand
TGTTCCTGAGGGAACCGATCAATCTATTTTTAATTCCTTGCGATGATATGTTATTTCGGGTGGTACAAAACGGCTTGGTACGGGACCTGTACTCTCGATTATTTCCGATTAGGATGTTGGATGGATATTGGTGTAAGGTGGATGATCATGACATATCATGCATACATTATCATTGTGGAAGTAAATTCCCACATGTGAGTTACAAGTATGGTGTATTCCTATGTTTATGTATGTGATCTGATTATGAGTATAATGTTGATTATATTATTTGATATATTGGTAATGTTGAAATAAATGGTAAGTTATGATATTTGTTTATGAAATGTATGTGGATATATTATTGTTTATATTGATAAATGGTGAATTATGATATTGATGGAAATGAGTGTTGTTTAAATTACATAGGTTGATTTGGTAATTGTTTATGAGAACAATTTATGAGTCTGATTATATTACTCATGTAAATTAGACAATTGTTTATGAGAACAACTAATGAG
>NC_032013.1:20489091-20489355 GCF_001865875.1 Lupinus angustifolius | reverse complement strand
CAGGGTGATTCAGCGATGGTCGTAGTGGTAGGGACGTTACCCTTTTGAGTTATGATGTGAATTAGGGCACTGCCCAGAAAGGAACCCCGGATACCACGTAGCGAGATCGGTTGACCGTAAGAGGCTTGGTCTGGGACCGTCCAGGGTATTCAGCGATGGTTGTAGTGGTGGGATGTATTTCCTTTGTATTACGTGCTAACATAAGATCGGGACCCACAAGAAGCATTCCTGATGGAGATGACTTAAGGTGGGCCGAGCATGGTA
>NC_032013.1:20488788-20488991 GCF_001865875.1 Lupinus angustifolius | reverse complement strand
CAGAAAGCGTTTGTACGACCTAGGTCCGGGTAGGACTGTTCCTGAGGGAACCGATCGATCTATTTTTAATTCCTTGCGAGGATATGTTATTTCGGGTGAGTACAAAGTGGCTTGGTGTGGGACTTGTACTCTTGATGTGTTTCCGACTAGGTTATTGCGAGGATATTGGTGTAAGGTGGATGATCATGACATAACATGCATAT
>NC_032013.1:20399006-20488688 GCF_001865875.1 Lupinus angustifolius | reverse complement strand
TATGATATATTATTTATATTATGTTATGATACTTAATTTCCATATAATTCCACATATTGTGCCTTAAAATGATAACTTACTCTCTCTTTGTTTTTTGTATATTGTGTACTGGTATATCTTATGATCATACAAATAACAAGCAACACTTCTCCCCCAAGAAATGGTAGAGGATCAAGTTCCTGATAGTCGCATAGGAATATAGTGTTGGTGTGTGATTGGAATGATAGGTTGGATACTTATATTTTGGAAGACTGGTAAATGGGTTACCTTAGATTTTATGTTTTTGTGTATTGTGGGTGCCCTGTTGTAAGGATGAAATTAACTTCTGATACTCTAGGAACACAAGTTTTAATTTACTTAGAGATACTATAAGTTATTTGTACGTATGCAACTAAAACTAACCAGAAATTACATTCCTATAAATTCCTTTGGATCATAGTTATTATGTAGTTGTTTCAGGTAAAACATGTTATATATGACTTTTAGTCATGGCATTTTGATGAATATTATCACATGTGCTTTTATTATGTTGCTTTAAAATGACAAAAGTATTGATAAGTAAATATCTATACTTAGTCATGAAATGAGGACAATTGATTCTTAGAAATAATTTATTTATTCACATAATTATAGAGAATGAACTTGAATTGTTGAAGTCTTAAAAATATATTGTTATGTCATTCGGGTCATTGTTTTAATTAGAAACTCATAATTATTAAATATATTCACAATAAATAAATTCATAGTCATAAATAGTTGTTGAGTAAGAAATTCTATAAAAAAAATTAATTCATGAAAGAATCGGATTGTTACAACAACCACATACATGTAAGGATGGAGGCCGATACAGGTCAATCAAGGTAATCAAAGTCTATCAAGGTTATTCAATGAGTGATTAAGGTTGTTTATGTGTGATTGTTATTAGTTTGTTTCTAAATTTAAGGTTTAGGTTTTGTTAAACTCAATTTTTTTTCTAAATTTGAATTCATTTTTTGATAACTGATTTTTGTTTTCACTTTGAGTTCTGCACTTATTCTTGTTTCTGGCCATTTCATTGTATTTTAAAATTGTTGAATTTCATACCTCTTAAACTTTTTCTCTCCATCTACTAATTTCTAAGTAATATTTTAATCAACCAAGCCCAATAAGAGTGCATTCCTATTTAAAAACCATGATATTGATACCATTGGAGATGCTCTAGGTGAATCACAGAAATAAATAATTATTCTGGATATGTTCATGTCTTGTTCAGGATACGTTATAATCTCATTGAACAAAAAACTTTTTGATCACTGAGTTGCATATGCATCTTTTTACTTCACCAATAAAGCACTTTTTGCAAGAATCCTATACCATAACATGAAATTAAAAGCAACCACTTTTGTGCTAATTAGCCACTTTTGTGAAACACTTTAAGAAAGAAAGGTCATTAGCAATTTAGCATGTGACATCTCAAATGAAATGAAGAACTCTTTCTTTTCTTTTTGGATTTCTTTTCTTTACATAATGTGAAATTGATAAAAAGAAAGTTTTTTTAGTGCAAAAGGGATCTCAGAATAGGACTATATGAGGTTCCAATTGGAATATTATTTGTAGAATGTTGATTAATAAGTTTCTGTAGCAGGAATTAAAAAATGTTTCTATGTTCTCTGGTTTGATGGATTTGTGGTCATTCAAATTCTTCACACTTTGTATCCTGATATGATATTTCAAAGAATAAGGAGCTTCTTTGTTCTTTCAACTCTCATTTTTTTTTTTAAGTTTGGTATATATTTTTAGATATGCTTAATGAGGAGAGATTTGTTTACACCAAAATTAAGTTACATTCAATTTCAGTTATTCATTTTATTAAATTCAACGGATCAAACGAGTTAGTGAAATAAATGATGAGAGGAAAAAAAATTAATAATTTTTAAGTTTTATTCATTTGGTTCGTTGGATTTAAGAAAATGAATGGGTAAGATTGAGTATAACTAATGTAACTTAACTTGGGTGTAAATCTCCTCGTCTTACTTATCCATCATTATAAGTAGTTTTTATTATTTATTTCAGCCTCTCACTTCAGATATAATAGCTCATACAACCAATTTAAAATATGAATTGACCTCACAATTCATTGGGTCATACAAAAGCATTTCAAAATTGAAAATTCACATCCATCAAATGAATAATTGCCTAAGTTATTAGTTATGTTATATATAACCCTTCAACAATGTAATATTTATGCGTGTAAAGATTTATACATAGTTATCATATCATTTAAATTGTTTTTTTCTGAAAAATCAATAATAATTAAATATGAATAATAAATGATATAAAGACAGCGTATTTCAGTGCATATGACTTTTATCTCTCTACAATACCATCAAGTATCCCTTCTTTCCAAAGTGGACTTCATCAAATGGGCACAGATATCTGTCTTCATAGACATAAAATTTAGTGGGGAACTATGTTTTTATCTGTTAGACAAAAAAATATTAATATTAATAAATTTATGGGACAATTAGATATTAAAAGTTCTAATTGGGTGATGAAAAATGGATACAGGTAGCAATAGGAAGAACTTCTCTAATGAAAATATGTTAGATACTACACAATCAGAGTGTTTTCATTGCCATTATTAAGACAAGAACAAGCTTCAACTTCACTCTTTGATTTGCTAATAATAAATACAAGTGGTTCTTTAATTTCTTCCCTGACTTTTCTTTTGGCAGATGCAAATCAATGGCCCCTCAATAGTTATGTTAAATCAAAATCTTATCAATTGTGGTTGGTCATAACACACTTTAATTCATTTCAACTATTAGACAAACTAATATAATGTAATTAATATTAGCCTCAGATTTTTCAATGGGAATAGAATTTTTTGCTTTTACTTATATCATGTCAGTCTCTCTACCTTCTCAGATACTCCAATCCAAAATTCATTGACTAACCCTTAGACTCAGTGAGATTGATATTATTATTATTAGAAATTAAGGAACAAAATTTTTTATAGATTAAATTAATAGAATGGTTTGTGAATGCTTTATACAAAAAAGAATGTAAACTAACTAACCTAACACTCAAAACTAACTAATCAATTAAAAGGTAAATTGGTTTAACTAATTATTAGTTCAATAATATATTAACCTAAATACCAAAATATATTTTAATAGTTATAGGTCAACTTATTAGTGCTTTGGATTGTATAAACTTAGTCATTGGATATGCATGTGAGAATTTAATAAAAAAATTCAAGAAATATAATTGATGGTAAGTAAAATTTTAGAAAAAAAATATACACACCGATGCCGTATGAGTTTTATATACTGTCATAGTATTATCCATTATTCATATTTAATTAAAATTGACTTATAAAAAATAATTCTAATAAATAGTGGATGATGTAATGACTATGTATGAATCTTGATATTAATAGTGGTATCGATATTAAGGTAATTTAAAGTTTCATAATCTTATAAACCAAATTAATCAAATGTTAATCTTAAGAACGAAAAATGACTCATATGTTAATGCATTTATTATGGGGCCTTATGAATTTCAGTATTGATGGATGTCATTTTCAAGTTACAAAGCATTTAAACCACTTGGATCTGTAACTAAAAGACACACATTTCGACGTGATCTCGTGTTTGTTTGTGTTGACGTGTGCATTCTGTATTCTTCTGTGCCCTGTTCCACACAATATTCTTCACATGCATATCCATATTTTCATACTTTTAGTTATCAAATAAAATTACTATCAAACAAATAAGGGCGTCTATTTTACTAATTGAAAAACGAATTTGTATTTAACAATTTTCTTAACAGTCATCCTCTTACAAGTGTTTATGGGGAGAGTTTTTTTAGGAAAAGAAAGAAAATGAAAGGATTCAAAGCAAATTTATATACATATTTCATGATTCTTCAAATAGTTCAACATACAAATTCATGCTTAAATATATATAATTATTTTGGGTTATCTCTTAAACTTAGTTGATAATTTGTGAGAGAGAAAGATTTGTGTGGAGACATATAATAGAATTTTGATAATACATTAAAAATTTAATTCTAATTAAAATTTAGTCATAAATGATAATAACAAAAAAACATAAGTAAATTTATCTTTAAATATCAAGCTCTACATAAAATTTTCTCTTTACTAGATATGTGACATTTTTATAGCAAATCTTTCAATATTTGTGTTCACTTCAATAATGTGAGGGAAATTTCCATCTCATTTCCAATTTTTTGAATCAAGAGTTTTTTAGAGTAAAGTTTGGTATTTAATATTTACATCACCCATCAATTTAATCTTGATATTACAAGAATGTTAACATCATTGATTTTACACATGGCCAATCAATTTATTTCTTAACATGACTAATACCCACTAATGAGAGACTAAAATTAATTGACAAGAAATCGAATTCACCAATAGTATCATACTCATCAATGACCAAATTGGTGTTTTATTTATTTAAAGGTGGTAATAGAAACTATCTTCTAACCTTTTTAATATACTTCTTATCAATTTGTGACAATAAATTAATTATTCAAGGGTGAGGCCAACAATTCTCTGCACCTTCATTGAATTGAATATGAATGTGTCATTATCAATTGCAGGTGTATAATCCATACAACATCAATGAATGATAAGCACATGGAGAGTGTTAACTTCATACAACACATTCTGTGATAATAAGGTAAAGTGGGGACAAATCTAAGCTGTGTAGTCACTATGTGTTATTCCATTATAAGTCTAAAGGGGTCAGATATTATTAAAATATGACATTGCTTAATCAAATAGGTCAGAAATGTTATTGCCATCCAAGTGGATCCTAGTGTCACTTAGGCCCAACACATTAAATCACACATGGTCCTTCTTTTGTTAAATGTGGTCCTATTTGTTCTGTCATAAGTACACTAAACTAGCAATTTAGGTTTGTGCAATATCATTCATTATAAGGAAAAAAGAATCATCTACCATTATAGATACGAGTTATTGTTTTTGCATTTGCATTTGTATTGGTTGATAAAAGTGACATATCATTATATCTAAAAGATAAAAATATTTTAAACTTCTATTATTTATAGTTGTTTGTGATGCATTTATCTCTTCGATATTAGAGAGGATCCTAATAAGTTCAAGAGGCAAGTGGGTAATTGATAGACGGGACATCAATTATGAGTACATAAAAGTGATGGAAAATGAACCTATAATAAGTTGAGCTAGAAGACAATTCTAAGATGGTGGAGTATGCTAGCACCTTAGTTGCTATATAACATAATTGTGACATACTATCTATCCTGTAATGTAGGGCACCCCACTAGCTAGGACCAACTCAAGGAAAAAAACAAAACAATACAAATATTACCAAGATCAAAATTAAGGGTCTATTTCTATAAGATGATTAAGATAGAATTGGAATATGAAACATGTTGCCATTTCTGGCCATATACAAGAATAGTTTGCCTGCCATCCAATTCAAAATTGAAAGGATGGCTATGATATTGCTTTTGATACAATGTTTTATGAGAAAAAAATGTATGTTTTATACACTCTCACTACATTTTCACCATACATGTTTTATAATCATTGATTTTTCAAAAAAATAATAATACAAATGAATAGCAACCGATGTACTAACTGTTATAAATCTTTACACTGATAATCCATATATATTACACTCATCTTTTATCTTTCCATTGATCTTCCACTAAATTATTGAATTGTGTATTGATTGGACATGCTAATGGTGGAAAGAAGCATAGAGTAGTCAATGCTTAAGTGTGAAAACACTATAACCACATATTATTGATGGTGTCTTGACTATAATAATGTAATAAAAGTCATGCATTGATTATGGATTTAACTTCTAACCCATTTTTTGTTCCATAAAAAGAAAAAGTGGAGTAGAAACTTGATTGATTGAAGAGAATTCACAATTGAAAGTTACCATACTAGGGTCATCTTCATTAAATTGGATTTTCCCATTCCATATCAACAAAAAATTATGGTCCATTATAGGTGTGGGCCTGAACTTCCTCATTGACAAGGTGAATTGTGGACAACACAATATGATGCACTCCCATATTGATGATAATACAAAATACTTTCCCCCTCATATATATTCGGTCCAAAAGTGATAGCTGGTCGATTCTCATGTCAATTTCAATTCTCTATCTCATGACTCAACGTGAGACTTTCAAAAAGGATGGGATGGAAGGGGGAAATATTTTTTTTCCTTTTCATTTTCTATATATATTTTGTAGTGGAAAAGAGGGTTACATACTATGGGATTTGTTTAAAATAACTATTTTAAGAAATCTCACGTTGTCAATATATATTCAAAACATCTTCTAGATTGTTGGCTATATATATATTCAAAACTCAAAAGTGAAGTTTTACATTAGATATGAGTGAATGAGTAGAAGAGTTTATAAATGGACAATATATAAGGAATTATTGTCTTAAGATTTTGATTCAATACATGATGTTTTGTTTGTAATTCTTCACTTTTCTCAAGTCCAATAACAATGAGACTTTCTGATCGCAAAACGAGTTCAACAATATCTCTATCATATGAACTTTGATTGGAGACTGTTCACTATTACTCAACTATATTGGATTAAATGGGTTAGTCCAACTAGCTAGGTCTGAGCCTGGTTCTTAAATGTGCGAGTGTGAATTCATAAAACTCTTTTTGAGTAAAACCTGTACCATTTTAATAGGTTTTGAACACTTCGGGTTTTGAGTTGTTCTTCTCACATTAAAAAAAAACGCATATGACCTAGCTAAAAAGTTGACTTGAAAAGTCACTTTGTTTTTGGCCTTATCCTTATCATGGTCTAGGGTGGAATCATACTATGTAACTCAAATTGTTACCTCTAGTTAAAGAGCAACTATAAAGTGTTTGATTTTGTCTAACAGTACGTGTTACTTATTTGATTATTAAAAATCACATTTTAAAATTCCTAAATTAAAAAAAAAATTGCACGAATCAAAACAATACATTTATTTGAAATAGTAAATTGTTTTCCCCCTATTTTTTTGTCCTCTAAACTATTAAATCGCTTTTAGACAAAGTAACACTAATAAGAATTATGAGAGGAAGGATGATAAAGGCATTATCCTTTTACTCAAAATGGAGAAGTTGGGTTTGTGACCACAAACTCCAATAACCCAACATGGATATTATGTTTGTGGGAGAGGTGATGTTTACACTTGCACACACTAATCTTTCTAAAGGGCATAGAAAAAAAGAAGAGAATAGTTAACAATGTCCCTCCTTTTTATTCTAATGTTTTCATTAGTTTCTCTTTTCCATGTTTCATCCATGGTGGGAGAGTAGAGGCTTCTTCATTCAAAAAAGCATTAAGTAATGTCCATTTCTTTATCCTTACTCCACCTATTGCACCAAATACATCCTTGTAAAACAAACTCATACCAAGTCATTGAAATTCCCCTATAAAGAAATCTTCATTATTTCAGATATGATTCCTAGGTGAATGGTTTATGCCTCTTACTTTTTGGTGCTTGTGGATTCTTAATTGCTTATCTTGACCCACCACACTTCCTTTTCTTATTTATAAATATCACCCATTATCCTTACAAAGTAAACCAAGAATAATGCAATATGAGGAAGGAAAATATATATATAGATATGCCAGCAAAGCTATTCCCAATATAGGCTTGCATCACACTAAAACCAAATTTTGATTATCAAAGTGAAAAGAAGATTAATAGTTAAATAGAGGAACTAAATTGATTATTTTTTGGTACTACAAATGTATTTCTTCACCTTTTAGATAAAGAACTAATCTCTTTTTTGAGTGTATGATTGTCTTTTCCAATTTTTTATTGTGTTACATGGTGAAGCTTAAAAACTTTTTCTTGCCATATTTATTGAGATTTGAGAAAAGGAAAGAAAAGCCTCAAAGTCACATTAGCTTAAAAAGAATGAATGATCTTTAAGATGAAGCATATTGGCTTTGATAATTTGCAAGGGAAATGTAAATTTTTGAAGTTAGGCCAACCTTGAAAAGCAAAATCATTGATGATTGAAAACCAAGAATACCATTCTTTATATTTCTCAATGCCTTTCAATGTGGCACCTTTAGACTTTGCAATTCACGTTTGTTATGAAGACAGGATTGAATATGCTACTTTAGGAGCCACATAATTTAGTTTCAATGCTATCTTACCTTGGTTCAATCGTTTATTATATATTTTCATTATAAGTGATACATTTGTTAGATGTAAGAGTAGTAGTGGGGTCCTCTTCTTTGAAGAAGAAACACGTGTTAGGATTAAAAAAAAGGAAGCAACAAAATCAATTCCATGATGATAGAATAGTACATGAGTGCCCCTTTTCACAAGGAAAG
Organism: Lupinus angustifolius; assembly: GCF_001865875.1. NCBI lineage: Eukaryota > Viridiplantae > Streptophyta > Magnoliopsida > Fabales > Fabaceae > Lupinus > Lupinus angustifolius. The sequence goes on along the minus strand of NC_032013.1, from coordinate 20,480,318 downwards.
AAAGTTAGGTTCATCATCATGGACCCCTATGATTTCTTTATTTAGATCCATATTATATGCTTTGTACTATCCCAATTCTCTAAATAGGCCCACCAACCCTCCAACTAAAAATTTGGAATATTTACATCACCCATATGGACAATTTTATGTGACACACATTTCTAACCCTTTTGCACCAAGTCTAACACATCTACTCATTCTTTAGCTAGCAAGATAATAAAAGAAAGCTACATGGAATGGGTCTAGATACTTTGAAGGATTTCCTAGAAATAATATATGTCATTGGGTTAAGTATCATTTTCTTAATTGGAGGAAAGGTGCGTAGTGTGTACATGACCATGAGTTTGAAGTTTTGGACCTACCCTTGAGAATTTCTAATTTTATAATTAACTATTCCTATGTATGAAACTATGAATAGATAAAGATGTTTAATAAGCAACTTATCTCTACATTGAACATCATTGGGAGGTGGAGAAGATAGAGAAAGAGTGAGGAAAGGTTTTTGACCCCACATAAAATAGATGTGTGATTCTATGCATAAAAGGAGCAAAGCAATGAAAGTGGGTTAGTTTAATTTATAGATTTAATATACATTTAGTAATTATTTTTTTCATTGTCGGCACATTGTCCACCTTTTATATGTTAACCATTGTTGTCTCTTAAATAAATATAAATATAAATTAATAGTAAATGATATGTTGTAAATGTAATAAACTTTACACTAACAATACATAAATATTAAACTCTTCATCTATCCAATTCACACGTCTCTTTCTTAAAAGGGAGACATGAAGCATAGTGGTTTAGTGGTTGTTGGTTTGCCTTTCACTTCAGCAATAATATTGTTCGTAGTCATATATTTATATGGGATTGTGTGTGATTGGTTGAGGTTTGATGATTTGCGTAAAGACATGTAGAAGCTTAGAAAAATGTGGAGAATTCCAATGTGCAATGCACTACTTAACCAAGACACTTTCATGAGATGTGTGCAATTTGAAAAAGTTGAAATCAAAATCTTCCACTTTGACAAATCCTTATTATATTCAAAGACACCATTTTAAACAAAGTTGTCCTTATATTTCTTTAATAAGAAAATAAAGTTTGTTCTTATAAACTAAGCATATGTTATTCCATCAACATCACCACCATTATGTGAATCTGATGATGTTATGCAAAGGTCCAACACGCATTCATTAATGTGGAAGCACTAAAATATTATCATGCTCAATTGTGTTATTCAATAGTACTTCTCAATTGCAACTTACAATTTAAATTTTCAAATCAACCATAATTATTCAATTCATCATTATTTATATATATTATGTATATATATATTATTTACAGTACCTTGTTTATTTATGTCTAGATTATGATTTTAAATAATTGAACTAGAGCTAGATGTTGAAACATGCTTCAGTCAAATCATGTTTAATTTCTTAAATGAATAAATCAAGTAAACCGTCCATTAATGAGATCAAAGATGTAACCAATTTGGGGTCCTTGATGGCTCAACCTGCTTTATGTAGATGCCTAATAATGGTGTCAAAGGTTGAGAAAATAAATTAAAAGTATATATGCGTGAGTTATGAAATAGAAATTGATATTGTCACCTTTGAAATTTTTAATCTATCCAATTTTTTAATAGGAACTTGAGAGATTGATTTTGGGTTTCTTTATATGATAACTTTCCTAATTTATAAATATAAAATTTGATTTTGTTACTAAAGTATCATCATTAATTATCATATAGTAGAAAGAGAAAATGAGTGAATCGTAATTTATAAAAATATAACTAACTATTGATTACATTTAATAAAACTAATCAATTAATTAACCTCTTAGTTTCCATGAAAATACACTAAATATTCTTATAAAAAAAGATGAACATAAAATTGGGAAAAGAATGATAGAAATCATTCATGGTTGCAAAATGAATGTGCCCTTGGTTACACTATTTCCCAAATATAAATGAAACACAAGAGCAATATTTTATTAATGTTAATGTTAGTACTCCTTTTCTAAGCAATTAGTAGAAGACAAGCATATGACATAGTAAGACAAGGACCTCACAATATCAAAGTATATTAATTGGAAACCCCAATAAAAAAAATAAGATGGAAAAAAGCCACCACCAAGAATATGATATCTAACATAGCAAGAATCCTAATGGGCAACCAAATTCAACACGAACAAATCGATGGAAAATAGAAATAAAAAATTATAGATCACATATTTTGGGTCTCACCATATCCAATACAAAAATTAATTAGTTGATTAATATTTAGAAAAATTTCTAAACATAGGGTTAGAAGTGACCGAATTGATTGCTTCCTACAATCTATAATTAAAAAAAGAAAATTTAGTCAATTTCATGGAGCAAAGTAAAGTGTGGCCCATGTAAAGGTAGGTGAGAGAAAAATGCTATTTTTAACAATGGCGTGGGTTACAAGAACAAAAAAAAGAAGATTATCACTATAATAAATGCCAAAACTTTCATTTATTCAATTGTCTCAATTGCAATCAAATACAGGCCAAGGAGGTAGAAGAAATAAGGACGATATGATATTCCTCCCATAACTTTTATAATATTTTTTAAATTTGAAATGATTTTGTAAATAAAACAAATATTTTTTATTTAAAAAATTATATTATCGTTATATAAAAGCACACCCAATGCAAACCATTTCTCGCTTAGGTAAATAATATTATTTAGTATTTACTAGCGTTTGTCTAGGTAGAAACATTAAGTAATCTACATATATTATTTTCTCTCTTTTTTAATAATTATACATGTGGGAAGTCCAACTACATTTCGTAACTATATAATTAATCAACATGGCTATATAATGCTCAGCTTCATGTGCAAATACAGAATATAATATTGGATTGCATAAGAAGAATCTTTTTTGAACATTAGTTTCAACTTTCAACAATCAATAAGTGATGGGACCATTACAGTTTTTTCTTATGGGAAGTTGTTAAAAAATGTTGACTTAATCGTAAAAATAACGTCTCTGTAAACACAATTAATATATAAAATTAAAGATTTTCTAATATATGTCTTATTATATATCTTAAAATGACAAATTAATACATTTTAAAATATATATATATATATATAACATCGATTCCTAATATTGATTTAATTATTGTGGGATTTTTAAATTTTGTCATGGATACGCACTGAAAGTACTCTAAAATCAAATATATAAGTTTCTTATTATTAGTTATTTATACATTCTTTTCTTCAACAAAAGTATTAGCAGTTCCATAAAACCAGATCTCGTAAGCTTTTAATTTATGTAAATTACTCAAATCGTTCCTCATTAAGTTGTTCTTAGGAGACTAGTAGCTTTAGTTAAAATATTAAGATTATATTAAAAATTTATAATCAAAGATTAGATTCTGACAAGACGTGATAAGTTGATAACAAACACTTAAATGATACTTGATGAGATTCAAGATATAGTTAATTAAATTAAATTATTTACCGATGGAACAAAATAGTTATTATATATATTCCTTTTTAATCTCTATGTAATAGATAGAGAAAAGTTTATAAAACCTTCTTAAACTTTATATTTTTTACAAATAAATATTATAAACTATTTTTCTTCCTAATTACTTATTAAATGAAATAACATGTTTGCTTCCTAACTTTAATCCAAATTACTGTGTAGCACTTTTATCTTACTAGCTCCAACTTATAAAATCTGTGAGGAGTGAGGACCATTACAAATAAATTCACACCAAAATTTCATTATCTCCTTATGACATTGTTTGGCATCAGCATCAACCTCATGTGTGTTGCCTATATTGAACGGTTTATTTATAAATAGATTATTCTAACAAAAAATTGAAGTTAAATTGTTTAATTTTTCAACCATCCCAATCTTTTTATATAGTTTTTCCATTTGGTAATTTATTTCAAACCAAGCAACCATCTTGGGTAAATCTTTGATATTGTTAATAATTGGTGTCTTCCAACATTATTTTCTTAATGGGTACAACAAAACTACATGTAGATGGATCCGGTGGTAATTTTCTTGGTCAAGAAGCACATTGAGCGAGGGAAAGAACAGAAATTAACGTCATTAATTTCAATTTCATTGTTTGTAATTTAAAAATGTATATATGTATAGACCAATTTCACCAGTAGTTAAAGTTTAAGAAATAATTAGAAGAAAAAAATAATTTATGATATCTACTTGTAAAAGACATAAAATTTAAGGAGGTTTTGTGAACTTTTCCCTATAATAAATTATTTTTAGTTATTAACTAGATAATAGTAGACTTATCGGTTATTTTTATATTGTCATTTTGAAAAAGGAAAATAACATATTTCTACAAGTGACATATCTCATTTTCTTGTGAATATGATAATTTGTAGCAAGATTAGTAAAATAATATATTACCACTCTTTGATAAATTCCAGTGAATTAAGGAAGTTTATTAATATAATTATTGGATTAATTAGTATTTTCTCAAAATTGTCTTCCATTAATGAAACTTATGAATGAAGTAGCCTTGTGATGATACAAAATTGAATGGAGTATGAGGATGTGGGAATCAGTTCACGTGTTTTGAAGGGCATGTCGTTCACAAAGGGACAGATGGTCCTAATTTAGTGGAACCCACAAAAGGCCCAAAGATCCCATCCTACATTAACCAAATCTCTCCCATTATTTTTCTCTTGTCCTTTTTATGCACTCCTCACTAAATATTACCTTTCGCGTTTGTACCATGGGGTCCTCTCCAAAGGGTTGAGACTTGCCCTGTCCCCTAACTACATCAAATCAACAAACATCATTTATTTATTTTACTTCTTCCCTATGTCGTTGATGAATAGAGATCATCTCCAGTACTCGAGTCTAATATTCGATAAAGAATATGATATGTGTCATAAAAAAATATTATTGGTTCAAAAATTATCACAACCTCGTATTCTAATATTGGAGTGTCTGATGCTTGAAATCTCTGAATTGAGTGGGACTAAGACACTTTATGGAGGGTGGTAATGACTGGTGGGATTGATTAGTTAAGATACTATAGCTATTGTACAATGAACATGGAACAAGGTGACTACTTCTAGTGCTAGTAGTTAGGTTAAGTTGCTTTTCAACAATGGAGTGCACTATATGTACTTATTTAATTGCCAATAATATTCTCTATTGGATGAATATGACCAAACTTGGAGCTGATTCCAATGTGAATTTCACTAGCTACTTTGGAATTTATCCCATTTGTTTACTGATTTTTGGCTTATTCATTTTTAGATTAACATTAGATTATATTGCTTGTGAAATATATATTTTTTATTTGTTTGGTTGATAGTATTAATACTCTTAATTATCTTTTTCATATTTGTTTGGATGATAACATACACACTTTAGTTTAGGTTATTAGATTCTTGAACATGTTAATTTAATGTACTCTAAAATACTGGTTTTTAAGAAACACTTCAAGATCTCAATAAGACGATACAAAATAAAATTAAAGAGGCTTAGTATAAATAGTTAAGGGGTCGAATAAGATCACATAAAATATTTACTTTGTTCACTCGACATTGATAAACCCATCAATGATTTTTTACACTATTCTAAACGAATTAAATGTAAGTATTATTTCCACACTTATCTTATTCCCTATGCTGTTTTGTTTGGATATTATTGTGCACTATACATTCTAAAATCTACCATAACATTTTTAGTGTGAACTCCATATACTTAAAAAAAAAGTTAAATCTTGATAAAGCAAATTATTATTGATGAGAGCAATATTTGTTAAAATGATCTGTGTTTAAAAAAGATTAATTTTTTATCTATAGAGTAAAAAATATCATCGATTATATAAAAAAGCTAAATCTAGACATGTCAGTGAGGAAAAACATGGCTAATAATCATACAAAATCACAAGTTAAAAGCAACAAATTATTAATTAATCACATCATGCTCGTTCTCATCACATATCAATATATCAATTGGAACCAAACTCTTGTTAGTTGTTGCAAGTAATCATTCTAACATTTAAATCAGATTTGATGCCCAAATATATATTTAATTCACATTTTCTTGATTTGGACATATTAACAAAAAAAATTAAATAAATATAATCAATATAGGTGAGAATGAGATTATATAACATAATATGAATGATACTTTATTCTATTTAAGCTTTCTTGTAAAAAAAACTAAACCAAAGGAAAAGGAAGGTTACTTATAAAAGAAATAAATATCGCTAAATAATATTAAAACTTTAAGTTTGAAGGTTAAAGCTTAAAATTAAACGCAATGATAACATCTTGCTTTCACAATATGGGATCATTTCTGAAAGTTTAGTTATTGTTGTTTTGAATCAATAAAATATGAAATAGTAATTTCCATCCATTTTATATTTCTTTATTTAACTAACCCTGATTATTCTAATTAATAAAATCTGTTAAACAAAACTAGCAGTTTTTGTCAATTTATTTCAGATAACCTTTCCTTTCAGACTCTCATAAAAGAACATCACCGATTATTATTTTTAATATTTCCAAACCATGCTGAGGTTATCCAAATGATATTCACGTTATGCATTTTATATTTTTGTATAGTTTTCTTTATTAGTCAAATTAAATTTGTTATCAATAGTGACTCGTTTCCGGTATTGACTAGTTCTTGCACCCAAACCTGCACGACTCTAACGTCTCTTGAATTATCAATATATCCATCTATCATTTTCATATTGTAACATGCTTGAACGTTGTTCACACATATAAATAAAAATTGAATTTAAATTTCGTTGTCATTTCATAATCACGAAGAAACTCAGTTCACAAATTCAATGAACCACATTACCCTATTGTTTGCATAATTTTGTAACGTACTAACCTGCACTATGTATTCATATTAATCAAATTAAATACTGTGTGCACGAAGATGATAATATTAATAGATACTTATAATGTCCAACATACATGTCACGCTCTAGTGTTGGTTGGTATTTTTTATTTGTTTCCCTCCATAACTCACTCCTTTATGTATTTTTTATATATCATACTTTTTAGGTGTAACAATAGTGACATGTTTCACATTTAAGTCTAAATATTATTTGTTTTCTAAAATTTAGATTCAAACCTCCTTTGCTGATCATTAAGTGCAATTAGAGGTAATCTATAGAAACAAAATTAAAACAAAGAGTTCACTACCCTCACTGTACTTTAACTATTATAATAGTTATATCTAGCTTAACTCTAAAAGTTTGTTCACAAATTAAGAGTTGTGTAAGTCTTATAAATATTGAATGAGTTTAATATGTACGTATTGTATATGTAAAGTTTTTTCTATTTATAACATATTATCCACCATTAATTTATATTACTTTTATTTGAGAGTTGATGATAATGAACATATATGAATGGTAGATAATATATTGACAATATAAAAAAATAGTTATACTGTCAATATATATATTAAATTCATATCGAATAAGGGTTGACTCTATCCTATTCTCATATAAAATTATATCTTAATATTAATTCACATTCCCATATTTAATTTCCTATCATTATTGTTTTTCCCTTCAAACGTGTAATTAAAAACGGTCCAACAGAATCTGCTACAGTAGACGGTATTAAAACAAAAGGAGTAATAATAGAAAGTAAGTGGTTGCCATTTTTAACTGCGTGCGGTGAAATCTGTACTGCATGGATAATTTATACTACTCCTACAATAGTCATAGGACCATACACCCCAACCTCTATTACAGTAAATTTTAGTATTTTACACTATTATTCTTATAATAAATATTCCCCAATTTTTAAATTTTTGAGGTTTTGTGTGTTATCATTTTTATATGATGTTTTAAAATATATATATATATTATTTATTTTATGGTTAAAGTACCTTATATTAATTGATTAGAAATAGAAATATATTTGTTAAATTTTTGGTACATAAAAATATAAATATATTAGTTAATGCAATAAAAATAGAAAAATAAAATGAACTTAATAATGAATGGTGATCTTGGAAAAATACATATTTAATTATTGACAAATTTAAGAAAACTAATTAGTTTCTTTAAAATTCATGTGATATTTTGAATTATGATAAATATGGAATGGAGTAATTCGTTCCCTTGATATTTTTTTCTCTTCACTATACTTCCATTATTAATTTTTCATGGAAAATAATAGTGAAGATAACTATATAAAGTATAATTGACAAAACAATAATGACTGGTAAGATTAGAGTGAATAAGACAAAGGACCAAGGGGATTCATAATTATGTTCGATGTACTGGTTGCTCTGGTCCCTATTACAATGTGTGTAATTTCATTTACTTGTGTTGTAATTGGTTACAATTTAAATTAAACTTATTCTATTTCTACCATTTACAATATTTTAATACTTGGAGTAACATTTTGAATTTTTTGACTCATAAATCATAATGTGACAAAATGTAAAACAACATATTTGATGGATAAGCTGGGTTCCACCGTAAGTTGCTGTATCCACGCCTCATTCAACCACCACCTTTCTTTCCCACTCCCCAAATTAACACAGCTTTTTTTGTTGTTAATTGTTATTATCATCCCTCAAAAAATGCAAAATCACGCATCAGCAACAAAAACGCTGTCGCTTTCTCCACGCCATATCCGCCTTTCAACATCGTCATCATTAACGGTGGCAGGTTTCCAACACTTTTTCTATGACATTTCTTTTTCCAAAAAAAAAAAGGTAAAAATTAAATTGATGTAGTAATTAATGAAAATTATTCAAGAAAAAAATGTATAAATTAATAATGTAAAAGTTTTATACATTATTAGTCTATTATTTACCATTTGTTTATATCATAATTGAATATTAAAAATAATAATATAAATGAATCATTCAATATTTATTTGTATTAATTTTATTTAAGAATCAATTATCATTAAAAATACACGATAGATAATATAATAAACACATTAATTATTTGGGTGTGTTGCGAACCACATGTTTATGCATTGTCCTTTGGTCCAAAGGATGAAATATTAATAAGAAGAAAAAGGAAATGGCCGTTGCAGGCACTCTTGAATAACAGCGACATTTGCGCGCGTCCTACGTGTCAGTTTTTGTTACACACATGTCGCTGTCTACACTCTCCCCCACTTCGTTGACTCTTGTGCGCGTATTCGACACGCGGATGCATATTTATTCTAAGCCGTATCTATATGTTCGTGCTACCTAGTTTCTCTATTGGGGGAACTGTCGGGTAGATGCGCCATGGGCCCCACACTCCCTAACTTGTGTTTTTCTTTATCTTTTATTACTTTTTCATAACTTGATAACTACAACTCCATAAATTTTGTCTGTTAGCGCCATAGTTGGTTGATGGTTTATAAAAATCAGCTAAGCTTATAAATTTTTTTGGTGAATATTTTTCATGGGTAAAGAATTAATATTTTTCAGAATTTATAACCGTATTTCCTAATAAATGTTGCTCACAGAAATCAAACTCTTAACTATTTGGTCATCTTATGAATCTCAAACTCTTAACTATTTGGTCATCCTATGAATCTAGCAAATTAATGGGAACTACAAATTATTTACCTAGCAATAAAATTAAGAACATATTTTTTCCTAATTGGTTTTGGGTTTTGGTATTTATATATTACAAAATTTTGATTTCAGTTGCAATCAGTACCAACTTACTACATGTGTCATACCTACAAATGTTATATTAAATTATAAAAGGGTTGTCTAATACATTTAGTGAAGTATGAAGAGGGGATATATATATATATATATATATATATGTGATCACAGTAATAAATTTATCATCCCATCAAATTCACTCTCTAAATTATCACAAATAGCTATAAATGACAACATATTAATTATGATGTTGACACAGTATTGATTTAGACAAAAAAACAAAATCATCAATTGTACACTTTGTTTGATTGATAATATAAAATGGGGTGTTAGAAAATTTCTATATGACATGACGATATTAGTGGTAAATTTTTAGTCCTCTTTTGTTTACATTAATCTTGATTGCTTTTAGTGAGCATATCCAAAAACTAGAGTTATCATACATATTTTTGTAGATGATTTTGTCTTGGTTAGAGATTTATGATATTAATTAAATGAGAAATTAGAAATATAAAAACAAACTTTACGAACACATATCTTTATCTTTCATATAAGTTTAATCATGCAACATCATAAGGAAAGTCGAGGAGACGTAAACCAAAAAATTTAGGAGATTGGATGAAGTGTTAGAGGATATCATGTATCATATGTAATAGACAAATGTCAATAAAGCTTAAAGGTGAATTTTACGATATAACTGCAGTGAGATACTCAATATAAAAGTCTAGAAAATAGATTTTAATCCAATTTCTACTGAGACTGAAGTTATTGTATACCTCTCAAACACACCATTGTCTCAATTGCCTCCTACTTTTGCTCTTATAAGGAGGAAAAATCCAATCCCAAAATAAAAACGAAAAATCTCAACTGAGGTATTAAAAATCTAGAGGAATGGATTAATTACTGAAACTAATTAAATTATCCCAAAATTTTAGGATCAATTTGAATTTATAAGATCGGAACTTAGAATTTTCCCTTCCATTAACTAAAAAATGAGTAATTTTTGGGTCAAAATTTCTTCTTACCTATACCCTATACAAATCAGTATTAACAGATACTTTGACACCCGTTACTGCATTATTTTATTTTAATTTAAAATAAATCAAATAAAATTGCCGTGGTAAAAAAAACCTAACCAGGAAAAAACAAGGAAGAAAAAAACCTAAATAAAATTGCTGAAGACACCAGGCTATGAAAATTTTGGCACAATATGATGGCATTCTCTAATATTCATCTAAAATATAATAACTACATATATCTTTACAAAAAAGAAAGAAGAGATATAGACAAGAAAATTGAGAAAATTTGCATCAAAATGAACATTGTCTTTTCTTTTTCACCCTCTCCATTTTATGAAAAAATGTTTATGACTGAAGAGAAAGTGTCCTATTTTCTTTCAAAAAATCTAGGACATGTTAATATGAACACTAGCAGTTTTGAAGGATTGACATATAGGACAAGTATGAAGAGTGGACCCACAAATAGTACACAAACACAAGTGTCTACACGGCAATATTAACACACACGATTCTTCTTTCCCACAGTTCCTGCACAATCTTCGATCATTGCTTATATTTCCAATAATGCCATTACCCATAAAACCAACAACCTTATCCTTCACCCCTGCGCATTCTATTATCGTGCGCCACTCACCCTCGTTTTTGTCCTCTTGTTTATTTCTGACATCTTCATCGTAACTGTCAGTGCTGCCACAACATGAGCTGGCATCGTCGGTAACTGCTGCCGCTGCTGCTCCGCCGGGTGGTATGGTGGTTCTGGTTGCATCTCCGCCGGCATGGTGGATAAGGATCTGGTGTAATTCGTTTCGGAGAGCATTTGCGGTGGCTTCATTGGTTTGTGCTAAATCATACCATATTTGATTTTCTATGCAAAGTGATTTCACTCTTTCTTCTAATGCATGATTGAGTTTTCCAATTTTTTCTATCTCTTCTTCCTTTGTCTTTAGTCTCTTCATCACACCATCTTCAATTGCTTCCATAATTTTCATTGCTTGCCTCTTTCTCTTTTCCTCTAGCTCAATCCTTATCGTTTCCATCTGAATAAAAATGAGCCAAAATTATTAAAATTTGGAAGAAAACTAAATAACGAATCTAAACGACAAGGCTCAATCTGAACAACTTCAACATGTAAAAAGATTGGACTTACTCGTTCAGCGATAATGTTATTGATATCAAGTTGTTGTTGATGGAACTGGAGGGAAAGGTCTTCACCAAAGAATGAGAAAGAGCCATAACTAGTTTTGTTTTGTAGCTGGGTGGTGGTGGTGGTGTAGGAAGGGTAAGGGTAGTTAATTGAACTGGACTTCTCCCTTGAATGTTTTCTTGATAAGGGAACGTTGTAAGTGAGGCTGCTATCGGATTTCATGGCGGTTTTCTGAGGGTATGAATCAGCAACATTGAAGGTGGTGTACGGTGGCCGGAAAATATTCTCGGTGGCAGTTGTGGTGCCGGATAATGGCAGTACCGAAGAGTAACCAATCTGGGTTGTGTTGTAGAGATTGACACTAGCATCAATAGGATTCATCATTTCTCTGCAAAGATTCATATAACAAAGTCACTTAAAAATAGTAAAATAAGATGTGGGTAGTATGTTAAGGTTTTGGGAGTGAAATTATAATGAGAATGATACAAAATGAAGGCTTTATAAAAGGAGAGGTAATTACCTGCTGCTGTTTATGAATTGAGGAGAGAAGTGGTTGAGATTGTGAGCCTCAACGGCCATGTAAATAATGAACACACAAAAGAAATGGAAAATGGAAAATGAGAATTGTGCTTTGTTTGTTGTGGTGTATCTTCTTTATCTCTGGCTAATGCGTTGTTACCTGATACTTATTTGGAGTCTTGGGGAGTGGTTTTCGCCTTATAGGAGAAAGAGTACTTGGTGGTTTGAGAGAGCTATATGAAGAGATAAAAGCATTTGTAGGTATAAAATGGCATGCAAATAGAGGTGGCATCGCTGTATAGTGGGTTCTTATGTAGGGCTTCCTTAGGTCCACACGTCATTATTACATGGTTTTAAATAAGAATGTTATTATATTTGTTAGTCTAAACTTTATATACAGTTATTATATCATCTATTCTTCAGTTTGATTCATTTTCTAAACAATTAAATCAATAATGATTAAATACAAATGATAGATATATAATAATAATGAATAAAATTCATACATTGTCATGGAATACATTTTTTATCTTTAAACAAAATAAATTAACGAGTAAAGACTTGTTTAGTCTTTGAAACAAATTTTCATTATGTACAAAAAAAAATTATTATTATTAATTTCCTTTTTTTGAAAAACTACTAAAGATTCACAAAGACCTATATAAGTCAAATCATATATTTGTAATATTTTTTGTGTTTAACTTTTGCAATATTTTAGCTCCAAAAACTATTGTGAACAAAATCCAAACTAAGAATTATTTTAGATTTTTACTTTTACCCTAATTTCTAATTATCACACAATACTTAAATAATTTAAACCACCGAAAGAATAGAAGTACTTGAATACTAAAGATAGCATTTGTTTAGTACGAGATCTTTTTGTTGTGTAATCCAAAACAAAGAGATTTGATTCGGTGTGCAATGGTTATGGCCAATTCGAAGGGTATTTCAGTAATATTAACCCGTCTCTATCGTACTACAGATTGGTGAAGCCAGTACATAATTTACTTTTTCCTTTAACCAATAAATAAATAGTAAAAAGATATCAAAAATTAGAAAAATGCCACGTGGTACATGCCGATTGGATGTGCCACGTAAGTACATTTTTTATCGTTGCTGTTGTTTTTTCTTGTGGTCGTGGAAGGGACAATAACGTGATAATAGTGGGGCCCGCGAGGTGAGGGAAACACGTGCGTGGCAGGGTTATTGGGGAACAGTGAGGGAGGGCACGTGCGATCTGCCAGCGTGGAATAGGACGTGGGGCCCAGAGAAGATGGAGGAGGAGTACGGTGTAGCCAGTTTAAGGGAAGGACTTTTTGGCAGTTTCCTTAGCTTTTTCTGAGGAACAGGTTGTTGGTTAAGTCATGGGAAATGTTGCCGGTAAATGTGCTTCTTTCATTCTAAATAAGCTTACTTCAATTAGATGTAACTTTGTGATAATGTATCCCCTCTTTATTTACATTTTCTAAGGATGGCAACAAATACTATTTGCGGGTATCTAATAAGTTATCAAATTTTATTATATTTTTATATATTTTATAATAATTAATATGTAAAAATAAATTATACTTAAATAATATAATATGAATATAATAATTTATTTTATGATTGTAGTCCAATTACATAAGTTTATCATGAAATAATAATAAAAAATAGATAAAATATAATGTTAAAATAATAATAGAAATATATAAATTATTTAATTAAAATATATATTCAGGTACTTGCTGAACGGACATTATGATATTCATTTTTACTCATAAGCTATTGTTATGCCAGTACGCATTATAGGTAATTTGATGGGTACTCACATATCAGATATTTTTGTTATCCTTATTTAAAAGTTCATACTAAAAAAATTAATAATGAAAAAAAGAAAGAATATATTAAAAAACTATAATGAATATCATCTAAATTAGCAAATCATTATATCTAGGATATATTTTTACAGCACGACTTATTAGGGATGGCAACATTTCCTTTTTTCCCTAAAGTTTTTTCACTAAAAAAAAGCAATGCATTGAACTTAGAAGAAATAGCAAGGACATCAACTAAGTGGCAAAATATTAAATTTAATGTGATGGTGTATCTTTTCAAGGCTATGGAAGGCCCTAGGCCAACAACTCATTTAATGACTTAAGGTCCCCATATTTTATAAATAATTTAATTAAAATAATTTTATTGATTAATTTATCTTGTAACTTGTAAGTGACTATGTGTATATTGGTTGTATTTTGTACCTTAATCGAGTATTTAGGCAAAAAAGTTCACTAAATAAGCAATGCTAATTCTAAAAGAATTCAAAGTTTAATAGGTGATGGCCAATTTTATTCGTGAGAAAATTTAATATGTAGTTTAAATTGAAATTTTCACGAATGCCTTTAAGAGTAAAATGTAAGAATTAATTGGCTATAAACCTTTGATAAATATTTTTGCTCCTAGAAAGTAGAAAAACACAATAGAAATTAATCTTACTATTATATTAAGTCCAAAATTATTTCGCCAAAACCACATAATTCCTTACACGCCCAGCATCTTTTCTATCGTACTTTTAAATGCCAAGGTGATTTCTTTCTTCAGATAAAATCATCTTTAAAAAAATCGGCACTATTTCTAGTAAAGGTCTAATTAAATTCAAATAGCTAAGCTTTGATACATGATATAAATATCATACATGTTCTATGTATCTCACATTTTGTCCATATCCACCTATTCATAGCAATTTTCAAATCGTGGATAAACTTGGATATGTCAAATCCATTATTGTTTTTTAGCTACCCTCCATCTATAGTTGCGTATATTTTGTTATCACTTCCCCATGCATGTGTTACTGTACACACAAGGATTATTTAATTTATTTAGTAACAATGTTTCTTCTCAAATATTTATATTTAATGTCACAAGTAAAACATAGCTGCCATGACAACTACACGTGTAAGCACGTTAAGGCTTGCCTGGAAAAACGCCAAATAAGTTGAGTTATATAGTAGGACATAAAAAGAAGAAAAACTTGTATAAAGATATATACATTACATATATTTAGAGACAATTATATTTATATTTTTTAGTATTATTATTTAAGATTAAATTTTAATTAAAATTAAATATTAAATATATTATTAATATTTTATTAGTTGTTTCTATCTATATATGTTTTCACATAAATCTTCATCTACTTAAGTTCACAATTTCAAAAAAAACTTGGCCGCTAAGGTTTGGCAAGAAAGCAAATGAATAATAAATATTTGCTTAAAAGATAAATATTTGCTTAGAAAGCAAATGAATAATAAGTTCACAATTCTCTAAATATTTCTTGAAGTATTGTGTGAAAAATAAATAAATGATTAGAAGATAAATACAGAAGATATAGTATGATATTTTGAAGCATGTGCTCATATATTAGTATTACAAGTAACTAAGTAAGTTAAATATAGAAAGTAATTATTTCTTCACAAAATTCAGTGAAATTTTAGAATTGATGGTACAAATGAGTAAGTCTTTTGTTCAGATATCTTATGAAATAAATAAAGTATCTCATCAATTTCAGTTGAACAATCTTGATCCTTATATAAAATATATATTTTAATAATATGTACAAATAAGTCAAAATTCATATTAACTTCAATAAAATGCAATTGTACACTAAATGGACTAAATTAGAATAAGGTGATACTGGACGAAATTTGTTGATCTTGGAATAATTTTTCACGGTGGTAGAAACTATATAATCTGTGGCAAATGTTCAAGGGAAAATTCTTCAGTATAATCTTTTCTTACATACATATAAATTAAATTCAATCCCTATCTTGCACTACATTAACAATTTAGCATAATGAGTCAACATACTTTGTGAAAAGAAATGACTATAACTGAAATTAAAATTCAAAGTCGATTATTTCTTTCCGTGCTTTAAATTTTAGATGTGCAATCTCAATAATTAATTATGCACACATATGTTGGTGTCGTTTAGGTGTGAAACACCTTAATTAGTTAGGTTCTCTTCATTACTTGGACATTATCATCACAACCCGACATATATGGAGATGCAGCTTTCCTAGAAAGTTGAGTTGTATATGCTTTTTTTGTTAATTATTATTTATTTTTATGGGTCACAAAAGTACAATGAGGGATTACTATAGTATTCATTTTAATGCTCACAATAACCTTAGCAAAGTAAGATCACGCGATGTTGTTGCATTTTTACTTAACATTTTATATATGTTCTTGTATCTAATCTTAGACAAGCTAGCTTGCTTTAAGAATATGTATAAAATGACAAACACATGAGTCTCTTACTCTCTTACACAAATGCTACCGAAAAGAGTGTACCTAAAATTAATTTAACTCCAAATCGACTATGATATATATATGACTTATGAACATAATTTTAAAACAAAGCAAAATCATCTTGATGAACGTGCTAACCAAGGATTCTCCAAGTTGGTTGTTAGTTTTATATGCAAGTTAAATATCACATTAAGGATGAGGAGGCTCGTTCTTATTCTTACAAGTATAAGAGGACAAACTTTGATTGTGCAGCCACATGGGTAAGATTGATTAATTTAATATGATTATTAAGTTTATCTTAAAGTAATAATAATATTAGTACTAGTAGTAAGATGCATGAGGAAGGCAAGCCGTACAGACAGAGAAAGTAAACCATAATTAATGTATGGCAATTAGGCTTGATTTTATTTTTGTTGTCCTCGATATTCCCATCCCTTAATGTGGCTTCAAATTTGGCATTAATGTCAGATTAGAAATGAGTATTTATATTTAAAAAGTATCATGAAAAACTCCTAAATCTAATTTTTGTGTTGAAGGTAATATATATATATATATATATACTATATTATTTATGTTCATTTGATTACTTTTTGAAGAACCAATAATAATAAAAATGAATAATAAATAATATAATAACAGCGTATTAAATTCAAAGATACCTTGTAAGTATATTTTCTTCTTTTCTTTTTTCTACTCATAAGAAAGGTTATGAAGTATAATAAAACTTATAAAATCCAAAATAGGTGGTGACCATAAAAATGACACCATCTTAATATTTAAGAAAATTCTAATATTAGAAAATATTATTAATTATTATTTTCCTAACTAAAATATTCATCAAATCCATGATTTCACGATGGCCCTCGTCATACTTTTTGGTTATATTATGAGTGATGGAAATGAAATGGACGTGATTATGAAGTAACGTGTATTATTACATTAGGATCTTGGCAAAAAAGGAAATTATATTTACTATTGCGTATGGAGGGCCATCTTTTCACGTGATTTGATTTGAAAACTATAGCTTCGTTTTTCAGAAGTATGACCACATGCATTAAATAAGATTGAAAATGAGAGCATATTCAAATCAACACAATTAATTAGCCAAAGAATTTGAGGTTAAGCAATTGTGAATCTTATCCAAGTTACTTAAAAAGTGACGAGTTAGACAAAGAATAGAGTCATAGGAAACATGAGTAGATCATCTTTCTTCATATTTATCTTTCATTATATATTTATTTTATTAGAAAAAATTAAAATAGTAGATGAGTTGGATTTTGATACTCACTAGTGACATAGAAGAATTCAGAGTTTAGAGAATGCTTACAAAGATATTAACAAAACAATCCTCATTCTATCTTCATTATTGTAATATATATACCTCAAACCACATCCCTTTACTCTAATTTAACCATAAAAGAAATGAATATAAAAAGGAACAAAAAAAGGAGAAAGTGAGCAAAAGATAAGAAAAAAAAGAGAGAATGGTCATGAAACACCTACATTTTGATTACTTAGTACTTTATTGGATGATGGATATTAAAGGGATCATGTGTCTATCATTGCCGCTCTTTTAAGAAATGGATTTCTCTCCGGTAATAGACTGGAGTACCTGGAATGGGAGAATGAGCAGTTTTTCAAAATTATTAATTTATAAAAAAGTAAAAATATGGGACAATGATCATTTGTCCCAAAATATTCTTGTCACCATGTACCAAACCAATCAAAATTTATAGAATAATGTACAAATATTAATTTATGTTATTATAATTTTTACTTTTAATCAAATAAGATTTTCTGATTGGAAGGGGATACCAAATGGGACAGGTAATTCCCATCCAAAAATGTGAACCATTAAATTTTTGTTATTGTCCTGTGTCATAATCATATATATGCAGTGTTCTCTCCGGTAATGGAGAGGAGGTACACTCCTCTTTTAAGGGCAGATTGTTACTTGAGGAAATAGTTTCTTTCATATATCTTTTTCTCTTTTCTTCATTCAACCTAAAGTTTTTGTTATTCTAGATGCCATCTCCACACCTTCTAACTCTCACATTATATATATATATATATATATTCTTGCAATGTTTTTTTTTGGAATCTCATTCATCACCTCCACAATTGAAGCATATAAAACTAATCTAATCTTTGAACATGTCAAGCCACAATCTCTCACTTTATCTCTGTCTTTCAGTGTGTCTGAGAGAGGGAAAAAACAAAGGTTGATAATTAATGAAGGGTGATCTAATGCATGACAAAGTGGAGCTGAAAGAACACTTTCTTTTGTAGAGTATAATATGCATGCATCGAGTTAATGAAATTAAAAATCAATGGTAGATGATATAGTGATAGTGAGAAAAATTCTTACACTATCATTATATATATCTTTTTTTCTCTTCTTTTTACCTATATTTCATTTTTTCAAAAGTTTTTATGTTTATTTATTCTCTAACCATGATAAATCCATTCATATATTTGATGATATATATTGCCAGTCTTAAATCGTCAATATATAAAACTTTATTAAATAAGTGATATAAATTATAAACCCATATAATAAAATTAAGTATCTTCTCATCTAACAAACTTGAGGGATGGTTTTGTATGTTGAGCTATCATTATTTCTTGTATTGGAAACATACCTTACTTATGTTCAGGATACTTGAAAAGAGGGTAGCTTTATATCTATCTATGGCCAACATTAAAATTTGACCGTTAGGTTGGAGGTAGTAATAGACTGGAGGAAATTGCATGCACTTATATGTGGGGTCTGTGGTCCCACCCTTTTATAAATAAAGCTAAGAGTACTTGATTCTTTTTCTATCTTTATTGATAGGTATATTTTATTGATATATTCAGCACCAATATCTTCCATTTTTATCTTTAGCACTTCTGTGTTCAACAGCAGCAAGTAACTTCACTGTCAGAATTCAATTCCCATGAAATCAAAAACTACCAAAATTGAATGGTGCTGTGCCATTGAAAGGGAAAGTGTGAGATTTTGGGAAATTGATCTTAGATGTGGTCAATGAGAAATGAACACAAATAAGTATATTGTAACTCTCTTACAACCATAGTTAATGTTCATAAATAGTATAAGATTAATAGGGTAAACATTTATATACAAATTTATTATTTATCATTTATTTATATTACTTTTATTTAAGAGTCAATAATAGTTATAAATTAATGAGGAATAATACAGCCACAATGAAAAAACTCTTACATATTTAATGTATATTTTTCTAATATAAATGATATATGAGTACATAAAAAACTTGAAGTATAGATATTATAATTATATATGAGCCAGAATCATCTCACGTTGTAGTTATTGAAAATAATATTGAAAAATCAAAAGACAAAGATATTTATACCCTTTAATTTATACTAAATTTACATTTTCACCTTTCAAAATACACTACAAACTTAAAGTGCTCTATTAGTAATAGAGAAGTCTAACTCATTATATGGAAATTACATTTCCCAATACATTGTTTAGTTTTTTTTATTTTACATTATATATATTTTTGTCTGGTTTCATGATTGCATGTGCATTAATGTGTTTCTCCTTCCTATAATAAGACGGGTCATCTCACATTTACTATTTCTTACACATTGTTTTCAAGAAAATATGCTTATTATAGAGTGACCAGATTTGCAGGTAAGGATAATAATTTTGAAGTTGCTAAGTTCAGAGTTGGGGGCTTTGTCTATATACCATTTCTTGATTCATTTGTCTACTCAGCATGCCATCTATGTCCAAATATGTTTAGGAGTTACATTGGAATTACCAAACCTTTAATATCATTGATCATTGCAATTGCATGCCTCATAGCATAACAGTAAAAAGTGATGTAGATAGGTATCCCATGTGAAGAAGAAATAAATATTTGAACAAACTTAATGGACCAATGGTGTTTATTAGTTTAGATTAGTACTAGTTGAAAAAAAATATATGGACTAAGAGATATTTACATTGTCATTACATCATTCGACATTTTTATATAATTACTATGGAATCTTAAATAAAAGTTATATGAATAAATGATAAATAATATATTGACTTTGTATAAATCTTTATACTGTTAGTATATACATATTACAATATGAGAATAACTATCACAATTGAAATATTCCTTACTACATGATAAAGCAAAAGCCAAAGGATAAAGCACTATGACACCATGTATAATCACTTAAGCACACACTAATAAACCAAATGCAAGTGGAATAATTAACTATTTTATGTATACCAACAAATCTTTACATTTTCATGCCATTTGTATTGCAAATGCATTTAGAAAATACTAACAATATAGTAATGTATAAAATGATAGCTGTCATGTTGTAGGTGAGTTTAAGCCATTGATTTTGGATTGTACTGCTATATCATTTTCATTATATTTTAATCAAGCTTAATCCTAAAAAAGAGAAGTCTTTATTTACACTTACATTTACTGTTTGGTATATTATTTTTTTGATCTTTCTACAGTATTATTTGATCTTACTGTTTGGTATATTTGCTACTACTTAACTTTGATGCAAGATAAGAGATGTCTTCATGATTCTCTTTCAAATTTGATGACTTAATTGGGCTATATATGTTATTTTTGGGCTCTAACTTTTCTGATTAAAACTCTTCTCCCATCAGCCCAAGCTCAAATGATGGCGTTTTTTGTTAGTGAACATTATGTTTTAATTTTTATTTATGTTCAGCTTCATGTGTTTGGATATCCAAACATTGAGTAAGGATAATCTCTAATATTGAAAAGATAAGTATTACATTGAAATAATAATTTCATTGAAAAAATGGCGAAACAAGAACTCCCCTATGGATAAAGGAAACAGTGAAAGACTTTTATGTGATTTTGCATAATCATTTAGATAATGAATGTAGTAATTGATATTTACTCCCTCCATTTCTTATATTTAGTTGTCACTTACAAAAAGCACATCTCTTGAAAATAATAATTGTTTCCATTTGCATTCATTTTATTGTGTGTTTGTCATTGCATTATTTACTTCTCTCTAATTGTTATTTCTCTATACCATTCACCCAAATTAAAGGAGAATTTGTACCCAAAAAACATTAAGCGATTATTAAATAAGAATTAACTTAGGAAACATATTTTACTACTTTATTAAACTTTAATACACAAATAAATAGGAACAAGATACTTACTACCAAACATTGTTTCATACATTTGTTCTGCATGGAATTGAAGGATATGGATGACTATATTCATTGTTCAATACTGATGATATTTTTTTTCTTCACTTTTTTAAATAAAACTGGGAGAGATTCAGAGAAGGCAGGCAGTTTCACACTAAAATATATGACACCTAAGTTCTCATGTGTCATTCAAGAAGGTAAATCTTACGCACTAAAATAAATTATGCCTTAGTCCAGAATGCTACAATTAATATAAACAAACTTATAATAGACTTGTACCTAAGAAAATACAAATAGCTAACGTGTTTATAGTAGAAATAGAATATTAATCAAAGCTTAAATGGGCTTTTAGATTAATTCTCTTAATGAAGATTTTCTCTTTCCCAAAACATTTTGATCATTACTTAAGGTGAAGAAGACATGTATCACTGTTGATGGTTACTAGTTAATCGATTAATCACATGTATAATCGATTAACGAGTATGGTTGGTTAATCGATTAATTAGACAGTTATGTTAGTTGTCAGATATGCTATTATTAGCAACAAGGTAGTTAATGTTATGCTATAAATAGAAGTTTTCATTTTTGTAAAGATAGTACTTTTTAATCTTAATAACATTCCGAGGCATATTCATACAAATTCTCTCTCTCCCTCTCACTTTAATCTTCCTTCTCTACTCATCTACCTCACCTTATTCCATTCATTCTGTTGATTGTTTCAATAGTGGTATTAAGAGCTTTGTGCAAGATCCTGGGTGAATCAAAAGATTTGAAGGAAGGGACCTGAAACATAAGCAACAAGGGGGAAATTCTGTGTGAATTCTAGAGGAAGAGAAGACAAATTTGTTAAGAAGAAGTGGTGATAGAAGCAAAAGTCCTATAATGACAAATAACAATGGATTTGCTATGACCTTGCCCATACTTGATGACAAGAACTATGGTAGGTGAAGGAACCAAATGAAAGCAACATTTGGTTTCAAGAAGTGTTTGAGATTGTTCACCATGGATACCAAGAAATTGGGGAGAATATCACTGAAGCTCAAAGATCCACCTATAAAGAAGCAAAGAAGAGGGACTGCAAGACATTATTTCTGGTCCACCAGTGTGTAGATGGAGTAAACTTTGACAAGATTGCTAATACAGAAACAGCCAAGCAGGCTTGGGAGAGCTTGGAGAAGAGTTATGAGGGTGCTGCAAAATTAAAGAAAGTAAGGTTGCACACCCTTTGAAGGGAATATGAACTGCTTCAAATGGATGAAGGTGAGATAATTGTAGAATACATGACCAAGCTTCTATCTCTTAAAAATAAGATGAAGTCATGTGGAGAGGAGATCAAAGACCAATCAGTGGTGGAAAATGTGCTTTTAACTCTAACATCTAAGTATGACCACATAGTAGTTGCTATAGAAGAATCCAAGAATCTTGAGGAATACAAGGTTGATGAGTTGCAAGGTTCTCATGAAGCTCATGAGTTGAGACTGAAAGAAAGGAACTTAGACAAGGATATTGATCAAGCACTCCAAGCAAGGTTCAACAGAAAAGTTTTATATCAATGAAGCAAGAAAAATAAAGAAAAGAGACAGAATACCAGATGAAGACCCAATCAGAAAGGATCCTCATTTAGAAAGTATGATAACAATATCATGAAGACTGATGAGGAACATGATCAAAAATATTTGTTGATATTTTTAGTACGACAAGTGAACCGTGTCGTTCAAGTAACAAAATCGGTAAATACTAGGATATCATCCTCAGAGAGCAATTCAGATCTATACTATTTTCTAAAGCAGAAAATTCAGTAAATATATACAAAGTTGAGGAATAATATTGTTCATTGATTTAGGTTATCAAATTTTTTTTAATTAAAATGGTTTTCTAAAACAAAATAAAAATGGTCGGGATTGACTTTCATCATTTCTCATCTTTGTAACCTTTAGATTCAATTCTATAAACCTTGCGAAGTTATTGATCTTGATGCAACATTTTCATTGAATCATCTGTATCAATTCCTTGATTACAAAATCCTTAGATAATTCATCAAACACCAATTTCTTGGAAATTTAACTAATTATCAAGCATTAAACCCAATGTAAAAGTAATTCATACATCATTGTCCATTCCTAGATCAATAATGAATTGAGAAAGATTATCCAGATTCGATTCTAGGTTTAACTTTCCAATTAAACTTAGATCCAAGATCAAGAAACCATAAATTAAGAAAAATCAGCATTAAGCATAGAATAAACTTTCCAAAATCAAACAAAAGAATATATTTTCGAATTGAATCCAAGAATACAAGAGTTAGAAGATCACATTTCAATCCTAACACGGAGAGAATTACCTACTCATCCTAGGCATTATAACACTAGAATGATGTAAAACACAAGATAATCCATATCTAAAGTTGTTCCCACGACTTCTCTCCTTCTCCTCTCGTGTTTCTCTCCCTAGAAAGTATGAAGAAAGTGCCTTGAAACTGTTTGGAACCCCCTGTTATGTCATGTAACCACCTATATCTGATTCATCGTTTTCATCCCTCACTTAAGCTAGAGACTCTCGCTTGAGCGAGCATGATAACTATGTGCCTTGCTTGAGCGAGGTGCTCTCGCTCAGGGGAGAGGGCAACTTGATGCTTGGTCAAGCCCGTGGCTTGGGCTAGGGATCAAGAGCTCCTTTTCCGTAGATTCCTTCCATTTCCATCTTTTCTAATCCTCATTCTTATGCAATTAACACAAAAACATGTAAGGTCCTTAAACAAGAGTAATCACACTAGGTTGTTTAGAGTTGTGCATAAATTTCATCATAACTACACAATAAGTGCCCAAAATTATATGAGTTTCCTTCACAATATGACACTTAACAACTCCCCTAAACCTAGAATCTCGCTTGTCCTAAAGCAAAGTAATGGATTCAACTCAAACAAAATAGTGAACCTGATTTTTAAACAATTTAATCCAATCTTGTCAATCATCTAGAATTTTGGCAAAACTTTTTCAAGAAGACCTGATTCATGCTTGATCATAGTGATCCAAGTTCCAAGTGATTACAAAATATGTATGTAGTTCAAGTTCAAACATAATAACAAGAACAACTACTCAATTCAATCAAAGAAACTCTCTTATGCTCACGGGTGAAGTGTTTCACTTAATTCTGTACTGGAATCATACAATTGGACTTTGCCTTTCATTTCAGCCGTGCCATGTACACATGTTCAATCAAGGATCTCAAGGGCTTGACATAGGATTGTAATGAGGCCTAGCTACAAAGAAACTTTGTTTTTTTTGGAATACAAAGAAGGAGGTAGATCATTAGTGCATACTCAAACTTCCTTCACTTGGTCACTTTGAAGTCCATTTTCAACTTTCTTTCATCAAATCATCACTTATGCTACTAATCATTTTGATTCTACTTCTTCAATTGACTCTTTCTTTTGAGTCTTCACTTATTTTGGCATGATTCACATTTTTTTCTTTCTTTCATTGCCTCATGCCCATCATTCACACATAATTGAAGAAGGAGAATTTCTGATTCACATTCCAACTCATATACATAAATCACTATTTCGTCTATTTCCCAAAATAGCAATTAAAAACCATAGGCACTAATGATATTTCTCCATGGGTATGGGAATTGATGTATTTCATTTTGGCCTGAGTTCATGATTTTCAAAAAGAAATTTTCAATTCAAAGGGGCTACAAAGAATTGGATTCATGTTTCATGAGGGTTGGCTTTCTAGTTGTAGCTTAACTCTCCTACACTAGGTGTTAATCATTTCAATGATATTCCATGCTTAATGGCAATTAACACAAAAATCAGACAAAACTAATTGAAAAAATCCAGTAAAGTCACTCATTTGTGTTTGGATACACTCTCACCATTTTGAAGGTTCTTTTCATTTGATTAAATTGTTCATTATTCAAAATATTCAGTCTGTGTTTGATTTATGCATCCACATCCCAAAGTCAGTCAAAATCAGAACCCTGATCTCTTGTTATTCACAAGGCCTACACAATTTTTTTTCTAGCATGAAAATACAATTGGATTTCTTTTTAATTTTTCTTCTAAACGAGCATTCTTTATTGAGTTAAACACATTACTATACACAGAAAGACTAACACATACATGATTGAACACACTTGAAATAAAAAAAACAGCTACATATAGTCAAACACAACTACTTAAACATAAATGACTTGAAACATTGAAACAAAAGAACTAGTTTGTTGTTTTTAGCATATTCTCGTCATCATCTGCATCATCATCTTCAGCTGCACTAGAATTGATCGTCCGCCAGCGGCTCCTACTCCCCCCAGAAATGTAGGTCTGACCCCAGGCTTTGGGATTCAGATAGAAAAATCCTCTAGGCTCATCCAAAATTGGTTATTTGGATACTAAAGTTGATAGGCTGCATCAAAGCCTTACTACTGGTGCATTTTCCCTATCTCAAGATGTCATTTTGGAGCACCACATGTTCCATATGAACTATGAGCTCATGAATCTGCTGCTCTAGTGTCAAATTTTGAGGCTGATGTTGTGTCTGATGTTGCCGATGGTATGGTTGTTGGTGTTGGTGTTGTGATGGTTGTGATTGTCCCAGACCCTCTTGGTTAACAACATCCCCTTTGAACTTAGTTTGGTTGACCTGCATTCTCTGTTGAGCACACAATGTTGTAATCAATGAGGGGAAACCTAGAGTCCCTTTCTTGCCCCCTTTTGATGCAGTCTTGTAAATTTCATCGGCAATTATCTCTGCAACATCAATATGCAAACCCTCCAAAATGATGAAGATGAGATAAAAGTCATACAAGGGTAGAGAAGATACATGGCTGTTCGGGATGACATTATGTAGTAGGAAAATCATCCAGATTTGTGACACTATGGTCATATGCTTCCTGTAGATCCGCATGGGTTGACCATCACTATTTGTACTAAATGACCTCCCTGGAATGCAGAGAAGCGCATTTGTCTCATCATTGTTGAACCCACGAGTAAGGGTTCGGGACTCTGCCATCATCTAGAGCATGCATTGATGGTGTCCTCGTCATATTTGATGGTCCTGCCTCTAACCCAGGACTTGTGCTCGAACATTTCCCCACCCTCCTCCGATGGGTATGCATTAGCATAAAACTCCCTAACTACATCTGGATCAAATTTCTCATTGGGAGATGCTAACAACCACCATTTCAGTCTGTTCAAGTGTCTAGTGAACTATGGGTAGTCATTTGCCTCCAACTGGACCCGTCTCTCAAGCACAAACACCAATTTGAGGAGGATGATGAACCATTCTTCCCTCTCTTTGGAGGTAAGTTTGTGCCTATCAAAGGATAGCGTACTTTGATTATTAGTGCCTACTTTCAACTTCTTCAGAGGAAGGGGCTTCTTCTTAGCAACTGTTTTCACGCACCTACAAGTGGACAGGAAATGCACACAGATTAGTAACAAAGCACAACAAAACACAAGGGACATTCAACATTTTCCCATTTAAATTATTAAAATTTAAGAACATTAGGGACATAAATATTCCATTCATTCATCACTTTAACTGAAATCATTTCAATCATTCAACCATTCCATTTTAGTTAACCATTTCTCAACAAGAATACATGAGTGTACCAAGTTCATGATATGAACTTTACAATCTAAAATTAGAAACCCTAGGTTCCCTTTTGGTAACACTCATGACATTTAAAAAAAAATCACAAACAAAGTTCCAAACATACACAAGAGGGAAAATGGGAAAACAACCTTGGTGAAGTGAGAAGATAAAAGCCAAGATGCACTTACAATTGTTGGCACATGGTGAATGAGTGAGTGTGTTCATGAATTTGATGAAGAAACAAGCTTGAGAGCTCCTGGGGAGGAGTTTCGTCTTATTCAATCTTGTTTTTGGAAGGGGGAAATGAAGGGTTAAAGCCCTTATCCCCCCTTTTCAAAATAGAACTTGTGTTCCTGAGGAGCTTTCGCTTGGGCGAGAGTTTCAGAATTTTAAATCTGCTCTTTTCGCCTGAGCGAGGTGGTCTCGCCTAGGCGAGAGCTGGACATAGATTTTGGGTTCTTTTTTCTCTTGAGCAAGCAGGGCTAGCCTGGGCGAGAGTTTCAGTGTTTTGGACTTGTTTATCTCGCTTGGGCGAAAAGTACCCATTCAGAACCAAGAAAAATAAGTCATGCAAAAAAAAAAAAAATTTCTTTATTTTTCACTCACTTCCATACACTTTATGCACATCATGTCTTTATGCAATGATTTATATACAACCAAAAAAACATTGAACATAAAAGTAAAGCAAAAAAAAATCATAAAAGCTGGATTGCCTTCCAGGTAGCGCTTGTTTAACGTCATTAGCTCGACGCCTGTTTCTTTATGTGTTTGACAAGTTGATGATTATGGTAAGCCACTCGACATTACCACCGAAGTAAGGTTTCAATCTTTAGCCATTAACTATCCAGTTTCTCTGAAATGCTGGATCTTGTAGTTTGATCACTCCATGCGATTTGACTTCCTTAACTAGGAAGGGTCCTCGCCCCTTTGACTTGAGTTTTCCCAAAAATAGTTTCATCCTTGAATTAAACAACAATACACTTTGACCTGGCCAGAAGTTTTTTTATGGATCTTCCGGACGTGGTATATTTTGACCTCCTCCAAATGGATGACTCATATGTAGCGAGCCTCATCTCCTCCAAATGTTGCAACTACAGCTTCCTTTTCTCACCAACTGCCTTCTGATCCATATTGAAGAATTTAAGAGCCCAAAATACCTTATGTTGAAGCTCCATCGGGAGATAACATACTTTTCTATAGACTAGCTGATAGGGGGATAATCCAGTAGGAGTCTTGAATGTAGTCTTGTAAGCCCATTGTGCATCATCCAATCGGAGACACCAACCCTTTCTTATTGTTGAAACTGTTTTCTCTGGGATCCTTTTAATCTCTCTATTATATATCTCCTCTTGTCCATTTGTTTGTAGATGGTAGGGTGATTCCACCTTGTGTTGGACTCCAGAATGTTGAAGGACCTTCTCCAGTTGTGAATTGCAAAAATGTGATCCTCAGTAACTAATAAGAACCCGATGTGTGCCAAATCGACTGAATATTCTCCTTTTCAAGAACTTCACTATAGTCTTGGCATCATCCCTTGGAAATGGTCCTATGAAGTCTATCCCCCAACAATTGAAGACTTCAATTTCCTAAATATTGGATAATGGCATTTCATTTCTCTTGGAGATCTCGCCCGATCTCTGGCAGTTTTCACATTGTGGTGCATACTGATGTGCATCCTTGAACACAAAAGGCCAGTAGAAGCTAGATTGGAGGACTATGACATCTGTCCTATCTCCATTAAAATTCCTTCCATATGGCGAGCTGTGGCAATGCCATAAGATGCTTTAAGCTTATTCTGCCGATACACACCTCCACAACAATCCATCAGACCCATTCTTAAAAAGATGGATGGCATCTGTCCTCTCCATTAAAATGCCCTCCATATGGCAAGCTGTGACAATACCATAAGATGGTTTAAGCTTCTTCTGCCGATACACACCTCCACAACAATCCATCAGACATATTCTTAAAAAGATGAGGGTCATCCCAAATGTACTGACGGGAATCTCTCAATAACTTTTTCTCCTTATGTCAGTTCAACTCTTCGGGAATTACCCATGCAGCTTTAAAATTGGCCATATCAGCAAACCGTGGTCTTTCTTGAATCATGAGAAGCTTCTCATCTAGAAACTCCTCCACCACTTCATCTTCTCTCTCTATCACATCTTGATTGACCAATCTTGATAGGTGATCTGCCACACAATTCTCGCTTCCTTTCTTGTCTTTGATCACCAAGTCAAATTCCTACAATAATAACACCCATCACATCAATCTCGGTTTGAAATCCGATTTGGTTAGCAAATATTTAATATCAGCATGATCTGTGAAAATTATGACCTTGAATCCAATCAAGTAGGATCTAAACTTTTTCAAGGCATACACATTGAACATAATTGATTTGTGCCTCATTTAGTACCTTGCTAGCATAATGTATGACATAGAAAACCTTCGATTTTCTCTGTCCAAGTACCGCCCCGAAAACATAATCATTGGCATAACACATTAGTTCAAATTCTAAGTGCTAGTCGGGGGCTACTATGATAGGAGCAAAAATGAGTTTTTGTTTTAGAGTTTCAAATGCTTTCGCACACTCAACATCAAATTGAATAACAATATATTTGTTAAGTAGCTTACTGAGTGGTTTTTCAATTTTTGGAAAGTCTTTAGTGAAACGGCTATAAAAACCTGCTTGACCAAAGAAACTTCTGATTACCTTGACATTGAGTGTTGGTGGGAGATCCTTGATAATCTCAATTTTTGCTTTGTCAAGTTCAATACCCCGGGAAGAGATCTTGTGCCCAAGGACCAAACTTCAATCACCATGAAGTGACACTTCTCCCAATTCAAAACCAGATTTGTTTCCACACATCGCCTCAACACGATGTCCAAGTTTGCTTAACAACCTTCAAATGATGACCCAAAAATTGAGAAGTCCTCCATGAATACTTCAATATAATGTTCCACCAGATCAGAAAAGATAGCTAACATGCACCTTTGGAGTGTGGCTGGTGCATTGCATAGTCCGAATGACATCTTCATGTATGCGAAGAAGCCAAAAGAACATGTGAAAACTGTCTTTTCTTGATCATATGGATCCACAATAATCTGATTGTATCATGAGTGCCCATTCAAAAAGCAGTAGAATACTAGTCCAACCAACCTTTCAATCATCTGATCTATGAACGACAGAGGAAAATGATCCTTCCGGGTGGTCTTGTTCAATTTTCTATAGACAATGCACATCCGCTAGCCTGTGATTGTTCTACTAGGAATCAACTCATTTTTCTCATTCCTTACCATAGTTAATCATCCCTTCTTCGGGACCACTTGAACCAGACTCACCCATGTGCTATCAGATATGGGATAAATCATCCTCACATCCAATAGTTTCATCACCTTTTTTTCACAACTTCCTTCATTGTCAGATTACAACGTCTCTAAGGTTGAGCCACCAGTCTATAATCTTGCTCCATATGAATTTTATGCATACAATATGAAGGACTTATTCCATGCAAATCAAACAATGTCCAACCTATAGCCCCTACATTTTTCTTCAGCACATCAATCAGTTGTTTTTCTTCTGCTGATGATAATGTGCTGCTGATTATGACAGATTTCGTTCCTCTGTCTTCCAAAAACACATATTTAAGATGGGAAGGAAGCAATTTCAGCTCCACCTTTAGAACCTCAATTTCCTTCTCTTTGACAAATTCCTCAGTGTGGTCCTGACCAGATGCAACCTCTCGGGATGCATCCAACTCTGCCATACATATCTCAATCATCGTTTTCTCGTATGTATTGCTTCCTTCAATTTCTCATCTCAAAGCCTTTTTCAATGAACTACTTCTACTCAGGTGAATGTCATCAAGCATGTACAATTCCTCACTAACATCCACTATAACGCAGTGTTGCTTGTCCTTTGGATGTTGCATTGCCTCAAATACATTAAAGTTCACTTTCAGATCTTGTACCCTCACTTTCAACTTACCATTATCCACATCAATTATCACCTGAACATTATTCGTGAAGGTTCTTTCCAGAATTAGAGGAACTTCAGTATCCTCTTCAATATCCATTATAATGAAATTCACAGGGAACACCAATGTATCCACCTTGACCAAAACATCTTCAACAACTCCATATGGGTACTTCACTAATCTGTCAGCAAGTTGTACAGTATGAAGAAGATCTCTGCTCCTGACCTTGACACGGTTTTGATGAAGACACCAACATCACAAAAAAGAAGAAAAGGAAGAATACTTATGAAGACAATGAAGATTCAAGCTTTAAGATATTCAATACTTTTAGTCTAAGTCTAGATAGGTACTTCAATCCTATACTCTTGAATATATAATAGTAGTATGGCTCAAAATATTTTTAAAGAAAATTGAAACGCTTTCAAGTTTAAATAAAACAATTTTCAAAATATTGTGTAACAAGTTACTAAAATCAGAGTAACAGGTTACATGAGTGAGAAATCAGTTATCCAACAAAAATTGAACTGAGTAATCCATTACTGGACTTTGGGTAACAAATTACTCAAGTTTCAACGTTCTTGAGTAACCGATTACTCTAAGTGAATTTTAAATTCACTGTTGGACAAAACATTTAGGTAACCAATTACCCAATACTGTAACCAGTTACTGAGAGTTGTTGCATCAAATTTTCAAATTCAAAGTGAATGAGTTTCAACCCAAAAGAGATGGTTTCATTCTGATCAATTCCTACCCTTTCAAAGAGGCATTTTGGATGGTTGGAAAGCCTATATAAAGGCATTGAAACTCATAATCACAACATACAACTTTCATACAACTCTCACACAATCCTGAAAAATTCTCTCAATATTTTTCTGCACTTTTGCACTCAGTTCTTAAACTTTCAAAAGAGAATTTTTCTGAGTTACTTGAAGTAATTGTTTCAAAGTTTTATAAAACTATTAAGCAATATTACTTAGTTTACAAGAGAGTTATTGGATTTTAAGTTATATTACATTTTATACTTGTAAAGGCAATCCAAGCCACTGTTTAATTCTTCATTCATTGTAAATACTTTTTTTTCACGAAGTGTGATAAGAAAGGGGATAAAGTTACTTGGAAAGGTGTTCTCCAATGTGATAAGTATTAGTGAGTGTGTAAGGTACATAGAAGTCTTGGGGTGAGATATTTTAATTACAACTCATAATATTTAGTGGAAAATCTCTTGTGCTGCAAGAGTACTGAACGTAGCCTTCGATAGACAAGAAGGTGAACTAGTATAAAATTCTGGTGTACTCTCTTCTCTCTTTATCTCTTCAATTATGTACTTGTTATTTTCTGCAAACTATTTCTGATGTTCTTAACTCTTGATATTGCAGATAAAGTGGCCATAATTTTTAAGTCAATTAATTCACCCCCCTCTTAATTGCAATCTCATTCTTACAATTGGCACCAGAGCTATTGTTTGAGTAAGTTATTCTCAAGTTTGGTCCTATATTGAAGATGGCCTCAAGATCATTCCTAGGAGAATGTTCCAACATCAACCGCCATCCAAGCTTTGTTGGAGAATGCTATAATTTATGAAAAATCAGAATGAGAATCTTCATAGAATCTCAAGACTTGGATATATGGAATGCAATTGAAGAAGAACCATATGAGTCATTCATTATTGTGAACAGTGTAAGGAAAATAAAGCCCAAATCTTCATAGAATGGTGAAGATAAGAAGAAGGTGCAGTATGATCTCAAGGCAACGAACATCCTTACTTCAGCTCTTGGCATTGACGAGTTCTTTAGAGTATCAAACTGCAAATCTGTGAAAGAAATGTGGGACACTCTAGAGACAACACATGAAGGAACGAAGGAGGTAAAAAGGTCTAGACTCAACACTCTTCCCCAAGAATGTGAAATGTTGTGTATGAAACTTGGAGAGAAGATTCTGGATCTTCAAAAGAGATTTACTCATATCACAAATCACCTTCTTGCTCTTGGTAAGGTTTTATCAAATAGTGACTTGAACTTGAAAGTTTTAAGATCACTCACCAGAACATGGCAACCAAAGGTAACACCCATTTTTTAAAAGAAAAGTCTATCAAAAATGTCTTTGGTTGCGTTGTTTGGTAAATTGCAGGAACATGAACTAGAACTCAGCCAACTTGACCAACATGAAGAGCAAGAAAAGAAAAAGAAGAATATCTCTCTCAAGGCTAGAGTGGACAAATACGAATCATCAGAAGATGAATCTGATAAGGAAGAGATGGAAGAAATGAGTCTTTTTGTATCAGCAAGTTCCTCAAGAGGAATAAAGGTGCTAGAACTAGACAAACATGGAAATTCACCAAGAACATTGACGCCTCCACTTCCAACCAACATTTCACATGCTTTGAATGTGGCAAGGCTGGTCACATGAAGATGGATTGTCCAAATCTGAAGAAGAATTGTTTCAAAGGGAAGAATGAAACAAAGAATGGACGAAGAGCCTACATTGCTTGGGAAGACAACGATATCAGTTCCACCTCTGAACCTGAAATTGAAGAACAAACACATCTCTCTTTAATGGCATCTCATCATTCTGATGATGAAGAGGTAAACGACACTCAATTATATTCTTCTGAATTACAAAATGCTTTTAATGACCTGCATGATGAATATGTCAAACTTACAAAAATGTTTCTAAAACAAAAATCTGAGTTAGATGCATTTAGAAACAAACCCTCATCGTCTTCATGTCAAAACTGCATTACTCTTGAAAATAAGTTTCAACATTAAGTCTTGAACTTAATAAGATAAAAAAGAGTAGTAAAAGTTTGGAAAAGATCATAAATGATTTAAGACACTCAACAGACCGAAGAGGTCTTGGCTATTTAAAAAGCCATGGTTCTAAGAAACAAAGTGTCTCAACTAAGATAAACTTTGAAAAATAAGGTATCCATGCATTTAAATACAGTAAAAATAAATCTAGGATACATGAATATCAACCCATAGGGCATTTTAAAATTAGAAAATATGGTGTACCCATATGTCATTTTAAATGGGTTGAGAAATGTACTAACTATGTAGGACCCAAAGAATATTGGGTACCTAATAAAACTTAAATTGTTTTGAAGGAAAATTTGAGAGCCGCATGCAACTTATGGTACTTGGACAGCTGCTGCTCAAAACACATGACAGGCGATAGAAACAAGTTCTTTGTCCTTACTCCAAGAGACAAAGGCTATGTCACTTATGGTGATAATAACAAGGGAAAAATTCTTAGAGTTGGTAGAATTGGTAAGCCACCCTCAATAACCATAGAATGTGTATTATATGTTGAAGGGCTCAAGCACAATCTTCTAAGCATAAGTCAATTTTGTGACAAAGGCTTCCATATGACATAGACTCTTCCTTACCAATAACATGTTTAGTTATAAATGATAATCACGATGCATGGCTTTGGCATAAGAGAATTGCTCATATACATATGGACCATTTGAGTAAACTTTTTAAGAAAGACTTAGTTGTTGGTTTACCTAAAATGAAATTTGTTAAAGATAAACTATGTAGTGCTTGTCAAATGGGTATACAAACAAAAACTTATTTTAAATCTACGCATATGGTTTCTTCTGACAGACCATTACAGTTACTATACATGGACTTATTTGGCCCCTCATGGACAAAAAGTTACAGTGGTAACTACTATGCTCTTGTTATAGTAGATGATTTTTTGAGATACACTTGGACCTTATTCTTAGTTCATAAGAATGAGCCATTGAAAGCCTTTAGCATTTATGCTAAAAGAGTTCAAATGAAAAATCACTAAAAAATCGATGATATAAGAAGTGATCATGGGGGAGAATTTCAAAACTCTTCATTTGAAGAATTTTGTGATGATCTTGGTATCAATCACAATTTTTCTGCTCCTAGAACACCATAACAAAATGGTGTTTTAGAGAGAAAGAATTGGTCTTTAGAAGAACTGACTCGAACAATGTTGAATGAGACAAACCTCCCAAAATATTTATGGGCTGATGCAGTAAGTACAATATGTTATGTTTCAATTCGAGTTCTTATAAGACCAATTCTTAAGAAAACCCCCATATGAACTCTTTAAAGGTAGAAAACCAAACATTTCTCATTTGCATGTATTTGGTTGTAAATGCTTTGTTTAAATAATGGTAAGGATAACTTAGGCAAATTTGATGCAAAAGCTGACGAAGGAATCTTCCTAGGCTACTCTCTTACGAGTAAAACTTATAGAATTTTTAATAAAAGAACTTTAGTCATGGAACAACCCGTTCATGTATCTTTTGATGAAACCAATCATGAGATAAAAGTTGGTTAGCTCCTGATGATGTGGAATTGCCAATTTCTTCTTCAAATGAAATTTATATTATTGAACCTACAACAGATACTGAGCATTTGAAAATGAATGATAATCTACCCTCTCAAGAGGAGCATATTCATTCAGAGTTACCAAAATAATGTAGAACTCATTGATACCATCCTATTGACAACATTATTACTGAATTAAATACGGGTATCACTACCCAACGTATGATGGATAAAGCATGTCTAAACATGACCTTCTTCTCTCAAATAGAACCCTCAAAGATTGATGAAGCAATCAAGGGTGAACACTAGATTCTTTCTATGCAAGAAGAATTAAACCAGTTTAAGAGAAATAAAGTTTGGGAACTTGTTCCTAGACCAAAAAACATGCATGTTAT
The DNA here is from genome assembly GCF_001865875.1 of Lupinus angustifolius. Taxonomy (NCBI): domain Eukaryota; kingdom Viridiplantae; phylum Streptophyta; class Magnoliopsida; order Fabales; family Fabaceae; genus Lupinus; species Lupinus angustifolius. Next base: position 20,444,274 of record NC_032013.1, on the reverse strand, counting down.
TGGAACTCGGTGGGTATTTCATAATAAATATTATGAAAATGGTATTATTGTTAGAAATAAAGCTAGACTAGTAGTCCAAGGATACAATTAGGAAGAAGGTATAGACTTTGATGAAACCTTCACTCCGATTGCTAGACTTGAAGCTATTAGGCTATTACTTGCATAAGCATGCTCTTTTGAATTTTCAGTTATATCAAATGGACGTAAAGAGTGCTTTCCTCAACGGTTATATTCAAGAAGAAGTGTTTGTTGAACAACCTCATGGTTTTGAATATTACAAACATCATTCTTATGTTTACAAATTAAAGAAAGTTCTCTATGGCTTAAAGCAAGCTCCTCGTGCATGGTATGATCGTCTAACTAAATTTCTATTTTAAAAAGGTTTCAACAAAGGAAAGGTCGACACTACATTCTTTATAAAGAGAATAAATCATCATACTCTACTTGTTCAAATTTATGTAGATGATATTATTTTTGGTTCTACTAATGAGGTTTTGTGTAGTGATTTTGGCAAAATGATGCAAAGAGAGTTTGAAATGTGTATGATTGGGAAGTTACATTACTTCCTTGGACTATAAATCAAACAACTTGATAATGGAATTTTCGTAAGTCAATCCAAGTATTGCAGAGATTTGCTAAAAAGATTAGACATGGATGGCTGCAAGCCAACAACTACTCCTATGGGATCCGGTACTTTCATTGATACAGATGAAGCAGGGAAATGCATTAAAATATCAAAGTATCGAGGTATGATTGGATATCTTTTATATTTAACTACTAGTAGACCTGATATCATGTTTAGTATATGTTTGTGTGCTTGCTATTAATCTAAACCAAAAGAATCACACTTAGTTGTTGTTAAGAGAATCATAAAATATCTTAAAGGTACATCTAACGTTGAGTTGTGGTATCCAAAAGGAAGTATAAGTGATTTGGTTGGTTATTCGGATTCAGATTTTGTTGGGTGCAAATCTGAGAGGAAAAGTACAAGTGGTACTTGTCATATTTTGGTAAATGCTTTGGTCTCGTGGTCTTACAAGAAACAAGCATGTATTGCCCTAAGCACTGTTGAAGCTGAATATATAGCAGCAGGTAGTTGTTGTGGCCAAGTGTTGTGGCTTAAACAACAATTACGAGATTATGGCTTAGAATTGGGGTGCACTCCTTTAAAATGTGACAATACTAGTGCTATAAACCTCACATCGAATCCTATTATGCATTCTAGAATCAAAGACATTAATATAAGGCATCACTTCCTTAGGGACCATGTCTAAAAGAAGGATGTGTCGGTAGAATTTGTTGATACTCATAACCAACTAGCTGATATATTCACTAAACCTTTGGCTAAAGAACCTTTTTATAAAATTAGACGAGAATTAGGCATTCTTGATGAAGCTTACTTATCTTAACATGATTATATGATTATATGTATGCTTCATCATGTTTATCTCATGCCTACTTGTACTTAAAAGTAGTTATGTTTAAATATTTCTAATTTTGGGTTAATTTTTTTTCATAGCTTAAAATAGCCTAGAAATAAGTTTTTTTGGGGTCAGTAATCGATTACAATAGAGAGTAACTGAATACAATGTTGAACAACGTGTTTCAGTAACTGATTACTCAAAATGAGTAACCGATTACTCAATGCTGCTGTTTGAAAATTTGAAATTTTTAATTTAAGTAACCGATTACTCTGTGTCGTTATATATGTGTTTTCTACATTTTTTAAACTTTTTAAAACTCATCTTCATCATCAACTCGTGGTCTTTCTTGCTCAACCCTCTCAAACCCTCAAATCTTTGTTTTTGACCCGGGTTGGGTGATTTTTGTGTCTATTCATTTCATATTTTCAATTCTAAACACTTCTACACCATCATTTTCGTGTTTAGTGGCCTAAATAAAAAAACCCCAAATTTTCCAAAACCCAAACACCTAAAAAATCAAAACCTCAATCCATGGCTTCATCTTCAAAAACAAAGAAGCAATGCACCAATCCGACTTAAAAGAAGCAATGAACTTCATTCTTGGAGTCCAACCCTCTTGACTAAGCGCAACTTCTAGCAAATGATGAGCAATGTAAAATCTTTGAGGAGCACTTCCATGGTCGCACTATCTTCATGCCCAAATACGGTAATCTCGAGAATTTTAAGTTTGAAGATTTTCTATTTCCTTATATCTTTAGACAACAAAACCTTTTTGATTTCTGTTGTGAATCAAATGAAATCTATACTGAATTGATTAGAGTATTTTACTGTAACATGAACTTTAGGAAAAACCGTCTTACTTCCTATGTAAAAGGAAAAGATATTACTTTGGATGTGAAAACCATGAGTTCATTGTGCTAGAACATACCCTATTAGGGGAGCATTGCAGGCTTCGTCCTTGTATGCGAATGGGAAAACTATGATAGAAAAGATTTTTATTATTCTCTGAGTAGAATTACCAAAGAGGAAATAGAAACGCTTAAGCAACAGGGTTATGGTGGAACTTTTAAAAATAGAGATATCCTATCTGCTGGACATCTCAAACTTGAAGACCGTTTGCTTCATTATTTTCTGAGCTATGACATCTTTCCAAAATTTTCAAACCACTCTCAAATAAGTGACATAGAATTCCAAATGATGTATGCTATGAAATTTAATTTGAAAATCAATTGGACTCTGATGATAATGAGATAAATGTGGTATGTAAGAGGAACCCAAAGTCATTTGCCATATGCAATCTTCATAACAAAAATCCTTGAGCATTTCAGTGTTTCTCCTCCTGGAGAAACTAAGGTCCCGCTTAACCCTCATGAAAGCCATATTGATGTGGATGTAGTCCACAAAATGGGCTGCACATATAATCTTCGTGACCGGACCTACAAGCATAAGAAAGATAGACCTCCTACTCCTGAACCAGAACTTTCCCCTGCTGATCCTTCTGAACCTCAACCTTTTGAGTTTCGTGCTCAATCTTCATCATCTGTTGTCATGCCTTCAAATCAGAAGATTATGGATGAGTTGCTTTCTCTTTGAGACTACATCACTAACCGGATGGATGCCTTTGATACTCAGAATCAACAAATCCAATTTGAACGTCATCGTCTCTCTTCTAAGCTGAGTAGCATGGACATTGATGAAGACAGTTCTGACCCTAAGTCTTAGGTTATATCTGTTGTTAGGATTTTCTGGTTGAAATGTTATTTTTTCTGGTTTTGGAAAAATTTCTATTCTGTTATTTGTATTTTTTTTTTTGTTGTTTGCATTATTACTGCTTGAACATCTTTTTACTTTTATGTTATTGCTCCAAATCTGTTATATCTTGATATCCATATTATTATATGTATGAGATATATATCCTTTTGCATGTATGCTATATATATATTGTGCTGGAAAACTCTTGGTTTTTCTACTTTTTGATGAAGTCAAAAGGGGGAGAAAAGTTAGTAGAGTGTATTTTCTGTCAAAATTATTTAAGGCACACAACTCCAAATGAAAGGGGGAGCATACAATATAGAGGGAGCTTACTCAAGACAACTGCTCTCAGAAAACTAATTGTTAAGAAGATATTGGCTTGTCATCATCAAAAAGGGGGAGATTGTGAAGACGATCTTTGCTCCTAACCTTGGCACGATTTTCATGAAGACACCATCATCACCAAAAAGAAGAAAAGGAAGAATATTTATGAAGATAATGAAGATTAAAGCTTCAAGATATTCAAGACTTTTAGTCTAAGTCTAAATAGGTACTTCTATCCCATACTCTTGAATATATAATAGTAGGATTGCTCAAAATATTTTTAAAGAAAATTGAAACACTTCAAGTTTAAATAAAACAATTTTCAAAATACTGTGTAACAAGTTACTGAAATCTGAGTAACAGGTTACATGAGTGAGAAATCAATTATGCAACATAAATTGAACTGAGTAATCCTTTACTGAACTTTGGGTAACATATTACTCAAGTTTCAACGTTCTTGAGTAACCGATTACTCTAAGTGAATTTTAAATTCACGGTTGGACAGAACATTTGGGTAACCGATTACTCAATACTGTAACCGATTATTGAGAGTTGTTGCATCAAATTTTCAAATCAAAGTGAATGAGTTTCAACCCAAAAGACATGGTTTCATTCCAATCAATTCATACCTTTTCAAGGAGGCATTTTGGATGGTTGAAAAGCCTATATAAAGGCATTGAAACTCATAATCACAACATACAACTTTCATACAACTCTCACACAATCCTGAAAAATTCTCTCAATATTTTTCTGCACTTTTGCACTCAGTTCTTAAACTTTCAAAAGAGAATTTTTCTGAGTTACTTGAAGTAATTGTTTCAAAGTTTTATAAAACTATTAAGCAATATTACTTAGTTTACAAGAGAGTTATTGGATTTTAAGTTATATTACATTTTATACTTGTAAAGGCAATCCAAGCCACTGTTTAATTCTTCATTCATTGTAAATACTTTTTTTTCACGAAGTGTGATAAGAAAGGGGATAAAGTTACTTGGAAAGGTGTTCTCCAATGTGATAAGTATTAGTGAGTGTGTAAGGTACATAGAAGTCTTGGGGTGAGATATTTTAATTACAACTCATAATATTTAGTGGAAAATCTCTTGTGCTGCAAGAGTACTGAACGTAGCCTTCGATAGACAAGAAGGTGAACTAGTATAAAATTCTGGTGTACTCTCTTCTCTCTTTATCTCTTCAATTATCCCCCTCTTAGTTGCAATGTCATTCTTATATAGAGTCATTATGGTAGGCTTTATCTCTAGATCCCCAATCATTTTTAACATGGATAGTGGCATCAGATCAATACTAGCACCAAAATCAAGCAGTGTCTTCCCCAGAGATAGCTCACCTATAGTGACCGATATTGTAAAGTTGTCTGGATCTTTAGACTTCTCATGTAAAGACTTCTGAATAATAGCACTACATCCAGCTTCCAATGTCATGTTTCTTCTGAAACCTTCATTTTTTTTGTCTATAAATCCTTCATGAACTTTGCATTTGTTGCCATTTGTTCCTTAGCTTCTATGAAGGGTATGTTGATCTGTAGGTTCTTGAATAAATCCATGAACCTAGTGTATTGTCTTTCTTAGAAGGTTTCTTAGGATAAGGGAGATCCTTCAGTTGAGGTAGGTCACTCTTCTTCTTGTCATTAATCTCCGTTATTGATTCCTCCTTGTTTACAACTCCTTCCTCTTCCTGTAGATTTTCACCCTCGTGTGCTTTTCTAATTACATTCTCTCCTTTCTCAGCTTCCATTTCCTTAATGACTTCCTCCTCAACTGCCAAATTTTCACCAATACCCCTACCAATTACCTTCCCACTTCTAGTAGTGATAAATTTACAATGTTCCTTAGGGTTGGATTGAGTATTGACTAAATTTTTTTGACGATCTGAATGTTGTTCCGCCATCTGTTTTTCCAATTTCCCACATGTGTCTACAGATTTCTGATAGAAGCATCATTATTCTTTTGATTTGTGATGGAGACTTGCATGAATTTCTCCAAAATTTCTTCCATTTTTGTCTGTCTCTCATGCAATGGTGGGTGTGGACACTGTGGATATGTTGGTTGAAACAATGGTTGCCTAGTAGATGGTCCTACTTCTTGCCTCCAAACCATAATTTTGGTTCTGATTTCCCCTCCAACCCTGCGAGAACAGATTATTGTGTGAAGAGTTGTTGGGGAAGTTTTCCTAATGAGACTGATTATTCACATATTCAAACTCTTCCTCTTGATTGTTGCTAGTCATAGAACATTGACAAGTTGCATGATCACCCCCACAAAATTCACAGCGTAACACTTGTTGATGAACCGAAGGAGTTTGTACCACATTTAGATGTTGAGGCAGCTTTGACATATGTTTAGTGAGTTCCTCAATATGGTGTGTTAGAATCTTATTCTGAGCCAGAATAACATCAGAAGTGTTCAAATCTAACACCTGCATTTTCTATATTGTCCTCCTGTTGTGTTGAGTATGCCTATATGTTGAAGATAAAGAAGTTATAATCCTGATGGCTTGCTCAACTTCAACATCCATCATAGTGCCACCTGCTGCGGTATTTAGTATCATCTTTGTCTCAGGTTTCAAACCATTGTAAAATATATTCAACTGGTCCAAATCTTTGGATCCATGGTTGGGACCTTTCTTCAACAATATCTGGAAACGTTTCCAAGCCTCATACAACGCCTCTTTTGTACCTTGTCTGAATATTGAGATCTCAAACTTGGCGTGTACATATCTAGCTGGTGGGAAGAATCTTGTTAGAAACTTGGATTCCAAATCACTCCAGTTGGTTAAGCTTTGGTTATGGTGAGATTTAAGTCATTCCCTAACTTACCAAGGAGAGAAAATGGAAAGAGCATCATATATGCAACTTCCCTCTCATTGTCATTGTAACCCTTTGTCACCACCAACTCATAAAAATTATCTAGATGAGGATACAGATCTTCATAATCTTTCTCATAAACTGGTAAGCACTGACCAAATTCATATATGCGGGCGTGATCTAAACTGTCCTTTCGGTATATGGAATGACAATGCTTGAATAATCGCGAACCTTTGTATATAGCATAGTCACCTAACGTCCTCCTTGGAGGATTAGGTCTCTCATTATTCCAATGACAACATTTGCAATCTCCATTTTTCTAATAGAGGCTATGAAATTGTTGATTGTTCAGAGCTATATTGTGCTTCCTGATGGCAGCATTTGCATCCTCCATTTTTTCTAATAGAGTCTCTGAAATTGTTGATTGTTCAAAGCTACACTGTGCTTCGCGATTACCCTGTTTCCTCTTCTCCTTTGCATTCTTTCGGTTACTTTTGGCTGACTTCTCAGTTTATAGATTAAACTGTAATTGTTCTTCAATAGCCTTACCTCGCAAAAACATAAATGAGAAGACTACAACAAGGATTATCACAAAGGTTAATTATACTACAAAAAAATATAAAAAACATTTACAATACTCAATGCAGTCAATATAGAACTAATATAAATCGCTCATTGGTCCTCAGTAGTGGCACCAAATACTTGTTAATATTTTTAGTACGGCAAGTGAACCATATCATTCAAGTAACAAAACCGGTAAATACCGGGATATCGTCCTCAGAGATCAATTCGGGTCTATACTTTTTTCTAAAGCAATAAATGGAGAAATATATACAAAGTTGAGGAATAATATTGTTCATTGGTTTAGGTTATCAAAAAATAGTTAATTTAAAATGGTTATCTAAAACAAAATAAAAATGGTCGGGATTGACTTTCACCATTCCTCCTCTTTGTAATCTTTAGATTCAATTCTCTAAAATTTGCGAAGTTATTGATCTTGATGCAATATTTTCATCGAATCATCTGTATCAATTCCCTGATTACAAAATCCTTAGCTAATTCATCAAACACCAATTCCTTGGATATTTATTCAATTATCAAGCATTAAACCCAATGTAAAAGCAATTCATACATCATTGTTCATTTCTAGAACAATAATGAATCAAGAAAGATTATTCAGATTCAATTCTAGGTTTAACTTCCTATTTAAACTTAGATCCAAGATTAAGAAACTAGAAATTAAGAAGAATCAAGCATTAAGCACAAAATAAACTTTCCAAAATCAAACAACAAAATATATTTTCAAATTGAACCCAAGAATACAAGAGTTAGAAGATTTCATTTCAATCCCAACACGGTGAGAATTAACTACTTATCATAGGCATTACAACACTAGAATGATGTAAAATACAAGATAATCCAAATCTAAAGTCGTTCCCATGACTTCTCTCCTTCTCATATTGTGTTTCTATCCCTAGAAAGTATTAAGAAAGTGCCTAGAAACTGATTAGAACCCGTTGTTCTATCGTGTAACTGCCTATATTTGATGCAGCGGTTTAATCCTTCGCTCAAGCTAGAGACTCTCACTTGAGCAAACATGATAACTATGTGCCTCGCTTTGCAAGAGACACATATGGATTTTTGCTCTCAAAAGTTGGAATTGTCGCTTGAGCGAGCTTGTGGCTTAGGCTAGAGATCTAGGGTTCTTTTTACGCAGGTTCCTTCAAGTTCCAACTTTTCTAATCCTCATTCTCCTGCAATTGACAAAAAAAACATGTAAGGTCCTTAAACAAGATTAATCATACTAAATTCTTTAGAGTTGTGCATAAATTCCTACAAGCCTTTAAAAAAGAGAAGAAAATTAGATAAGAAAAGAATGCAGTGTTACAACTACAGAAACTATGGCGATTTGGCCTCAGATTGCAAGTCTAACATATGGCATAAAGGTAAGGAAGAGGAATCCAGGTTGGCACAAGGTGAATGCTCATATGATTTTGGGGAAGATCATTGTCTGCGTATGGCTACAACTAAGAATGTTCAAGAGCAAGCTAAAGATGTTAAAGACAATGATTTTTGGTACTTAGATACTGGATGCTCAAACCACATGACTGGAAGGAAGGAGTGGTTCATAACTCTTGAAGAATCTATGAAAAGGAAGGTGAAATTTGTTGATCTCAGTTCAGTTGAAGCTGGAGGTATTGGCATAGTGATGATTCATAGAAGAGATGGGATAAGATCCTACATATCCAATATACTCTATGTATCTAAGATGAAAAATAATTTTCTAAGTCTTGGACAAATGTTGGAGAAAGGATACATAATGGAGATGAAGAATGGAGTTCTGAATATGTTTGATAAGCATAAGAAGATGATCTTGAAGGCACCACTCTCCTGAACAAAACATTCAGAATTCATATTCATATTGGTGAGGAAAAGTGCCTTAAAGCAACAACAGATCATAATTCTTGGTTGTGGAATCAAAGGTATATGCATCTAAACTTCAGGAGTTTAGAACAATTTAGTAAAAGTGAATTTGTGACTACTCTACCACAAATCAAAGTGCCTGAGTCAATCTGTGGTGAATGCATAGCAGGCAAACAAACAAGAAACTCATATGTATCTCATGTTCCTTTAGGAACACAAAACCCACTTGAGCATGTCTATAATGATGCGTGTGGCTCATTTGAGGTATATTCACTTGGAGGAAATAAATACTTCCTAACCTTTATTAGACTTGGTTATAAGACACTTGGTCAGATCTTAGACCAAGTGTGAGTCACCTTAAGGTCTTTGGCTCCATTTACTATGGCCATATACCTGAAGCAAGAAGGAAGAAGTTGGATGATAGCGGTAAAAAGCTAATCTTCCTTGGCTATCACACAATTGGTGCTTACAGAACCTATGATCCACAAAACAAGGAGTTCTTCATATGCAGAAATCTCAAATTTGATGAGAACCAACAATGGAACTGGAATCAAAATGATGTCACTTCAATTAGTGTAGAAACTAGGCTGAAAATTGAGGATGATGAAGAAATAATTATTGAGTGTGTTGAAAGTGAAGTCCAACAAATACAACACACCATCTCAAAGGGTTAGACAACCATCATCTAGATTTAGAGACTATGAAGTCTTCCCTGATTTTCCATCACTGTTGAAGGTGACCTTGTGCATATGGCACTTCTTGCTGAAATGGAACCAGTGTGCTTAGAAGAAATACTTGAGCAAGCAAATTGGATTGAATTCTGAAGAAGTATGTAAGGCATCTTCAGGCATCAAAGTAAATACATCAGTGATGTACTATAGAGACTTAAGATGAAGGATTGTAACTCAGTGGTAAATCTTGTTGAATCTAGTGTAATGATTTGTCAAGAAAAAGATAATCAGCATGTGGATAAAACATTATACAGACAAATAGTAGGATCATTGAGACATGTCTGCAACTCTAGACCAGACATTGCATATGGAGTTGGTATGGTAAGTAGGTTCATGGAATTACCTCAATAGGCTCACCTAACCGCAGTAAAAAAGCTACTAAGATACCTAAAAGGAACAATTGGTTATGGAATCTTGTTCCCCTCAGCATCAGGCAGAAGCAATTGCAAGATGGTTGGGTACTCTGATGCAGATTGGTGTGGTGACAAATCAGATAGGAGAAGTACTACATGGTACATATTTCAACTAGGCAATGCACCTCTGAGTTGGTGTTCCAAGAAGCAGGATCTAGTTACCTTGTCTTCATGTGAAGCTGAATACATTGCAACCAATATGAGTGCATGCCAAGATGTGTGGTTGGATGCTTTAATGGAGGAATTGCGGATTAAAATAGAAGAAGGCATGCAACTAATGGTAGACAACAAGTCTGCTATCAATCTAGCAATGAACCGTATTGCCCATGGAAGAAGTAAACACGTTGAGACTAGGTTCCACTACATAAGAGACCAAGTCAGGAAAGGCAAAGTGAGATTGGAATTCTTCAAATCAGAAGATCAATTGGCAGGTGTCCTTACCAAACCATTCAAGAAGGGAAGGTTTGAAGAACTGAGAAGCAAGACTAGAATGATTAGTCTAGCTAGTTTGAATTAAGGGAGTATGTTGAATAAATTGTAATTCAATCAGCTAGACTCGTTAATCGATTAATGACACGTATAATCGATTAACAAGTATGGTTGGTTAATTGATTAATTAGACAATTATATTAGTTGTTAGATATGCTATTCTTAGCGAGAAGGTAGTTAGTGTTATGCTATAAATAGAAGTTTTCAATTTTTGTAAAGATAAGACCTTTTGATCTTAATAACATTGAGACGCATATTCATAGTATGAATGGCAACGGGGCTGGTCGAGGCGGATCGGGGCCGGGTTTGCACATACCCAAACCCGAACCCGAAATTCAAAACTCGAACCCGAACTTAACGAGGCTGAAAATAAAGATACCACCCCGAACCTGTCGAGTTTCTGGTAACCTGAACCCGAAAAAACCTGAAAATTATATATGTACTAAGGAAAGTATGATATCATTTTCATTTCATTTTTCTTTAGCATTTCTATTTTCTCTTATGTTTGAAGATCCAATAGTATGTAAAGTAAAATTAGAAATTAAAAACTTAGTTCTCTTATTTCAGGGCAAGTTCGGGTTAGGGTCTTTGCTCTACCAAACCCAAACCCGAAAATTAAACCCGAGTAAAACCCGAACCCAATCATAGCGGGTTTTCCTTGTTAATTTCAGATTCGGTTCGAGCAGGTAACCATAAGTTTGGTTTTTATTGTCATCCCTATTTATCTACGAGAGCACATTTGTTGTACCACAAAGTGTGTCACTCCATGTGCCAGTGTTTGTGATTGGTTGAAAAACTATATTTAAATTAAAAATTTAATAGTTAATTATTTTTCTGACCAATCACAAGCAGTGGCACATGAAGTAGCACGTTGTTTTGGGACAGCAGATATCCACTCATTCATCTACCTCACCTTATTCCATTCATTCTGTTGGTTGTTTCAATAACCACAATTTCTGAAACAAATTTTAAAATTTTACGTAGTTTTTTAACCAAAAAAAACATTTAGCACTTTATATCTTAGTTAACGATTTTTAAAATATTATATACCGTTCTTTTAAAAAGGAAGTACTTTTTTCTTTAAGTTAAAAAAAAGCAGATACCATACAAGTCATCATAATGAAAAAGCAGATGCTAAAATAGTAGTTAATTTGAACTTTGAAGTCATAATTGGCAATTTCATGTGCAGACGAAACAGAAGAATCCGAAATGGGTGCATGTATTACCCTATTGTTCCAAGGCTGCGACTCTTGGGCTTCACCTACTTCAACAAACAATATGGATCTTCCGTCCAAAAAACCATATTTCTATGTCCATACTTAATAGAATTACATCAAATAAAATAAAAAATATTAATTTATAATATTATAGTTTTTTCTTTAATTGAATGACACAGTTTGATTTATCCTATACACAAATTGGGACATCAATAAAAACGGGAAATATTCATTTCTTTTAACTAAAACGCGTTTTTAATCAATTCCTTGGTCCAAAGACGGTGTTAAAGGCTTAAAGCCTCACCTATAACACACCTTCTTTTAGTTTTATATATATAATATTTGTATCTATGTATATATAATTGCCTTCAATTCGAAGCAACTCCATTATAATCATACACTATTTTTAGTTTATTATCCCTGCCTTATCCTCTCTCACTCTTGCACACACAAAAATCAATAGCAAATTCATCTTAATCATGAGTAACTATATCAATCAACAAGCTCCTGGTAAGTTTTTTTCTTCTTCTTAGTTTCATGATTAAATGGATTTTTAGGTAGATGTAAGATTAAATAATAAGTCCACCTCAAAATTAACCTCCATAATCAAGAAAAATGTTCTGTGATCTCTATCTTTTTTTCATTGAATTTGCTGAATAAAAAAAGGGGTTTTCATATCAAGAATCAGTAAGATAGATTGATCAATATGAAATAATCATATAAGGGTGCTAAAAGGTACAAGTTTTATGCTATAGCCAAAGATATAATATTTCATTTATATAGGAAAACATGATCCTTATATCTAATTGGCTTCATATATTATTTTTCCACTAGTGACTGCATACCCAGCAGTGGGTCAAGTAAACCATGCAGCTCCAAATGTTACTGCACCACCACCTATGGGTTATCCTACCAAGGATGCTCCTGAAGGGTACCCCCAAAAAAGTGTTCCACTCAAAACAACTAGTAGGGGTGATGGCTTCTGGAAGGGATGGTTAGTTCATAACAATAATATCTGTAAATAATTAATTTAATTTCATTCTTATATATTGAATTCTCTAAATTTATTTTTTGTTGCCTTTTTTTGTTTTGTTGTTGCAGTTGTGCTGGATTATGTTGCTGTTGTGCCCTGGATTGTTGTCTCTGATTGAATATCATACATATCACAGTACTGCATATATAGAGTTGTGTTTTGTCCTTATGTTTCTTTGTTTTTTTGTGTTGCTAAATAAGGATATATCTTCATATCCAAGTGATTGTAACTTGTTGATCTTTTCATTTGTACATTGAAAAGATAGTCATATGGATCATTGTTCCAAACAGAAACCATAAAGTGCACTATAATTTCACAACAAAATATATATATATATATAGATATATAAATATATGACCTCAAATTCCACATAAAAGAATACCAAGATGTTAGATTGTTTTGCTCCACAAACAGATATGATCACTTGACCCTTGACTATATGGCTTTTCTAATGTTGTAGATAAAGATAGGGATATAAATTAAATTTATTATCAATAATGCTCTTACCCAACTAACATAATTGACTTTATTTTTGATGAATTTAATATGCAAGTTTTTTACACGTTAGACTTACTCTTCATGGTATAAAAAAACTCTTATACTAACTATCTTGGAGGATTATTGGAGCTTATTCTTTAAGTAGAATTGAACATTTGCTAGCTTTAAACGGCCTTGAGGGAGTACATAGAGATGCACTTTGACAACTAAGTCATATGAGTCACGTCACCTACTTATATTAAGTGTAGGTGCTATAATTACGGACACATGACCTTGTGCTGTTAATACTCTTATATTGACAACGTTATGAACTTGGACTATCTCTGATATGTAAATAATATGTATATACTGATTGTCATGTGGAAGGCTCTTATCTTTGGTATGTAGGAAAGTTCTTCCACATAATTGGTACTGACCTGTCATATCAACATAGTCATTTCCCTTACTTAGGCCAGTAGTTTAGACATGATGATAATTATAAAGATATGATCTTGTCCACCCGAACATGATCGATAATTATAGGAACCTCATTTTATATGATAAGTTGTCGGTCTCTAACCATTCTTGAGTATGCAAAAGAACAAACTCCATGTTAGTTTAGAGATGGCAAACAAAATTAATTAATAAAAGCAAAAAAGAAAAAAAGACATGACAAATGGCATACTTGAAAGAAATTTTAATGGTATTCTTAACACACAGCGGAATAGATATGAATCTATTTGTGTCTAAATTTATATATAATAAAAATATTGCATATAAAATGTGTACCTGATTGTAGTCCTGAATCTTTAAAGTTGTTCTTCAAAATTATGAAGACTCTATACGTGTATCCACACCGAGATCAATCTTTGCTATCAATTCTTTGAACCAATGGAACATAAAATAGATCATTCTAAAACTAATAATTTGTTACTCAAAAAACTCATTTTGTGTGTAAAGTGTAGCAAATAAAGAAGAGAAAAGATTGCACAAAGACAACACAATTTTTGTCTTTGATTGGGGCACACTTGCAATGAAGAAAAAAAACATTTTTTTCTCTTTCTTAGTTTGGCAAACTAACACATACATATCTTCGATGGTACATATACTAACACATACATATGTAAATTTGGTAAGTTCACAATGCAGCCCTCTTTCTTCTCTCTCTCTGACATTCACTACTCCTCTGCTTTGAAATAACATGTACATATTATATATATGTGATGCATGCCCTCTTACATATGAAACAATTCCCTCCATCTTTTGTATATCAAAAGACACATTTCCATATATCTTTATATATTGCATCACTTTAAGTGGTACCTATTGGTTGAAATGTTGTAAACCAATTACCATATATTATTTCATAAAACAATACAATAATTCTTCTTTTATTTTTTCAGCTACAAACAAATATTTTAGAATATGTTTTTCTTTATTATTTAAATTCTTGGTGCTAGCAAAAAATTAAAATAATATTCCATAAAATTATTTATTTGATTAGATTAAATTCTTCAATTTAATTATCAAATAATAATTATTTAGCAAAGATTAGAACACTCGTTAGTGTGTGACCCCGTAGGTTCAATACTAAGCTGGTAGTAAATTAACCAAATTAATTTACTAATCAAGGTTGGCGTCTAGCAACACTCCTTAATGACCAGTTAGCATGAAGTAATATATATTATAGTTTGAAGAATCACTAGAAGATTAATAAAAATATTTTCTTCCATCTTTACAGCTCTAGGCTAACTTCAAACTTTAATAAGTTGTCATGATAATTCAAAGAAAATCATTTCTTCATTCATTGTAATACATTTGCCCCTTATTTTATTATAGAGCTCAAACTCATTACCAAGAGTTGATGGATCCTTTCTTGATTAATCACTAATTCTACAAGTATTTAATTATACCCAATATTCATTCAAATGACATCCTAGGATATTATGTGTTCGAAATCAAAGTATGATAAATAACATGTTAATTACTATGTTAATCTCAAGTCAAAGGAAACTATTTCATTTCTTCTTTGAGAAATTCCAATTGACAATTTAAGGTAATCTTAACCATTATGAATTCTCAGTTGAGTCAGTTCAATGATCATATCCACATGTGCATCATCTGTATGTATAATTTAATAAATGAGATCTATTAATATTTATCTCATAAATACTATCACACATATATTGATCTATCCGAATCATTGATGTCTTATTCTCAATGATTCTATGATCAAGAACAATTTAGACTAAAAATTATAAAAGACATGTTTCTCATTATTATAATCTCTATTATAATAATAAGTCTCTAATATTTAATCAAGGACTTATTATATGATATATTTAATTAAATAGAAAATATGATAAAATAAATAAATACAATTACTTTAATTATATTCAATGACAGATTAAATCTTTGGCATAAATATATAAATATACTATGTTAAATAACTTTGAAATGTTTACACATTCATATTATATAGTTAAGTTGAAACGCTAACATACTCCCTCTGTCTCATTTTAATAATTTTTACTTTTTCATATTAAGAGTCATTAAATATTTTTCCTTATTTACATTTATTTGAAACTACTAATTTTCTTCATATTTAGAGATTGCTGCCAACTTTGAATTCACGAAGCCATGCTATAGTGTAAAAGACGGTCAATGAGTGTGATGTCTCTTAATAATTAGGCATAAGTAGATGGTCTACTAAAAAAATGAGATTATTTAATGTTTATTAAGAATATATAAGACTCAAGTTGTCATCGATAAGTAACAATAGTTAGGGCTGAAAAGAAAATGTATTTTATGTTCTTAAAATTTGTATGAGGCATCTTTTATATGAAATAAAGGTAGGATTCACAATGACAAACAATATATTCATTCTTATTTGGGTCTCACACATTATTTTATAAATTCTCATAAAATAAGAACAACATCTACATTTTTTCACAATGACAAACACTATTCTTATTTTTACTTAGGTCGCACAGCATCTACATTTTCCCCATAAAATCTACATTTCTCCTCATTTTCCTTTAGATAAGAACAACCAAGAATTGTTCTTATTTAAAAACAAAAATAAAAAAAATAATAACGACACAGTGGAGAACAGAATAAGAATATTCTTATTCCGCTAAGAACAACACTAAAAACAACCTTGCTCTTAGAGTGAGAAAAAATATAACATTATTTAACGTTTATTTAGAATATGGTCTCATACAAGGAACAATCAAATTTCACGAAATAATATTAAAATATTAATTTCTGTTTTTATAATTTTTCTTTTTAAATGAATGCAACTTTCTCATTAGTTTGGGACACCAAGTGAAACATGTGATCTCAATCCCCATACAAGTAGATTGAATTCAAGTTCCCAATAAATAACAATAGTCAAGGTCAAGAAAAAAATATTTTACATTATTATGATTTGTATGTAGAAGACATTTTTTATCTAAAGTTTATTATAAAATACTACATATCTAAATTATTTGATATATAATATGTAATTATTTTTATTTGTTATCATACTTTGTTTTAAGTCCTCAATTTTATTTGACTTTTAATATTTAAGTTTTATATAGTTAAGTTATGAGTTCAACTTTTTTTCTAACATCTAACTTACTAAATGTTAGAACCAACACTACTTGTGTCCTTGGAAATATAGATCCACTCCACCTAACATCACAAGGGTGTTCTTTCTTGTCCTTCTCATCACTATTACAATAGAAAATGTGTTCTTTCAATTATAAGACACTCATCCCTACATATTGATTTAGAAATAAATGAGCTGCTTAAAGCTATGGGAAATTTGAACTAATGGATATTGGTGTTGATGAGGCTGAACAAAGGATGGAAATATACTTGATATTAAAAAGGATTATATGTCCCAAAAAATTTATGTCTTTGTGTTCTAAGTCAATCATATTTTAATAAGTAATAAAAAATCTATTTTCTATTTTTATGATTTTTCTTAATTAATTAGCACTTTTAATTAGATTAATACACAATATGACATAAAATCTTGAGACAGGTAATTTTCATTTCACACTTAGTTTGAAGGGAAACCCCTTAGTGGGGATCTCGATTTAAAACATGGGCTTGGATACATGTCAATTGAGGGCCTAGACAACATGATTATCATAGAAACAAGAGGTCCAAAGGCATTCAAACAATATAGGTTAGAGTATGACAACACATGATATGTACACCTAACACACCACAACACATGACATGTACACCTAACACACCACTTGTATCAGGTTCATCAATTTATTTTGAATCTATGCCTTGTCCACTTGATGAATTAAAAAGTTTGGTCATTTTGTCTTTTATTTGGTTGCAATATATTTGGTAATTGGCCTATAAAAAAATTGGTAATTGTGGGATTACATAATAAAATATATAAAATTGCAAAGGTATTCACAATTAAAATCATATATCTATAGATGAGTTGTTTTGCTGATATTATTGTTATTGTCTATTCAATTAAGGTGGATATGTGGGAAATTATTAATAAGGAATATATCACTTTAAACTGAGATGTGGTATAAATATTAGGTTCGATGCATCACTCACTTAAAGTAGATAAGTATACCAATAATAAAAACTATCTCTTTAAGTTGAGATGTTGTATGGGCACTAATGTTGTTACATCCCCACATGAAATAGATAGACATGTAATTTTTAATAAAAACCTTATTCCTTTAAGTTGAGAAGTAGTGCAGACTTAACGTTGTTGCCTCACTCACTTGAAGTAGACATAGGTATGTGAATTAATTATAAAATTTTGTATATCTTTTAAGTTGATATGTGGTACAAATATTAGTGTTAGTGTCTCCTTCAGTTGAAACGAATAAACGCATAATTTTTAATTAATATAAAACTATTTATTTGAGTTAAAAATGTAGCATGAACATTAGGGTCGTTGCTTTAGTCTCTCAAAGCGGATAAAGTATAATTAATATTAAATTTTCGCCTCATTTGAGATGTATTTGATTAGTGAGGTTATTTCACTCTCTAGATGTGAGTAAAATTCAATTAAATAATATATTCGTTTAAGCTAAAATAAGAATATTAGTTTTGATGCTTCACACTCTTGAAATAGATAAATGAATAATGATTGTTAAATTATCTCTGAAAGTCTAAATAATTAATTATTTTTTAGCTAGAATTACGTTGATTTTCCTATTGCGCCTACTAGGGGTATGTAGAAGTAAGATTAACTCTCGTCATGTCCAAAAATAAACAAAATTCTATTATATTGTTTTATTAATTTAATTTTTAATAAAAAAAGTAATGATATAAAAATTTGTGCAATTAATGAATGTGCCATTTTAGAGATGAGGTGTTAATATGTTCCATGATTTATAATTAACTCTCAAGCTCCGAACACAGGTGAAGTAACCCTATTTTCCTAAATTGGGCATAAAAGAGAGTTTTTGACTTTTTAATCATACAAAAAGTGTAGTGGTAATTCCAAATCATTCGAGGATATTAAAATTGTATTCTACCTCTTCCTAAGTGCAAAACTAGTGTTTATTTAAAAATCGAGTAGTGAAAAGGTTGTATTGTAATATTAATGTTTCTAATAGATGTTTTAGGATGATGAATTTTTAATTTATGATTAATTGAGTAAAACATCACTCTATTGGATGTTATCCATATAGTCATTTTAATCCATAATTTAGAAGAACTAAAAGTAGTCTCTGTTTTAAAAATAGTGAACTAATTTGGCCGCTAATATCACTCTGCCTCTGTTACCTTAAACCAAGTGTCTCATATTAAATTAATATTGGATAAAGATTGTGATATTTGGTACAAATAAATCTGTAAATACTATAATTTTAAGTTATTTTTATTAAAAATAATTTTAAAATTAAAGAGAAATGGACTTTCTTAATTCTAAAATTATTTTTAATGAAAAATAACTTAAAATCATGATGGTTAAAGATTTATTTGAAAAAAAAATCACATTAAAATAGGCCGGTAATGATAAAACCTCAGATTATTTTTTAGAGTGGGATCCACTTTTTCTAAGAGTAAGTTTTCTATCATTAATTCTAGAGAAATCTAATGGTTTAGATTTACTTACTAATATATAACATTGAATTTCCCTAAAATTGATGACAACGATCAGGAGTAAGTTTAAAAAACTTACTCTTAAAGTAAGTGAATCTCTCCTCTACTTTTTACATATACACATAATTTGAAATAACCTAGTAGAAAATAATCTTTTTACCATGTGAATTGTGAAATCTTTCTAACTATGATTGGTGATATGATATTTTGATACTCTAATTTCATATCTATTACTTTATTATTAGAACTCAGGGTTAATGGTTTTATTTTCCTAAATTATATATTAAAGAGTATTTTTATGTTTTAATCACAAAAACGTAGTACTGAAATTATATAAATTTTACATCTTTTTAAATTGTGTAGCAAGTTTTCAACCAAAAATTGGATCATCTCATTCACCATGTATTTATTTAATATTTTATGATTAATTTGTTGTTAGTAAGAATCATTAGATTCTTACATTGAGAATATTTTAATAGTTGGTTTACCCACCTCTTAGTTCCGGTTTAGATATTCTATAGTATTGGAGGATTCAACACTGGATGGATAATGACATGTGGTCGAAAATAACATCTAATGATTTTAATTAAAATTGTTTTTTCATAAAATAAAATAAATAATTAATAAAATGGTCTCTAAAATATGGGGATCATCTCAACTTTTAATTCCATCTTAGACACATATACCACAAATGAGGATCACCTGTACCTATTGATGTTACCAATGGTGTACCAAACCAATCAAAATGGATTATTTTATTGGAATTTGTTTTTATAAAAAATATAAATTAATATTTTATATTATTTTGAAAAATATGTTTGCTTAGGGACAGAGTTTTTTTTAGGACAGAGGATTTTTGTCCCCTGTACCATGTCTTACTTTTATTGTAAATATTCTTTAATTTATTAATGCAACCTTCATTTTGTCACTTATTCAAGTTGTATATGCCAAAAGTCATGTATCAAACCTGTATCTACGTATTCTTTACTAACTAATTATCTGGCATATAGCTTTCATAAACGATGAAAGAGGACAACCTTGTATAAAAAAATTTATATTGATTCTAACATTTTTATCTTCTATCCAAATGAGAAGATTCTTAATATTAGGAGAGCATATAAGTTATAATTTTTTTCTTTATCTGCATTCAAAACAATCTAAATCACTTTATTTTTTTGGACACATGCCTAGCCCACTTGTTTAACATGTTACTGTTATTTCTTTTGCAATACTCTTTTCGGAGTTAAATATAAATGAAAATAACTATAACACATTTTAAAATATTCGTTAATCTTATTTAATGTTCTTAATATCATCTTTTTCTAATGTCCTTCATGATAACTAAGGCTTGCTCTGGATTAAAGGATAACATGAAAGGAAATGAAATGGAATTAAATGAAATAGAATGATGTATGATTTCATTGTTTAGGTTTTATTTCTGGACACGATAAAAACTGGAAAAATCATGAAAGGTTGATGAAAGAATGAGTTGTGCTGTATAGGTAAAAGTATACCACCAAATTTAATATTTTCTAAGTTGTCTAAGTTTTATAATATTCATATATTGTATCTGTATTAAAATTTATTTATAAAAAATATATTATTAATCATTTATTTTTATTACTTTTATTTACGAGTGAATTATGATTATATATGAATGATGAGTAATGTAAAAATATAAGAATGTGTGTATGTTTTTCTGGTTAAAAATGGTAAGGTGTCATATCAGCGTAATAAGTTATGAGTATGATATTTATGCTCTATCATTATAAAGATTTATATACAATCAATATATTATTCATTATTTATTTGTATTACTTTTTTTAAAGAGTCAATGATAAAACATAAATAATAAATGATAAAATGATAGTATATAAAATTTATATATTATCAGTGCATATATTTTTTCCACCTAAAGTATATTATATGAAAATTAATTGGATGGCATATTATATGCAGGGGCGGAGCATGGAAGGGACAGGTGGGGGCAGCTGTACCCCTGGATTTTTTTTTATTTTTCTTAAAATATTTTTTTTACCTTTTACTCTACTGAAACATATTTGTTGTCTTACAGAATGTGTTATTTCATGTGACACTTAGTACGTTTGGCCAAAAAGATATTTCATTATTAAACTTTCAAATTATAAAATGTGACACATAGAAATACAAACTTTTTGGAGTAGATATACTTTTTTTATCTACACCCAAATGATGTTTTTATCGAGATACTAGTGGGAGCTCATATATTTCTGTAATTTGTGGCTAGATAAATAAATATAGTGCAACTTGTGTAGTCATTCAAAAAATTATATATAATGAATCAAGTTCCCTCGCATGTTTAGATGTTGGTGGTTGCTCATAATGATTTTACACTTGATGAAACATATTATATATGCATTGATAATATATATATATATTGTCCAAAATTTCTACTGTGTGACTTTCAATGAGCAATAAGATTAGGTTAATATGTCAATGACAATATTTTATATTTGATATCGTTAGCCATTTAAATTTGAAATTTTTTCTATTTATTTAATTAATTGTAATTAAATATTATTGTCTCCTCTAAAATTTTGTTCAAGATCGGCAACAGATTATATGGCAGTACAAAATTAATAACATTGGAGAGAAAAGTCAAAAGTTGACAAAGTCCGTTCACACTTGCAAATCACAACGTGTTGTCCATCTCCTGTCATCGTTTGAATTTTCATAACCCTTGATCACTTAAAAAATCAACAAGAAGCCACTTCGTGAGTTTTTATTTTCTTTCAACAAATGTTTTATCTTTGTACACCAAAACATGGAAGCCCATAGCCCCAATATTTGAAGGGAACATATAACTTTAAAAAATTAGTATATATTGTTTGAAAATTATTTTTCGAAAAGTTGGTTTTCAGACAAATCCTTAAAGTGACATTCAGAAAATGAAAGGAAATTTCAATTATTTATTTATAAATTTTACTCATCAAAATATTTAAAAATTAGGTACATTGTTTACCTCTAACTAAGAAACTCTATTATTAATTTTTAATCATATTTCGATTCCAAATAGTATTAACATATATTATTTGGCTAATAGGCTAGTAATCAAATACCATGTTGCAAGCACAAAATCCGTTAAAAATTATTTTCTGTTTTTAGTCAAAATATTATTATATGTATGGTGGCATAGTAGCCTTCACCTGAGTTCAAACTGAAAACAACAAGTTATATAAATAAGCAAGTCAATGTCCCAGAAAAAGACCCTTTATGTGAACAAGATTAATGGTAGTGACATTCTACTTATATACAGCACATAAACTATGGTTAAATATAGTTGAGCACAGATATGCTGAAATCAGTTCGATTAAAGTGAGATAAGCTAAGGTTCTATTGTAATATTAATGCTTCTAAATAGATGCTTTAGTGTCCTGAATTTTTAATTGATGAATTGAGTAAAACCTCAATTTTCTGGCAACTTTAGAAAGGGTGGATCAATTTGACTTATAAAATCTCAATTATATTTAACCAAGTGTCTCATTAAATTAGATTAAATTAAGTGTTGGTTACATAACCTTTGGTCTTTAAAAAATTGCAACTATATATTAGATTGCAATTTTAATTTAAGGATTTGGAAAAAAAACTTACTCTATATCTTAGAGATCGATTCTAGGGAAATTTAATGGTTTGAATTAGTAAGTATATCTAAACTATTAGATTTTCCTAAAATTAATGAGTAAGATGTTGAGTAAGTTTTTTTTTAAAATTCTTAGAGTAAGTGAGTGATCTCTCTAAGAATTTGGTCTTTTTATGTTAGCATTTTTTATCCAAAGTTGAAAGGAATATGAAATTAAAAATCGACTAAACATGGTGGCTAAAGCTTCTTAAGAACTAAAAACAGCACAATTCATTAATATACCGATCAAAATAATATTTAGTCATATATTATGTAAGTGCCCAATCCAGAAAGTCAAAGGTTTTGGAATAACACATCATGACTTCCCATGAAAATTGGAAATTTAGAAGGATAATAAAAAATGATGAGTTTTGTTAGTGGCATGCTACAAGCACAAACATGTTTGCACATAAATGGAAAATGTTAACATTGTCCTAATTTGCATGAAATGTTTGTATTAGAAATGAAAGAATAAGAAAATAAAAAAAATGTATATTTCAAATAATTATTGAATGAAGTGGAATGAATTAAATTACAAAGAAATTAACCAACATATTATATAGAAAATACAAGAGACTTGACTCTACATAACTCTTAACTCCTAAAAGAATATATAAATAAATGTAAACTAAATTTGTTCGTTTAATACAATATTAACCAAAAATATTAAAATATATTTGAATAGTTTGGTCCACATTCCAACCTTCTAATTTATGCATTAAACCCTACCATGAACCTATATATACATATATTTTCTTCCATGTTTCTAAACACATACTCCTTCAAGTAAAAATGAAAAGAGCTAGTCCATCAAACACAACTAGCCACGTTAACAATCAGCAAGAAGTCCATGGTGAGTTTTTCTTATCATCTTATCTTTCAATAAAATGTAACCAAAATATTCTTTCTAGTAACAACAAAGTATGGTTTCCTATGTGAATGTCTTCTTAGATCAAATGGAAATTTACGGAAATGCTTAATTAACACCAAAACCTTGGATTCTGCATTGTGTTCAATGTTTCCTCTTCTTTTCATGAACTTCTTAATAAAAATGTAGATGCAATGAAGATATATAATAGGTGATATATAGAGATAAGGACAAATGATATTAAATACAGTGTCACATAAATTTGGTAGGAAAAAATCATTACTTAAACATTAGCATGTTTTTATAATAAGTATAATATTTATATATTGTCAGTGTAAAAATTTATACACAAACAGTCATTGTATCATCACTATTTATTTGAATTATTTTTTTTAAATAGTCAATGATAATTAAATATGAATGATCGATGATGTAATAACAATGTATAAAACTCATTCAATGCATATATTTTTTATAATATATTTTACTTTTTTAACATAAATGTGTAAGTAATTGGTTTGGTTTTGATTTAAAAGTTTAAGCTGAAATTACTCTTATTTCCATATGAATTGTGAAAGCTTTCTAACTTGGATTAATGATATGATATTTTGATATAGCTGGGTCACATCCACCACCAGGCCAGGCACACCCTACAGCTACAAATGTTAGTGCCCCACCACCTGTAGATTATTATCCCTCTAAGGATGGTGGTCCTCCAGAATACCCCCAACGTAGGGTTTCACATAAAACCAGAAGATTGTGTGGTAACTTGTGGAGAAGATGGTTAGTTCATAACCAAAATCTCTATCATCTACCTATATTACTTTCCATAAAAAAAGATATATGGACAGAAAGTTTAAAAGATTTTCATAATATCGCTGTAATATTCATCATTCATCATCTGATCATTAATCACTTTTAAATTTATAAATGAATGATTTATTAATTGTATGTAAACTTTTATATTGATAAGACATAAATAATACACTATTATTTTACACCCACGCATACCAAATCTTTTTGTTCTGACTTTTTCTCTTCTCTTGCAGTTATACTTGTTTTTGTCGCAACTTAGCATTGGATGAGTGCTTGGATTGAATCACGCCTTATATTGGTGTTTATCATCATAATTTCCTATTGTGTTTGTTGTATTTTTTGTTGCTTAAAGAAGAACAATACCATTTATCTTTATCATTTTGTATATCAAAAATCCATCCATTAAATGGAAGCTTTTTAATTTGTTGGTTTGCCTTTATAGTTTAAAATTTTCCGTGATGTATTTATTCAATAATATGGTGTGATTAGTTTGTTGTTAGCAAGAATCATTATATTCATATATTGAGAACATTCCAATGGTTGGTCTATCCCCTTTTAGTTCAACAAAAACAATTATTATTTGGCAGTGATTTTTATATTATCATTACATTATTCATGATTCATATTTAATTATAAGTGACTATTAAATAAAAGTAATATAAATGAGTCTATTAAATAAAAGTAATATAAATGAGTAATAAATAATACATTAACTATGTATAAATTTTTATATTATCCATTCATAGATATTACATTTTTTCCACTATCATACACTTTATATCATGCATGTATTACTTTTATTGTAAATATCCACTAATTTATTCAATCAATTTTCACTTTTTTACTAACCCAAGCTATATTGACAAGTATCAAACTTGCATGTACTCTCATCTATATATCTTTTAGTCACTAATTATCTGGTATATAGTTTTGATAAATGATTAAAGAGGACAAACTTGTATAAGAAAACGCTATATTATGCGATTCCTTTTTTTCTTCTTAGTAATTCCTAAGTACAAGATTCAAGTGCATCCCAAGACTATGTGTGAACAAGATCAATATGTTTTTAATAAGTAAAACTTTATTAACAAAAAGACTTATTCCTCATCCTATGGTTACATATAGTTAAACACAAATATTGTTGGAAATCCTTCTCAGTTGATGTAGAAGCAAGACCAATGAATCTTGATAGATGACCATTGAGTACATTCAATGATGGTTATTCCAAAATCTTAGAATTATTCCTTGACTCTTGAGAATTATGAAGTCTAACTTAGAAAGTTAGACTAGCGCTTTTCAAAATGTCTTGAAAAGTATGACAACAATTAAACATTCACTATGTCTTTATGATGAAGCTTTCCTTCCCTTCACTATATATAGGAGATTTGTGAAAAAGAGATACAACAAGCAAGTGAGAAAGAACAACATAGAGAGAAAGTGAGAGAGTTTATATCCACATAGTGTGAGATTTGTATTCCTATTGAGATACTAGAGAGAGTTTATATTTCCATCATTTTTGGGTGAAATTGAGTGTTATACTCTTTGTAAGAGAGAGTCAAATATTGTAATCATACTTTCTATCATGTAGATATTTTTTGGATTAGGTCACATGATTGTTTCTATTGGAACACAATTATAAAACAGAGAAAGAAGAAGGTGTTTGTGTGTGAAGAAGAAGAAAGAAAGACAGTAGGAAGAAGAAAGAAAGAAAGTATGCAATTCAATGAGAGTAAGAGAAAATGAGATTATGCAGAAAATGGAATTCAATGGTATTAATTACTTGCTCAAGGATTAACATTGCCATTTATAGTAAGCTTGAGTCCAACTAACTAACTGATTTTTGAAATACTACTATTTTTAACATCCCCCCATAATTCGAAAACCAACAATAACAACAACAAAGACAGCCACAAATTCAATCAATCTCAGCTTCTTGTACACCTATTTTCTTCCTCAATTCCTTGAATCTCTCTATCTTGAGAGGCTTGGTCATAATGTTTGCTAGTTGGAGCTCACTTTTGCAGTGAGAGAGCTTCAGTTTTCCCTCTACAACTTGTTGTCTAAGGTAGTGATATCTTTTCTCGATATGTTTGCTTCTTCCATGAGAGACCAGATTCTTTGCCAAATCAATTGCTGACTTGTTGTCTATCAGCAACTCAATCTTGTCTTCAATGTTGATGCTTAGTTCCATTAGCAAAGCAGAAGGCCACATTGCTTGGAAAGCAGTGGCACAGGCAGCAATGTATTCAACTTCACAAGTTGATAGTGCCACAACCTTTTGCTTTTGAGAACACCATGACACTAGAGCACCTGCAACCATGAACACATATCCCATGGTGCTTTTTCTGTCTATCAAGTCCCCACACCAATCTGAGTCAGAGTAGGCCAAGAGTTTTGAGCTAATCTTGTCACTTTGATGAGGGAAGTTGATGCCAAAAGCAAATGTTCCTTTCAGGTATCTCATAATTCTCTTTGCTGCCAACATATGGGAATGCCTTGGATCACACATGAACCTTCTGATTAGTCCAACACTATAGCAAATTTCTGGTCTTGTATGGCAGATGTATCTCAAGCTGCCAACCATTTGTCTGAACAATGGTGCATCTACAGCTCCTTCATGCTCACCCTTGTCTAGTTTGAGGTGTATTTCAGCAGGAGTTTCAGAGGAATTGCAGTTGAGCATGTTGAATTTTGTGAGGATCTCAAGAATATACTTCTTTTGATGCATGAATAAGCCACTTTTGGTGTGCTGAAATTCCAAGCCAATGAAGTATGCTAGTCTTCCTAAGTCAGTCATTTCAAACTCACTTTTGAGGCTCCTTTTTACTTCTTCAATTCCCTGTTGACTGCTTCATGTGATCAACAAGTCATCCACATATAAGCATATGAACAAGGCATCACAATTCAGGTTCATTGACTTGATGTATACACCATACTCGACCTCACACTTTTGAAAACCATAGGCAGACAAGAATTTGTCAATCCTTTTGTTCCATGCCCTTGGGGCTTGCCTCAAGCCATAAAGTGCTTTCTTTAGCTTGAGCACTTTATCTTCATTTCCTTTGCTCATGAAGTCTGGTGGCTGAGATACATAGACTAATTCCTCCAAAGGGTCATTCAAGAAGGCAGATTTAACATCCAATTGCCAAAGACTCCATCTGTTCCAACTAGTTATTGCAAGAATGAGCCTTATTGTTTCCAATCTTGCTACTGGTGCAAACAACTATGAGAAGTCTATTCCTTCCTTTTGCATAAAGCCTTTGGCAACTAGCTTTGCTTTGTACTTAGCTATAGTGCCATCTGGTTTTAGTTTCACCTTGAAGATCCATTTGATTGTTATTGGCATCTTCTTAGGTGGTAATTCTGCCAATTCCTAAGTGTCATTCTTCTCTATAGACTTGATTTCTTCAAGCATGGGTGCTCTTCAAGTGCTGCTATTTACTGCTTCTTCATAACTAATTGGTTCAGTATCAGCATACAATGCCATGTGTTGGACAACCTCACATTCCTGACTCACTAAGTTATCTGAATTTAGCACATAGTCTGATAGCCAAGAAGGAGGATTCCTTATCCTTGCTGATCTAGTGTTTGCTTGTTGAGTGTATGCAGGTGTCTCTCTTCTCAGTTCAGATGTCTCAGGGTCATCATTCTCCCATTCGATGTGTAGTTTTGCCAAAGGGTCAGAGTTTTTGTTTAGCTCATTAACTGAGCTTGCTTCATCAAAATGTACATCCCTGCTAAACACCACCTGCTTGGTTTCAGCACTATACAACTTGTAGGATCCTGTGTTGTTGTAGCCAAAGAAGATCATTGCTTCACCTTTATCATCCAGCTTTGTTCTCCTTTGGTCTGGTATGTGTCTATAGCAGATTGAGCCAAAAATTCTCAAGTGTTTCATTGTTGGTTTGATTCCTGACCATGCTTCCTCAGGAACTTTATCTTCAAGCCTCTTTGTGGGACATCTATTGAGTATGTATGTTATTGTTGAGGCTGCCTCACCCCAGAATTCATTTGAGAGTTCTTTACTTCTCAACATGCTTCTAACCATATTCATTATGGTTCTGTTTCTCCTTTCTGCAATCCCATTATGTTGGGGTGTGTAGGAGGCAGTCACCTCATGCATGATCCCTTGTTCACTGCAGAAATTGCCAAATTCTCTTGAGTTGAACTCACCTCCACCATTTGTCCTTAGGATTTTTAGGCTCTTTCCTGATTGTTTTTCTGCTTAGGCCTTGAACAGTTTGAACATTGAGAAGGTCTCATTTTTGTTTTTCATTAGAAATAGCCAAATTTTTCTGCTTAGCTCATCAACAAATGTGATGAAGTATCTGCTCCCTCCTAGTGATAGTGTGTCAAGAGGTCCACACACATCAGAGTACACCACATGCAGAAGTTCTTTGGCTCTGGATGGCATGTATTTACTGAATGAGGACCTTGGTTGTTTATTTATCACGCAACTGTCAAACATTTTCTTAGGATGTTGGATTAGAGGTAGCCCTGCAACCATGTTTTGTGTATTCAATTTACTCAAATCTCTGAAGTTTAGATGTCCATACCTCATATGTCATAGCCATGAATTTTCTGCTAAGGATAGAGCAGACAGACATTGAGATTCAATGGTTGTTAAGCTTATCTAAAATGTTCTATTTGGAGCCATTGATGCTCTCATTACCAGCTTCTTCTTCTGATCATAGGCTTCTAGTGATCCATCATTTAGACCCATAGAAAAGCCCTTTTCAAGTAGTTGCCTCATGCTAATCAGGTTGCTTTTCATGTTTGGCACATAGAGTACATCCGTAATCGTAGCATGTTTACCATCTTTTCTGTTTATCAACACATCACCAGTGCCTTCAGCTTGGATCATTCAGCAAATCTAACATTGCTCTTCTTCCTCTCATCAAAGTTCACTAGCCATTCTCTATGCCCTGTCATATGGCTTGAACACCTTGAGTCTATGTACCACACATCACTGTTCTTGTTTACTTGGTTTGTAATCATCATGAGCAATAAGGGTTGTTCTTCACTTTCGGTTGTTGTTTCTTCTTTGACCATATGAGCTTCTGAGTGTGACTTGCCTCCATCATTGTTTGATCCAAGAGAGACCCTGCATTCATTTGAGAAATGTCCAGTTCTATTGCAATTGAAGCACTTTATTCTCTTCCTATCAACTGATCTTCTGCCACCTCTCCATTGACTTAGTCTTCCTCTTCTTTCTAAGTCTTGTGTGCCATGACCAGTTTTGTCATTATCCTTCTGCTGGAAGTTCTTATGATTTCCTCCTCTGAAATCTCTTCTTGCACCCCTGCTTCGAAATCCATTCCTTCCATTCAAGCTCCTTCTATCTGTGAATTGGGCTTGCAGTGCTTGATCAACTGGTCTCTCATTGGACCTTTCAATGAGTCTTTGTTCATGTGCCTCAAGGGATCCTTGTAGATCCTGAACCTTCATCTCTTCAATCTTCTTGGATTCCTCAATTGCCACAACAATGTGATCAAATCTTGGAGTCAGTGTTCTTAGGATCTTCTCAATTATAGATTGGTCACTGATTTTCTCACCACATGCCTTCATCGCATTAGTATGTGTGATCACTTTTTTGAACAATTGTGTTGCTCTCTCATTGGATTCCATCTGCATCAATTCATATTGGCGTCTAAGTGTTTGCAATTGTTTTGCCCTCTAGTTGCAAGCTTCAAGGATCAGCCATGCTTCTTTTGAGTTCTCTGCACTAGATATCTTTTCAAAATGTGCTTCATCCACACATTGATGCAGTAGGAACATTGCCTTGCAATCCTTCTTCTTGTTCTCTTTGTGCATTCTTCTTTGTTCTTCTATTCCTCCTTCAATGAGGGGTTGGAATCCCTGCTCAACTATTTCATCAACTTCTTGGTACCTCATCAACGCCTTTATTTGTACTCTCCATTTGTTCCAATTCTTGCCATCAAGAATTGGTAAGTTTGCTGGGAAGTTGCCACTGTTGTATCCCATACTGATTGAAGCTTCTTGTGTTCTTGCTTTCTTCAACCTAGCTCTTGATACCAAATTTGTTGGAACATAATTATAAAACAGAGAAAGAAGAAGGTGTTTGTGTGTGAAGAAGAAGAAGAAAGAAAGACAATAGGAAGAAGAAAGAAAGAAAGTATGCAATTCAATGAGAGTAAGAGAAAATGAGATTATGCAGAAAAGGGAATTCAATGGTATTGGTTACTTGCTCAAGGATTAACATTGCCATTTATAGTAAGCTTGAGTCCAACTAACTAACTGATTTTTGAAATACTACTATTTTTAACAGTTTCTTTCTGACATTGAGAAGGTTTTTCCATATTAAAATTTTTTGGTGTTATTCTTCTACTCTTCTCTATTTTCTTTATACACTTGTTGCTTCTGCAAGTGGTCATTTTATATTATATAGAGGAGGGAAATTGGTTCTTAATTTTCCAATAAATATGATGAAATTAGATGATTATTGCTTCTGTTGTATTTTTTGTTTTATAAAAATCAGTGCTACAGTCCAAACCAAGAAAAGGTACACAGATAATCTATCAAAGTGGTGGATAACCAATGTATAATTGTGACCATTCCTTTCCAACAAGTCCATACAAGAGTTGCATTTCTAGTAAATATGCTTAACACTAATATTCCAATTCATTCGCAACAAGCCTTGAATAGCATCAATAATTTGTGGAGTAGGATGACAACGTTCTATTGTAATATTAATGTTTCTAATAGATATTCTTTGTATAACCAATAATATTCATTCACATAGATAATAAACTAATCTATTTTAGGGTGTTGTATGTTTGTCCTCACAATATTGCTTTTAAGAATCTAATTTTTAACATTAGGCCTAATACAGTACATGAAGATGGTGCATATTCTAGGATCATGATTTTTTAGTTGATGATGAATTGAGTGAAACATCAATTTATTGGCTGTAACTTTTATGGTCATTTTAATCCGTAATTTATAAGAACTGAAAAAGTCTTAAGTTTAGAAAAGGTGAACCTAGTCCGCCTCTAATATTACTGTACCTCAATCGCACTTAATCAAGCGTCTCATATTAAATTAGATTAAGTGTTAAATTGTAATTATATTAAATTAGATTTATTTGATGTATTATACTCACAAATAAATGTTGTTTGGTAATTCCCGTGATTTTAAGCACATAGCTAGGAATATGATTCCTTAAATGTGAGGAATAGATAAATTTTATTCTCATATTTAGTTATTATAAAGCATTCATAATATTAACTTTAAAAAAGAATGATTAATTTTTCAAAGTTACATATGACTCAAAGGTAAGAGGTAGAGGAGGAAGACTTAAAAATTTATATGCAACCGTCAGTATATTACTAATCATATTTGATAATCGTTGACTTTTAAATATATTACTAATATTTAAAAGTCAATGATTATCAAATATGATTATCAAATATGAATTGTGATAATATAAAAATTTCTTACCTTTGCATACATTTTCTTCCTCCTCTTTTTATTTTGCATATTATTTAAGTTTAAAGTATCTTATGAAGCTTTTGGAGCTTCACTTGCTAAAGCGTATTTCCTTTACAGTACCACAACACCACTACTACCTTGTTGAATTTGAAGAAGTGCAAGAACAAAGACTCGTTTTTGAGTTTTGCCTTGGGTAAAGAAGCTGATGATGGTTTTCTTTCTGTAACTTTTTTATTGTTAAAACTAGTAAGATATTTACGTATTCACATAAGGTATATTCTTTTTTTTATACTACTAAAAGTATCCCAAACCTTTTGGTAAGGAACTAATATCTTTCGGGATCTAGCGGAATTTTACACCATTAGACTAACGCCTTATTAGTCAAGACATGTTCCTTTTGACGCATATACAAAAGCACACAAAAATAAATCAAAGTAGAAAACATAAATATATAGTCACTTGTACAGTTGTACTAACCTATTTTTACCATAATATAGCAGTGCACAAGAAGCACATTCTTTCTTTGAATGTTGCATATACGACAAAAACTTGCATAAAATATGAATTTACTAATTTGTAGTAAATATACTTAGAATATGATAGCTAATAAGTAACAAGTAATGGAACCATTGTATATTAGTCATATTTAAGTTGAAACTTTAAAAATGAAATAAAGGTACCAAAAATCTTATATTCGTTTAATAAGTTAAGGAGTGTAGTATATTTATAATAATATAAAAGACAAATTTATTAAATCTTGAATTATTAAAATCATATATCTGTAATTACATACTCAAATTAATCATAATACAGCATTGCACTGGTTCAATTAATAATACAGTATTGAAGTTTTGCTTTCGAAGTTGGGGGGTACTTTCTGCTGTCCACTGACAAATTTTTAAGAACACCCGATCAAAATAAGGGTCAGTTTCTTTTCCACAAAAAACAATCTAAAATAAGCACTCTAAATCATATAGACCAAAGTTGAAATTTCATTGAACATCTGAAAAAGGACTAGCTTATTTGCTCAACTCTCCACAAACTACAGCTTGATACAAATGACTTAAGTGAATTACCGGCACAACAATAAATGATAACCATGCAGTGATCGAATAAATTAGCATATCTTGGTTCTGCATTTGGTACTGATTATGAGAAAAATAATCACATACAACATTTACTTCACTCACGGTCATTAGTTCATTACCAGTTACAAAATTCAATTCCATTAAATTTGTGAAGAGTTTCAACCAAATTTTCAATTCAGATAGAACTGATGCAAGAAATCAAAACATCATATCTCTCAAATTTTGCATGTCAGAGCAGAACAAAGCTAAAGTCAGTCCAGAATCCAAATTAATGGAACAGAAAGTTTCTAGCAACTCCTTAAAAGTGCCACAAGAGAAAGTGTATATTTGAGAATCCAGACAACAATAGAAAGTAACATATCCCCTAGCACATTAGAGAGCAAGTATAACTTCTCATAACAGATAGATTTTTCACAGGAACATCAAACTAAAGGAGACACTAGAGGTACAGGAACTATCTATGGCTTGCGAGGTGGTGGAGGTGGAGGTGGTGGGAGTGGTGAACTGCTGCTGCTGCTGTTGCTACTGCCTCTTCCTCTCAAAGGCCTGAAATTACAAACAAAATTCAGCATACCAAAGAACCGAGATGAAAATACAATTAAATAAAATAAGTATCACCAATACAAAAAAAATGTCAGTTTTAACAAAATATGTGCACCATGAAATAATAGTTCAACCCTAATTCAAATAATATGGAGGATGAGCCTCCACATGGAAAGAGTATGTCCGCTTGTGAAAGTAAGACTGCGTACATCTACCTTCCCCAAACCCCTCTCAGTGGGAGACTCATGCGTTGAGCTGCCCTACTAATTCACATCTTCTAAAATGGAAATATGAACCCCACAAAAAAAGCTGCCAACTAACATCTTATTGCAGAAAAACACATCAGAATTGAGCAAAGAATCTATTCCTACATCAATCATTCATCAAATTAAAATTTTACACTTGTGCCCTGTGTGAAACGCTGAAGCTAGGCAGTAAATTTTACAGAAAAAGTAGTCTCTGACAGCCTCCTAACCCATATATTAGTTATCCTATTCCATATGTATGGTAGCTTTTCATGCAGTCAGTGATGTTTCAATTGCCTATCTTACAAGGAGAACAAATCCTTCACTTCACAAAACAAGAGAAGTGAAGTCTATTTTACTTTTGTTTTTAGACCAGAAGTGATTATATAAGTTGAAAAGGAAGGGGGAAAACACATCAGTAATGAAGAAAAATAGAAGGAAAAAACACCAGTAAATTTAAACACGTTACACTGCCAGGAAACTAAAACTGACTGTTACCAAACAAGAAAAGGAATCAAATGAGAAACAATTATATGGAATAAATAACCTTCTTGGACTGCGGCTCTTTGTTCTCCGAGATACCTGTCAAAATTTTGGAGATGAGCCATTGAAAATTCAAAGCAAGAATAATGTCATCTTAAAACAAAACAAAAAAAAAATACAAACCTTGCGTGGACTAGGTGAATCAGAGTAGGATGATGACCTCCCACGTCGGACCGGTGGTCGACCCCTGCCAAGAGGAAAATTTTATTCAAACTTGTACATATTTTCAATGTTGCACATTTAAATTAATGGATTAGTTTGCCCATAACATAGCTAGAAATCTAGAAATAATAGTTAAAGTTTCTCATATTTTCCAATGTATATACGTACAAAGGTTGGTGTGAGGCATCGGAGTATACTATGTGAAATAAGCATGTCTTACTACACAACAGGTTTTCATACAACCAGCAATGAGTTAGCTAACACATGGAACTCTACATCCCTGACTAATTTTTTTATTTTTAAAAAAATGAAGCATCAGGTTAGCATTCACTGGGTCTTGAAAAAAATCTTGATAACTACAAAATCCATCAGCACCAAGAATCATCATTTCATATGTTCATCGACATTCCACACTTTAAAATATTCTAATGGGTGAAAACAAATGAGTTGGCAAAAAACAGGTTATAAAATAGAGAACAAAAATATAATGCTGGCTCATTTTAGTGAGAACTGAAACATAGACATTCAGTAAATTACCTTCGAGGTGAGAATGATCTAGAACGTGAGCGAGCAGACCTACGTACTGGAGAGCGACTACGTCTACGGCCAATTGGAGATCTTCTAGGAGGACTACGGGCTCTTCTCGGTGGTGAACTGCAGGAAAATATTTACCCATTCAATCAATAGTCAAGGGAAATAACCATTCAATATTTCTTATTAATAAAATAAGATAGTCAATCAAACAATATGGTTACCGGCGCCTTAATGGAGGAGGAGAACGTCTGCGAATGGGACTTCCACGCATCCTTCTAGGTGAGACTCTACAAAGACAATAAACAAATGAGTAGAGTTGACCAAGGAAACTGTTAACCAAACAAGTATGTCATTGCAAACAAACCTGCCAGGAGATCTAGGGCGCCTTGGTGGAGATGGAGAACGACCTCTTCCAGGAGATATAGGCCTCCTCCTAGGTGGTGTATCTCCACGGCGATAGGGAGGAGAGTCTAATCGACGACGAACAGGAGAATCTGCACGACGGCGAGGAGAATCTGGTCTTCTTGGAGATCCAACTCTTCGAGGCACAGGAGATCTCCTCCTCGGTGAGAGAGGTTTTCTCCGTGGAGATGCTGGTATAAACAATTTACAATTTAGTAAGCACAAAAGCACTAATATAATCCATATTTTAAATAAAAAACTAATGCACCAATGCATAATATATACGTTCTCTTTGTCGCTTTGGCCCATCCTTTTCAGCATCTGCACCAGCATTATCACTCCTCAGAGCATCTCTCTTCGGAGCAATAGCAGCAGCCTTTGGGGGTGGTGAAACTTTTTGTCGTGGGGGTAGAGTAAATCTTGCCTTAACAATGTTGCCATCTATTTGGGCCTGCATTACAATATAAAAAAGTAACAGCATCAATTTCTAAATGCAACAGCCAGCAAGTTTGATTATGGAAAGTAGTCCAACTCAGTCCAGACACTTACACCGTCCATGTACAATAATGCTTTTTCGGCATCCTCTCTTGTCTTGAAATGCACATATCCATATCCTTTAGGAAGATTAACCTGCAAATGAGAAAAAATTGAAACATAGTATAGAACAAAATTTCACTAAAACTATGATGCAATGTAAATGCAAACTTACAGCTCGATCCATTGCCAACTCCACACTTACAACTTCACCAAAGTTACCTGAAATGTTAATGCATAACAGTTACGTAAAGGTCCTTAAAACAGGAGCTGCATAAGATAAAAAGATCTCTAAAAGGTCACAAAAAGCTCTTTATTATTAATGATATATGTTCATTTCATTAAGATCACTAAAAGGCCTATTTTACTGACCAAGAACACTATAAAGGCCATTTCAATTACTAAGATTCCGTGAATGCAATAAGAAATAAAACAAATATCTTACACTAAATATATTAATATTGAAATTTCGGTGATGAAGGTTGAAAAGTAACAGTTTAATGATGTGAAAACTTACAATAAAAAAGAAACTAAAGAGAATTAGCACTGGGCTTACATTGGCATTGGATCAAACTAATTAAATTTGAATGAACATTTAACAACTCATCTAACTCCAACTATTAAGCAGGTACCTATAAGGGTATCAACATAGAACTTATACTATTGCAATCACAATGTGTCAATGTTACATGAAACTAAAGTTTGAAAATAGTACGTACTAAAAATTTCTTTCAAATGGCCTTCATTGACATTCCTGCTGAGTTTTTCTACATGAAGAACAAGTGATTCATGTAAAGGAGACGCCTTCCTGAGATCAAGCATAAGGAAGCACATAAACAAAAAGGTACAAATATCATAAAAATTAAATGCCTGCTAAAGATGAACCTAGAAAGACTCGTACTAAGAGTATGTCAAGTTGAACTTTGTAATTACGAAGGGAGACATAAAAATAAAAAATAAGCCACTGACTATTACAATATTTTGAAGAATATAATCATATTATAATCCAAATCCATTAAATGAAATCTCAAATATAGCATACGGAATCTGCACTAGAAAGTAAAAATTGTAAATTTTGAATATCCCTTAGAAGAACAGACAGTCTTGCTAGTCATCTTCCATACATGAACTTAAGTAGATCATTTTAGTCGATAAGGAACTCAGTATCGAAGTGTTTCAAATGTCTACATTTAAACATATAACAACTTATGCATCATAACAACAGCAACAATGTAGAACTGTATATGTACGGCCACATGGCATATGTAAAATATATGAGATCGAAACAACAGTTTGAAGTCTTCATTATGACATTCAAGAAAAACCAAAGATTTATGTAACAAAAAAAGTAGAATAAAAACAATGAATTTTGAAAATCACTTTACATTGGGGGAGGAGAAGCTCTTTTGAGAGGAGGAGGGGGAGGAGATCGACCTCGCCTAGCTGCTTCGGCAGGACTACAAGACAAAATATGTAGAATAGTAGCATGCCAAATAATAGAATATCAATCTGGTCTACAAGCAAATGAAGTACCAACACAATAGATCACAAAAGTCATGCGAAAATACTTTCATGCCCTAAATGGTAATCTTTCCAAATTATTTTTACAAACAAAACTGTGATCTAAATGCTTTATACAGTTGAAAGTATTGATATGATTTACCCAGGTTGAACATTTATTTTTTACAGCTAACTACCAGTAGAAACAATATACAAGGAGATACCAGAAGTAAGCTACTGATACTTCTAAAGGAAACACTATGTTCAATTACTACAGGTCATTAGGGCAAGCTGTGGACCAACTTCTACTCAGTCATAACTAAATCACACAACTCATCAAACGCAAACATCAATAAGAAAATCCAAAAACCATTGGCATGCTAAGACGGTCCTCCTTAGAAACAGCATGAAATGACAACAAAATTGCAGGGATCAAAATCATATAAAGAAGTAGAAATTTAGCGAGATTACAAGAATCCACTAGAGCTTTTGGGCTACCTACAATGTGCAAGGAGGTAAAGACAAATCGTAGTGACCAAAAGTGCCTATGTTAAAGTAGCACTGAAAGAGTGTGGTCCTCTTTTTAATTTTTGAAAAGAAACGAGGAGAAAACACAACAAAATCAACCCACAGCCTTAGAAAATAGCATTATACTACAAACAAATTGCCCATTCTCCCCAAGTTCTATTACAATATTCATTCAAATCTTGCATTTGTCATTCTGTATATATATTTCAATTTACATAACCTTTTATAAAAAATTCGCAATAACTTGAAAAGTCAACTGGTGGCGAAAAAATCAAATATTACACATTCTCACGTTTTAAGCATCCAAATCCAAAAAAAAAACTATACTGTATCCACACTTGAATCACAGATTCTGAAAAAACACATTATCATGCATTTCATCGTTTCTAAACAAGTCAATTTCAACACATGCACAAATTACACGAAACCTAGTTCAATTTCAACAATATTTTCAGTTTTCCATAAAGAACGAAAAAATGCAGAAATCAGAATGTACCTCTTTTTTCTCTGAGGCGGAGGACTTCGGCTAGGGCTTCGGGAACTGCGAGATGGAGAGGAAGAAGAAAAGGATCTGGAACGAGAGCGAGAAGAAGATCGAGAACGAGAGGAAGGAGAAGAAGATCGAGATCGGGAACGAGATGATGAACCAGAAACGGAACCAGATGGTGGTGAACGACGACCTCGCCCAGGTTTCACCATTGTTGAGAAAGAGAGAGAAATCGAAACCCTCGATAAACCCTAGCTCCTCAAAGTAGAGGATAAGGAAAAATGAAGGAGTGTAGTGTGTGATTTTGGGTTTTCCTTTGTCGTTGGACTTTGGAGTGGGTTCGAGTCGGGTCTCAATTGGGTATCACAATTTCTGGATTCATCATTCATATTTCGTTCCAAGCCCACCATTTCTATGGGTAAACAATATTGTGTCGACTAAGTAGACTTGTCAAAATGAACTACTCTAATAGGTTTGGGTGAATCCTTAAAAGACTCTCACTAAGTTAGATCAGGGTAAAAAATTGTATATAATTTATATATATTTTATTGCAACCCAAACTAATCGTAAGCGAGTCTAAAATTGTAATAAGATGACCTAGGTAACATTGGAAAAAAATTATTTAAATTTTAACTATTTTAAATTGTTTTAGAAATAAATATCATTATAAATTAATATATGACTTTTTAACCCATGTTCATCCAATAAGGAGATACTTGTTATATTATTATGTTATGAATGTTTTTACAGCGTCAAAGGTTCCAAAAAAGAAAAAAAAAAGAGGGAGGAATGAATATTCTGAATCCAATAGGACTTCTTCCCAGTTTTAAAAAAATAGCATGGCCAATATAGACTAAAAAGTATGGATTTAATACAATATATTTAATAAGGTATTAGACTATATTAATTTTCAAACTTTGCTAGACTAGTCCAATTAGAGGGCCTATCGGAATTGAAAGTTGAGAGTTGATAAACTAGCTAAATGAATTTAGTTGTTTGGTAAAATTAGATCGTAAGCTAGTTATTTGTTGTAAAATAAAATAAACTTCTAATTCATAAGGTATAAATCATTCTAAATACCCATAAGACATTGATGTAGTAAGATTTTACTAAATATCAAATATTAAAAGGGCTCGTTTTCTAATTGTAACACTTATTGAGAGTAATAATTACTCATATTGAAAAAATTAGTTCATTATTCATAGGGTGGAAGTATAGTACCAAAAAATCATCATAAATATCTTATTTATTATGAGATTATAGCAAGTAGATTATCAAAATAAGCTTATTAGCCAACACCAAGGGAGCTTACTTTTTAATCTAGTAAACTAGTTAATTAGCTTATAAGACATGTCATGATCTTACCAAACACGTGGTAAATATTTGTTCATATTCTCTACGAACTAATTATAATTTGTTTGTATTGCATATACAAATATTATTACAATTGGCCATAGTTTTTTTTTGGTACAATGAAAAATAAAAATAAAAGACTAAGGAATGAGATTAATATTCCTGTTAAAATAGGCTTGATAATAAGTTGATGCTAAGGGCCATATCAGATTAATAAATAAATAAAAGACTAAATTAATATCGTGAAGATAGGGATGATAATTAGTTGGCAGTTGGCAATAGACCTTCCTTTGGTAGACTCGAAATGGAAGAAAAATAGAATGAGAGAAAAGAAATTGAAAAGAAATGTTTTTTTTGTCCTTCAGTTGAGGAGAGAGTTTGAGAAGAAAAATTAAATGGAATTTATCAAATTTTCTTCTTCTCATATGTGAAGAGAAAATGAGGGAGGAAGAGTGAGGAATTTTGGACGAGGATCACATGTTCCAAAATATTTTTGTATTCATGTTCCAAGCTAATCACATTCCATCAAATAATTTAAAAAAATATTTTCAGGTTTTATGATTTTTCTTTTTACTTATGTGTCAATTTTTAATTAGATTGGTACACAAATGAGACACCAAAAGTGGGACAGGTGATCTGGAAGTTTAATTACTCCTTTATTTATTTTTTTCTATACAACCAATTAACACAAAATTTTACTTTATTTCTTACATCTTTCTCTCCTCTTTTTTTCTTTTCACTCTTTTTCTCACATGTTTTCCTCTTCTTATTTTCCCCCTTAACCAAATGTAGCATAAGGTACAATAAGTTATGGCCATGGATTGAATAGATCTTGATTGTATTAAAAGTATCACTAATTTCTATTAATCATTAATGGAGCCGTATTTAATACATAAAAATTGAAATTTTCAGACTATCTTTTAAGCAATTTAAATGTCAAAAAAATAGGCCACACAAAATTGTTTCTAAAATTTATCATAAAAATCAATTTGATTGATATTTGAGACATTTTCATAAATAATTTTTCTCTGTTTTTTTGGGAATAAATTGGAGTCTTTTCTTCTTTTCTCTTAACCTCACAATCTCAATATTAGTTTTAATGGGAAAAAATATTCCATATTTAATTTAAACAAATAATTAATTTCATACTTTGTTTAGAATTTGCTATGTAGACCAAAACAAAATAGATTATCCTAATGACGTTTTATCCTTACACACAAGTTGCCACAGTCTACCCTTACTAGAATTTGTTTTAGTTTCTTCATATGTGTTCATAATAATGTTTTATATAAAACTAGTAAAGTACCCGTGCATTTGCACGGGGCAGATGATTTGTACGCATGATTAGAATAATTAATATATGAATTTAATTTAGGAACATATATATGTACAAATACATATGTATATATAAGAAGATAAGTATTGATACATTGGTTTTAGGTAAAATGTAATAGATGATCATATACATATATGATGAATATTACACGCAAAATATACCTGACATAAATATTTTAAACACAATATTTGAGGAGTAGACCATAATTATACCCAAAGTATATCAAAGCCACATATATTGTTTGATTTTATGTTCATGAATCAAACCTGTAATTAGAAATGGTATGAAAGAATTAGTTGTTTTTGTATGAAATTAATGAAATGAACAGTAATTATTTGCAATATGGTGTAACATGTTAAAGTCTTGGAATATGATGTTAAAATCAAATTTAATAATAGATGAATAGGATTTTCATTGAGTAGTAGGTATTATAGCGGTACATGATTAGAGGTTTTGGGAAACCTCATTGAACACAACATTTATCGTTGTGTTGATTGGTTTTCTTTCCTTGTCGTGTATTATTATTTTAAGTCCTTCCATTGATTGAACTCTTGAAAAAGCAACATATAGTTACCCATGACTGAAAACTGGTCGAGGTAGATATAACCCAACACATGCTAGTGATTGCCCTTGTGACTTATTGATTATCATAGCATATGATCATTTGCTCATCTAGTAAATGAAAAAAATACTTGTTAGCAATAAATATATGATTTTGTTAGAAGATTATGGAAGTTAAGAAAGGTAGTTGAAGATACCTATAAGTAAGTTAAAAGAATGTCTAAATTTAGCTTTCAATTGTTTTTTTATCATAATCACGCTCAGCATATATAAGTCTATTCCCTAATTGGCTTGTGATTCTTCCTTCTGGATATGGCATTGATGGATAGTCCCTAAGACTTTTTCTATTTATTTGTAATAAATTCTCAATGTGGTGTTGGTCACTGAGCTGCAAATCTAAAAAATGGATTAATCGAATTAATGTGGTATAATGATTGAATTAATAGAAAATATTTAAACAATTGAAAATGAAATACTTACTTTGCATGTTTGATAACCTTCTTTCCTCATAAAGAATACCATCAGCTAAGAGTTGCCACGTTTGTTGCCATACATGTTTTGGACGATTGATACTATTAGAAGTAAGCATTGTGACAAACAATTTTCTTAAGTAGTAACCTGATCCCCACTCATGTGCTTCTTTTATAGCTTCAATATATTCCCTATCATCATCAAGAAAGCCCATAGCAAAACATGCATCTCTGAAAGTTGGATAAATCACATTGTTGACAATCCTAATGTCTTCGTAATTACATGGTCCCTTGACGGAAGTTAACATCATTCTTAAATAGAATA
This sequence comes from Lupinus angustifolius, assembly GCF_001865875.1. NCBI lineage: Eukaryota > Viridiplantae > Streptophyta > Magnoliopsida > Fabales > Fabaceae > Lupinus > Lupinus angustifolius. Next base: position 20,401,683 of record NC_032013.1, on the reverse strand, counting down.
GCTCTCCGGTGCTTGCAGGTACCCCAATGAGTCTGCCAATTTTTTACTTAGTTGTTCTACCAAAATAACAATGTGTACTCATTTATATGTCAAATCTAACTTTAGTGTATTAGCTAATAAGTAACCACCTTAAGTGAGTTTCTAACTACCAAAGCATATATGTAGTGTATGTTTGTAGGACTTCATTATTTTTTCTTTATTTTTCTATTTAAAAAATACATGTTAAAGAATTTGTATATTGTATGTGTAATGCTAAACGTTTAATACTAATTAAAGGGTGAGAAAATAATTAAATAAATTCAATTATACATATCTTCCTAACTTTGCAATTTTAATTTAATATCTATAGGTAGATACTTTTGTATTAAAAAAATCTCAAACATATATCTTAAACTTTTCTCATTTAAATTTTAATCTTCTATCTTATAGGAAAACAGAAAACTCTAGAGATATATCTTCCACAATTCTATGCTCCCAAAAAAATACATACCACAACTCTAACTCAATGCTAAAAATTGACTGATAACCTTTTTAAGTTGTCATGTATAACATTTTTGTATACATATGAAAGGTTACCAATATCAAAATATCATATAAATGAAACAAACACTGTAAATTATATAGGAATATTTAGTAAATAAAAACTATTTATAAAATACATGAACTTTGTTCTGTGGACATATTAGGAATATGACTTACACATGTTTCATCAACCTTTGAATTACTGTGGGTGACATCTATAAATTACATAGATATACAAACATTTATTACATCATCAATATTATTAAACAAAAATAATGTTAATAGTATGTGTACCCGGCTTCAAATGCTGCAACATTGTCTTTGTAGATGTGGATGTATTGATCTAAGAACATGACATGTTAGGGGTGGGATTTATGTGTTTGTCCTTTTGCTGGAGCTTAGAGAACTTATTCAACAAATTGACATTGGCATACGAAATTTGTATTGAACTCCTTCTATTTTGTGAATGATACTGGATATCACTTGGTTGAGTAAACATATTACATGTAGACACAAACATGTCATTGGATTCATTGTCATATTGTTTGTTGTGATTGTCAATGTTAGAGGCTATACCTATTTTATTAAATTTGGGTTAACAAATATGATGTATGTTATATTTTAGTATACATTTCGAAACTATATAATAAGCTTTAAAAAAGGAACAATACCTGAATTTGGACATTGCCTTGCATTTCGTTTTTTCTGCATAATTAATTTTCTTTTCATCCTTGCTTGTGAAGCTGAATTTTTCTGGTGCTCATTTCTATCCAAATTTCTTGTCATACTCAAATTTTTAATTAGGCGGTAGTAGTTGTTCTACAAAAATAACAATGTGTACTCATTTATATGTCAATTCTAATGTTTAGTGTATTAGCTAAGCTAAAACTAATAGGTAACCACCTTAGGTAGGTTTCAAACAATCAAAGTGTTAGAAACGTTTATATTATATTATTTGGGTGGTTACACAATGAATCTGTAACTGCATATATGTAGTATATATTTGTATGATTTTCTATTTTCTTCTTTATTTATCTCGTATATATTTGTATGACTTCCTATTTTCCTCTTTATTTCTCTCTTTAAAAAATTAAAAAAATATATGTTAAATAATGTGTAAACTTATATGCTTAATAATACTAAAAGTTTAATATTAAAGAAGGGTGAGAAATTAAGTAAACAGATTCAATTATGCATGTATTCTTAACTTTGCTATTTTAGTAATTAAACGGATTCAATTGTGCATATCTTCTTAACTTTGCTATTTAAATTTTAATATAATATGTGTATGTAGATAATTTTTATATTAAACAAATTGTTATATTTAGGTTGGTTACATATTGAATCTGTAATAACTGCATGTATATACAATGTATGTTTGTATGACTTCCTTATTTATTCTTTATTTTTTCTCTTTAAAATATATATGTTAAAGAATTTGTAAATTATATGTGTAATGGTAAAAGTTTAATATTAAATAAAGGGTGAGAAAGTAATTAAACAGATTCAATTATACCTGTCTTCTTAACTTTGCAATTTTAATTTTATATATATAATAAGTAGGTAAATATATTATATATATAAAACTAGATACTTTTGTATTTGTATATATATAATGTAGATATTTTTGTATTCAAATAATTCTCAAAGTTAGATATTGAATGTTGCAATATATATCTTAAATGTATGAGTTATTATTGGCATTAATTTGTTGTTAGTATAAATGTATGAATGCTAATAATTGGATACCGTTATCAACATTGAATAGCTTTAGTTTTATATTATTTTGAATTATTTTGAAAACGTTAACTTTTCATATGCAATTATCAATTATCAGGAAGTTTCATATTTTAAGCACATCAACCCTTTTAAATGCAATTATTATCATTATTCCCAATTTCTGTATTCAAATTGTTATAAAATGAAATGTGTCACGTACGTGATGTGTATTTAGGTTAAAATATGTAATGTAAGTTATTGATGAGAAATTATTGATAGTTAATATTTAATGTAAATCATTAATAGAAAAATATTGATAGTTAATGTGTTTGATAGATAAATTATGCATGATGATTAAAATGTGCAATGTAAGTTATTGATGAGAAAAATATTGATAGTTAACACGTTAATAATATTGGAAGTTTAATATCTGAAG